>NC_142021.1:13646994-13961827 GCF_049901735.1 Notechis scutatus | reverse complement strand
CCCACTTGAAAGCATCCATGAAAGAGACCTAAAACAAGATGGAGTGATAAGTAAGAGTGACGGCAAGTATGGCATGCCCAACTAGCCAAAAAAGCTCAGGACCGTATGGGTTGGAAGCCTGCAGAAGAGGCCTACATCTTGCAGATGATAGACAATGTTTGAATGAAATGTCTTTGAATATTAGCAGCCCGGGTTGGTAGCTATGTTGTTGGTTTGAGCTCAAGCTTGGCAATTTGGTTGCAAATGTTTCATCCCCATTCAGGGAGGCATCTCCAGTGAGCTTTGGATTGTGCTTGTTTGGGGGAGCCCTGGCCTTTCTGAGTCCTGGTCTGATTTTGGGTTGTGTGTTTGGCTGGCTGTGGTTGTGGAGTCATAGCCCTTGGTTTTAAATGGCTAGAATAATAATGATGATGATGGTCATGCCTCAGCATATAACTTTTATATACTGTTGTTGCTCTCCAGCCCCATCTAGTGGCTGGAGGGACAAATACCAAGTATGTTGTTTGAACCTGACCACCCTTTACCCACCAGCCTGCACTCTCAAACCAAGTGCATGCTGGGACTCCATTTCCTTTCGCATTTGGAGAAGGCAGAAGCACAAGAAGAATCAATCTTAATCTGTGGTGGCATATAATCATTCAAGGACAAACCCACATTCCACAAACAAAGCATCGCTGGTGAGATTTAAATTGTTTGTATTTATTCATTTTTATGTTCATCAGTAACTCAATACTGTCTATCTTGTATCTGGTTTTCGTTGCATGTATCCCTATTTTCCCCAATTTCCTCATGTCCAATTTAAGCCCCCACAGTATTTGTTTTCAGAGGGTAAGTCATCCGTGTACCAAGTTTGGTTGAAATTGCTTGAGGCGTCCAGAGTTATGCTGGAACAGAGGAGGGGGAAACTGTTCTGATTCTGCGGACCAGCTGGCACAACCAAGGATCTTCTTCCTGGGATTTGCTCCCAGGACCAGGCTTGGCTTCTACCTAATGCGAGGTGAGGCCAATGTAGAAGGTCCAAGAATGAAAGCATGGTTAATAAGCAATTATTACTAATCAGCCCGCTAATACCGACATCTGACATAGTTAGCAGTTAGAGCTGGCAACGTTCTTAAAATAGTTAGCAGCCTAAAGGCTAACAACATAGGGGATGTTAATTTAATTAGCATAGTTAATAACAGCACAGCAACTAATTGAAGAAGCCCAGAGAAAGAGGCTCTCAGGCTCAGGAGGTAGCCTAGCCGTGATGAAGCCTGCAGTGAGGTTGGACTAAGAGCAGAAAGACAAATACAGAAACCCCAGTTCATTAGAGTGTCTTGTTACTGCCAAGGAAGGGACAGATTTAAAAGATCAAACCTCATAATCTAACACAGGCAGGGGTGGGATTCTAATGGTATGGACTGGTTCAATAGAACCGGCTGTTACAATTCTGCGCAGTTCGAGGAGGCAAATCGTGTCACTGGCTGGCCCCTCCCTCCCCACCTGCCCAGTCACTCCTTACCTGGCAAGCGCGCCATCCAAGTTGCCTGCGTTGTGCCTTTGTCTAATTTTTGGTAAGTTGCTATTTTTCTTTTTTCCCGACGATCAGCTGTTCTGACTATCAGCTGTGCCGGGTGATTTAGATTATCCAGAACGCAGGAAATTGTTGGTTTCTTGATTTCTAGCTAATCTAAATTGCCGTTGTAGTGCTTTGCCTTCGCCCAGGAGGCTTCCTGAGGCCCAGTCAGGGGTGGTATTCGGGGGAAGAAGTGGCCTGAGAGCAGAGCCGAACCTTCCTTGGGATGCTTTTCTTTTCCAGACTAGCCAGGCCCAGTTCCTGCAACCATTCCCCTGAATTTGCTTTCCTGCTTCGGTGTTTTTCCTACCTCCAACCCCACCCCAAATGCTTATTTTGCTATATTGCAATTCCTTCCACTATTTCTCCTCACACCTTTCCTCTTTGCTTCTCCTCTCAGTCAGCATTCCGCCTTACAATCTTGCAACTCCTGATCACACAATGAATCTCTGGGGTCTCTTGAAATGCACAAAAATGTCCCTAATGCACAATGTTTTCCTCTTTAACTCCTGCTGGGTTCCCATACGTTCTTTTTCCACTGGCTTGGCTGGGTTTTGAAATGTGCAGCCAATCACCGGTAGTTCCCTTGCTTTCTCACAAATTCCTCCACATTGGAAAGCTCGTCTTTGAACTTTTCCCCTGCAATAAAGGGAGTTAGATCAATGAGCTTCCTCTCTTGCAGCCAATAGATTAATTGCTAAAAACAAACACAAGGAATGATGCAGAACTTCTGCATTATTTATACCAATTGGTGATGTACCTTCAAGTAAATGTCAACCTTTAGCAATGACACAGAGAGATGGGAACATTTACAGATTACAGATTAACAGAGCTGGAAAGGACCTTAGAGGTCATTTAGTCCAACCCCCCTACCCAAGCAGGAGATCCTACACCATTTCTGACAAATGGCAGTCCAATCTCTTCTTGAAAGTCTCAAGTGATCTGTCAACTCATAAAATATTTCTATGGTCTTTTTAGAGTTGCCAACAGAAAGGGAGGGGGAGCAGTGTGGCAACTTGCATTCCATAAATGTTTTCAAAGATAGTTTCTAGGCGACCGAAGTTTCTGCCATGCAAAATTCTAACTGGAGAGCCTGATTGATGACTCTTGGCCATGGATGTGTCCCATTGGAGAATATGGGTTATGATACACTCAGGGGTAGAGGGAAACCAGGGTTAAGGTGATAATAAATGATGTGACTCAGAGTCAGCTACACCCAGGCAGTGCCGGACATGTTAACTCCCAATAAATCCTTTTGAAGTTTTGGAAGTTTGGCTCGAGACTCATGATTTAATTGGATGTAACTGCCAGGGCCCTGACTCTCATAATAAATCAATTACCGGGGTCCTGGGTCCCGGCTTCTCCAATCGCTCCCTGATATCTGGGGTGTGTGGAGAGAAACTCAGGCAGCCATGGCAGAGATTGGGCTATCAGGAGGAGAAACAGACTTGGCCTCCAGCCAGAAGCAAACAGAAGCTGATAGCATAATTAAAACCTTGAATTCCGAAGCTCCCACAACTTCCAAAGGCAAGCTTGTTCCATGGGTTGATTGCTCTCACTTTTGGTTTTTCTTGCCTAAGTGTAAGACTTGACTTTTCTCTACATTGAATTTCATTTTGTTAGATAGGGCCCAGGGTTCAAGTCTGTCAAGATCCATCTGGATCTTCAGCCTATCTTCTAGGGTGTTGGCTATTCCTGCCAGCTTAGTATCTTAGTGTTTTCACCCAGAGGTTCTGTGCTTTAGGGTCTTCCAAGGTGATGATGGTGATGCCCTCACTGCTGTAACTGAGTTGGAAGGGACCTTGGAGGTCATTTAGTCCAACCCCCAGGAGATCATGTACCATTTCAGACAAATCTTTTTAGGTTTCTTCTTAGCTCTGAGTTGGTTCTCTCCTGGATTAGTTTCCATCCATTGCTTCCTATCTTGCCTTCTAGTGTTTTAACAGATTAATAGAGTTGGAAGGGATCTTGTAGGTCATCTAGTCCAACCCCAACCCAAGCAGGACACCCTACACCATTTCTGACAGGTGGCAACCCTGATAAGCCAAGAGACCGGGGGCCTTGCAGGAAAGGGCCTTGCCTTCAAGCAGGCATTAATAAAATATCTCAAAAGCTCCTGCAATTTGCTTAACGGGCAGAGATATCGGAAATAAAAAAAAACAGTACAGGTAGTCCTTGACTAACCACGATAATTGGGACCAGATTTTGCTGAAGGAGACAGTTGTTAAGTGAATCACATCTAATTTTAGGACCCTTTTGGCCACAGGTATTAGGATAATCACTAGAGTTGACGCATGGATCACATGGCTGTAAAGGAAGGGTGCTCCATCCCTGGAGGTTTTTAAGTAGAAATGGGACAGCCTGTCTGAGCAGGGGGCTGGCCTAGAAGATCTCCAAGGCCCTCCCAATTCTGTTCTTATTTAGCAGATTTAACAGATTAAGAGAGTTGAAGGGACCTTGGAGGTCATCTAGTCCAACCCCCATCCAAGCAGGAGACACTACACCAGGGGTGTCCAACCTTTCACCTTCCCTGGGCCACATTAGAAGATGAAAATTTGGTTTGGGCCGCACATATAATAAATTATTATAAAATAATTATATTATAAAATTATATAATAAATTATAAATTATTTTTATTATTTATTATTTATTATTTATTAAAAATTATTTATTTTTATTAATTTTCCAGCCAAATTTTGTGGGGGGAGGGGGGAAGAAAGTCGCCCGCCTCGCGCCTACCTCTCCTCCTGCAAATGGCCCGGCTGGATGCGGCAGGACTGGAAGGCGGGGACCGGGAGGCTCGTGCAGCAGCAGCAGCAGCAGTGGCGGGGGGGCAGAAGCGGCGGCGGCGGGGCAGCGGCGGCGGCGGGGGGCAGAAGCGGCGGCGGTGGGGCAGAAGCAGCAGCAGCGGCAGCAGGGGCAGAAGCCGCGGCGGCGGCAGCGGCGGCAGCAGAAGCAGCAAAGGTGGCGCCTGCCTTTTCTGTTGCTGCTTGGCGTGGCGCTCGCCGCCCCGCCTCGCGCCTGCCTCTCCTCCTCCTCCTCGCTGGCTCTTGCCAGAAGGTTGGGGTGGGCAGTGGGCGCATTACGAGGCGACCTGGGCCGCATTTGGCCCACGGGCCGCGGTCGGACAAGCCTGCCCTACACTATTTCTGACAGATGGCCAGTCCAGTCTCTTCTTGAAAGCTTCCAGGGATGAAGCTCCCACAACTTGAAGGCAATTTCTGTTCCATCCATTAATTGTTCTCACTGTCTGAAAATGTCTCCTTATTCCCAGGTTGAATCTCTCCTTGTTCAGTTTCCATCCATTGTTCCTGGTCTGGCCTTTGGGTGCTTTGGAAAATAGCTTGACCCCTTTCCTCCTCTCTGTGGCAGCCCCTCACATACTGGAAGGACTGCTCCTATGCCCCCTGGTCCTTCTCTTCCCTAGACTAGCCAGGCCCAGTTCCTGCAACTGGTCATCATCTGTTTTAGCCTCCAGTCCCCTGGCCATGGGGATGCTACAATGGTCATAAAGTGCGAAAACATTCCTAAGTCACTTTTTTCAGTGCTGTTGTAACTTGGAACGGTCACAAAATGAATGGTTGTAAGTCAAGGACTACCTGTACAGTCTTGTCCCTCTCTTTTGTCAACTGGAACCAGTCTGTTCTGCCACATTCTGTCTCTTTGGTGGCTTCCTGATCTATTCTCAAATCTTTGCCACACCATCCAAAACTAGATTTATTACAACAGCTACAGCAGCTGAGCCTGAACGTGCTTTCCTTCCCTTTATCTGTGTGTGAATAAGGGAAGAGCCTGCCTGACACATTTACTCAAGTGGGTTTTCAAAATTAAGCCTCGCGTGTGTCATCACTGCCTTGGTAACGGGTCTTCCCACTGTCTCCCAAGGCCATTCACTATTTCCTCCACACCAGATATAGATTTTGCATAAGGACAATTCTGGGATACCCATTTTTCTAAGCACATTTCACAGCTTGACATGATTGGCACAATAACCACTTCATTGGTTTCTATGCGTCAGGGTGGCTATTTCTGCTGACTTCTGGCTGCAGTTTGGCAATTCAATTCTCATCGGCTCAAGGTCGACTCAGCCTTCCCTCCTTCCGAGGCGGGTAAAATGAGGATCCGGATTGTTGGGGGCAAGAGGCTGACTCCGTAAACTGCTTAGAGAGGGTTGGAAAGCACTGTGAAGCAGTATATAAGTCTAAGTGCTTTTGCTATTCCTTTTCTCCTTCCTTCCTTCTTCCCTTCCCTTCTCTTCTTCCCTCCCTGTGGTTAGAATGAAATATTGCAGGCTAATTCTGCTGACTGCCAGCAGTTTGATCCTTCTTCTATCCTTCCAAGGTGGTAAAATGAGGACCCATTGGGGGGCAAGAGGCTGACTCTGTAAACGGCTTAGAGAGGGCAGTAAAAGCACTGTGATGCGATATAAGTGCTATTGCTATTGCTATAACCAATGAAGTGCATACTGACTTCCCTTTCTCGATTATCTGGCACATATCAGACTAATATCTCAAGTCTCTCAATCTTTTCTAAATCCAAGGACATCTCCTTCCAGGTAAAGTTTTAATCTGCACAGGATGAACGTAAAAATTAGTTTGCTGGCATGTGAAATTAAAAATATTGTACAATAGTTTGTGTTAATCGTCTTTCTTTGATGCTTATATTGGACACTCTTAACATTTGCAGCAAAGGTTAGCACACCCAGTTGCAATCTGATGCCAATTTAAGCCCGTAAAACTCTCTTTTTTCCCTCTTAGAGTCCAATCTAAATTTCTAAGGGTTATTTTCCAAGTGGCACAAAGTGAGTGAAGTTGGTGTGATTAAAGTGGAAACCAGCACATTTTCTTTCTCTTTGACACCTGTATTTTTTCTCACCCCCCTTGGTCCTGGATGATAACTTTTAATCAATGTGGAGAAGATTAATTAATTGGAAATTGCAGAATTATATCTTTTCGCAGGACACGTCACTAATGATGGCTATTAAGCTGGCAGTGTCAGCCCTTAATGCATAGGAAGACAATTTGATTTGACAGCTCTCCCCTGTTATTGTAGTTTACCTTCATTATCTTTTATTTTGTAAGTCTTAATTTCTACTTTCCTTCAGTGGAATCCTGGGCACTGACCATAATAAGGGAATCATCAAATAAAGGATTTCAGAGAGGATCCTGTTGCACATAGATCAATGTTAAACAATGAACACGGAACAATGAACTTCCTCTCTTGTGACCAATTGGTTAGTTGTTAAACACAGAAGTAAAAATGATGTAGCCAATCTTCTGCCTCTTGTCAGATTTTTCTCCCGAGTGCAGCTTAACATAAATCAGGGGTCTTTATACTTGACAGCTTGAAGACTTGTGGACTTCAACTCCCAGAATCCCTCCTCCAGTCATGTTAGCTCAGGAATTCTGGGAGTTGAAGTCCACAAGTCTTAAACTTGCCAAGTTTGAAGACCTTTGGTCCAGGAGGTCAATGATGGTTTTAACCTGCAAGAATGTTACTTATCTATGGAGATTCTGGGTCCTCCAGGTCATGGTTGTCCCAAAGGTGCTTTTTTCAAGAGGCATAACAGGACTTTCTGCTTTTTCTTTAAAAGTATTTCATTTCTCATTCAAGAAGTTTCTTCAGTCTACCAGTTTCAGTTCTTCAACCTGAGTTTTTCAACTTCGAGGTATGTAGGAATGAGCTTGGGGGACAGGGGAAAGAGATGTTGTTTAGGGAATCAGTCAATCAATCAGAATAGAACTGTAAAGGATCTTGGAGGTCATCTAGTCCAGCCCCCTGCTCAAGCAGGAGACTCTATACCACAGACAGGTGGCTGTTCAGTCTCTTCTTAATAACCTCCAGTAGTGAAGCACCTACAACTTCTGGAGGCCAGCTGTTCCACTGGTTAATTGTCCTCACTGCTAGGAAGTTTCTCCTTAATTCCAGGTTGTTTCTCTCCTTGATTAGTTTCCTCCAGACCAGGGGTGGGATTCAACTGATGTAACTACCAGTTCGGTGATTACATTTTGTGTGTGTAAAACATCATAAGCTGCGCTGCCCGGACAGCTGAAAAGCGCTGCGCGCAGGTGCACAGCATTTGAAAAGGCGCTTTTTCTTGCTTTTTCAACCTCAGCTGTGCCGCACAAAGCAGCTGAGTTTGAAAAAGCAGGAAATAAAGGACAGGTAAGCATCCAGGCAGGCGGGTGGGCCAAACAGCAGCAGACACAGAACCAGATCGGTGTCTGCTGCTCTTCAGAGCTACCGGTTCTATAGAGCTGGGCAGAACCAGTAGCATCCCACCCCTGCTCCAGACCCATCTCCAGATGAGAGTTCAGAGGAGGGTGCATTTCAGTTGGCAGAGGAAAGCATGGAGCCAAATATTGGTGAGGATCGGGGTTCGGAGAGTGCAGGCCTGATGGAACAGCCTCAGCTGGGTCTTCTGACCAGCGACAGGCTGAGACTGAGTGAGGGAAGCTGCAGCGAGTTGGCCAAGAGACTCCAGGTGAGGACCAGAAGCAACTGCCCCCCACTAGCAATAAGGAGGAGGTGGAGTCCACACTTCCTCCTGATCAAGAACACGTAGAGCAGAGAGGAGACAGGCACAATGCTGGTCAGCTAGGCTGCATGTGAGGAGGCAACCTCACCTCTCATGAAGAGCTGCACTGGTGTTGGCTACTTAATGCCATCCTGAGGACTTGGGTGTTGCTGGAGCAATGGTCCCAGTTCCATGCCTTGTGTGCTTGGGTCTCCTGACCTATCTGAATCATGGGCTGCTTTCAGTTACCCAGTGGCTCTTGCCCTACTGAGCTCGGAATCTGGACCTGTGCCATGGGGGTGCCTTCCAAGGACCTGGGGGGGTTGAATAAACACCTGTAGACTCTTGCTCTATGTGTGTGGGGGAGAGGCAGCATAGTAGCTCACCAAAGTGAGACCTTTCCTGCTCATACATGGAGTTGGTCTAGATGACCTCCAAGGTCCCTTCCAACTGTGTTATGTTCTACCTCTCATAATTCAAAGCAAAGATTATGGTAATGTTATTAAGAGTTACAATTACAGCTATAAAAAATTAATGCAAACTAAACCTTTCCTTTTACTTCTAAACTCTTGAACTCTGATTCTTTCAAATAATGTCCTAGAATCCTATTTCTTTTCATTTTTTTTCTTTGTCCCTTCTCACAAAATTCTTCAAAGCTTTAATAGGCCTTTTTTTTAACTGATACTGTACAGGAAAATTATCCAGGTCTCTCTTAGTTTGTTATTTGAACATTTCTTTTAATTATTAAGACATCAGCTAGTTTCTTTTTTCTTTTTGTCCAGAGTAATATCTTTTCCCACGTCATTCAGATAACCTGCCATTTTTAAATCCACTTTCAAATCAGCTTCAATCTTGTCAGGTAAAATTTAATTTTTCTTCAATAACATATTTAAATATGGACTATCTATAGAGGCAAACACTCTTAAAATCAACTTCTGGGTCCCATGTTGAAATATATCCTTCAATATGTCCAATGTTAAAATATTTTGCTTTGTTCTGTGTTTCTAAGTTGAATTTGAATGTTCTTTTTTGTGATCCTTGAATCATTTCCTAGTTCCCTCTAGTGCCCAATTTTTAATTTTTATGTTTTTCTTTGAAGAATTTAAGACAAAAGCATCTTCCCACAGGAAGAATTCTGTATGGTTAATTTCAAAATCTTATTTTAACTTATCCGGATTCTGGGCCCATGTAAGTCTTGTATTTAAAACTTATTTCATGAAGGATTTATGGAAACGAAGCCAATACTGTCAATCTAAAAAGTCCTAATAGCTGAAAAGCAATTAACAAGCAATTTCAAAAAGTTATTTTAAAAATACGGTATACAAATGTAGTGTTCTTTCATAGGCATCAATTGTGATTTGAGCAGAATGGCTATTCCCTTGGCTCTCAGAACTCCAAATCCACAGGGCACCACTATCTTGCAGTATCTTTGCAAGCAGCAGCAATCTGGAATACTTTTGGGTGAACTCAGTCTTGATTCTATCCTTCTGTTAATGCAGCCTAGAACTGTGTTGGCTTTTTTGGCAGCTGTAGCACACTGCTAGTTCATATTTAAGTAATTGTCCACTAGAGATCTTGGAGTCCTAGTGGACAATCACTTAAATATGAGGCAACAGTGTGCGACAGCTGCCAAAAAAGCCAACACAGTTCTAGCCTGCATTAAGAGAGAGATAGAATCAAAATCATGTGAAGGTTTAATACCACTTTACAAGGCCTTGCTAAGACCATGCTTGGAATACAGCATCCAGTTTTGGTCACCACAGTGTAAAAAAGATGTTGAGAGTCTAGAAAGAGTGCAGAGAAGAGCAACCAAGATGATTAGCAGACTGGAGGCAAAAACATACGATGAACGGTTGCAGGAACTGGGCATAGCTAGTTTAATGACAAAAAGGACTAGGGGTGACATGAGAGCAATTCTTCCAGTATTTGAGGGGCTGCCCCGAAGAAGAGGGAGTCAAGCTATTCTCCAAAGCACCTGAAGGCAGGACAAGAAGCAATGGATGAAAACTGATCAAGGAGAGAAGCAACTTAGAACTAAGGAGAAATTTCCTGACCGTTAGATCAATTCACCAGTGGAACAACTTGCCTCCAGAAGTTGTGAATTCTCCAACACTGGGAGTTTTTAAAAAGATGTTGGATAACCAATTTGTCTGAAGTGGTCTAGGGTTTCCTGCCTAAGCAGGGGGTTGGACTAGAAGACCTCCAAGGTCCCTTCCAATTCTGTTATTCTTGTTCTATTCAAGTCTTCTCCTTGTCTGGAGAGGAATTATCGGAGAGCCAGTCTCTTCATTCTGCCAGAGACATCGGCTCCACATTTTCCATGGAGCTGTCTTCAACCCACCATTTCTTCCCTGGAAGTCCCAAAGCAGAGCTTATCCACTGAGTTTCAAAATAACTTTCTCACTGTCTGCATCTTTCATGCCCGGTTGCTGTTCTAAGATGCCATGAACTGCAAGAAGCCTGCCTTTTATTGCTGAAGTCTTTCTGGATCTTTCTACCCTTGCCAAGTAGATCAACCTCCTGGTCCACGTCTCCTGGTCCCGTCCCCACCAAGAATCAGCTGCAGGTACCCCTCCCTCTGCAACATAGCCACAAAATAGGTCCTGGGTTTTATCTTGACCTTCTCACAGGACCTTCTCACAGGGCTCAAAACGTGGTTAGCTGTGCATGCGGGAGATGGGCAGTTAAGAAATTCGATAGATGATAGATTAGATTAGATAGATTGATAGATAGATAATGATAGATAATCTAGATGGATGGATGGATGGATGGATGGATGATAGATAGAGTCAAGTCTTCAATCACATGATTATGGCTGCCATCTTGACTTTTTTGACACCCAGCTCCATTGATATCGCTGCCCTCTTGAGGAAGATGCTTCTATTTGATTGGCTTCCTTGACCTTTTCTGCCACCTGACAGGCCCACATGGACCAGGCTGCCTTTTTGAGGGGGCCCAGCCATAGCTTGCGTGCCCAGAGAATTGACAGGCCCTGCTGCATTCTTCTCAGAGCAAGAGGCCGTAAATCAGCCTCATAGCAGGCCCTGCGGTGCCATGGCCCCCTTGTCATTTTGCAGCCAGCCTCCTGCTTTATGGCAGAAATGTCCTTGAGGCCGGAAGGAGACGGAGGAAGCCTCGGCCCTCCCATTCATCAGGCTGCTCAGCCATCTGAGAAAAAAGGGAGGTTTGGCAAAGTGGAGGAAGAGAGAGCTGCAGAGAAAGAGTATCTAAAGTTATCCAGCTCTCCCCAAACCACCCGGAGGTACACAAATGGGAGGAGTGGTACAGAAATTTGATTGAAATGAAATACTGTAAAATAAAATAAGCAATAGAATAAAATAAACAACATCACAAAATAAATAATATTAAATTACATATAACAAATAAATTAAAATAAATAATAAAATAAAATAAGGTAAATAATAAAATAAGTAATAAAATAAGGTGACCAACTGTCCTCCTTTAGGGAGGACAGTCCTCTTTTGTAAGTTCTGTCGTCTCTTGAAAAGTTTCCTCCTACCTGTCCTCCTTTTTGATATTTGAAGACTCATCTGTAAATCTCCGTATTTGATTGATGCCGATCCGATCCGTTGTGTGCGATGTGACGTATTTGTATTTCACATGATGATTCGTCAAGGCTCGTTACAGTGTGGCGAGACGCGATTATGAGACGCATGCACTCCGCACAGGAGAATTGTTTTGAGAGAGTGCGCCGCGCGCAAGTGGCTTTGGTTTTTTTCTTCAATTTATTTGTGTCCTCCTTTTCATTGTAAAAAAGTTGATCACCTTAAATAAAATAAAATAAGCAATAAAATAAAATAATAAAATAAAATAAGCAGTAAATTAAAATAAATAATAAAATAAAGAAAATAAATAAATAATAATAAAATAAGCAATAAAATAAAATAATAAAATAAAATAAAGTCAATAAATAATAAATAAATAATAAAATAAAATAAATAATAAAATAAAATAAATAATAAAATGCTAGGGCTCTCTGGGTTATAGCAACCGTCCTCCCTTCGAGCTTCATGGGTGGAGATAGACTTTAAACCTTTCAGATAGCCCCAGGTTGAAGGAGGCTCGATTAATTCATGGGTGGGTTCCCCCCCCCCAATTTAGGATAAATCATGATTCCCAAATCAACTGCTGAAAATCTCCTCAAAGCAGATTCCATGGAGAAACCGCTTTCTGCCTCCAATATTATTTTCATCCTTAGGACCCACATCGAAACCAGGCAGTGTGGCCGCCATCCTGACCTGCAAACAGGCCAATTCTCAGCAAACAACCTGCCTTCTTTGCCTCATTCGAACAGACATCTGTGCCTACACAAACACACACACACACGATTTAACAGATTAACAGATTTATCTACTTTCAACCACAAAGTTGGGAGTCATCATCGTCTTCTTTTAAGAATTCCATAATTCTTGGTGGGGTGAAGTCAGGGTAACTGAATGGAGTGGAGTGTTTACTGGCCGGATGCCCTTCCTGTTGCCAATGCGGAGTTTTGTTCAGCAGATCTATTCTCATTGTGCCCAGAGAGAGAAATCTCTGCCTCTCCCTAGAATTGAACTCACAGTCTCCTGATTGTGAGGTGGGAGCTCCACCTCTTGGCCACCGCACCACTCCCTGTGCCCTCCCTTTAAATGAGGTGCCCAAACTGAACACAATACTCAGAATGAAGAAGGGGTCTTTTATAAAGCCAATCTATTGTATACTATATTCTGATAAGAATCCTGTGTGGCCCTTTTTCTGCCTGCCAACTTCCTTTAAAGCCTGGCGCCCAAAATTGGTCTGCCGCGCTGTTTTCTGCTCCATTTCTTATGCCACTAATGAATTCCTTCTCTTTCCCAGCCGAATGGCCCCCTGCCTCCCTCTCTGCTATAATCAGTCTGCGTCCCCACCGCTAGTGTTTTCAGGGCATCGTCCATCATTTTTATGTCAGCTTCCACAGTGCCAGTCACTCATAAAATGTACAGCTCCGTTCTTTTATTGGTGTACACTGAAGCCAGCCGTGGGGCATAAGTGCCCTCCTGCCACAATGAAGCCTTGCTCCGGCTGCCTCAGACATGGGAAGTGTACCGTTCACAATGGAAAAGAGCCTCGAGACTATCAACAGCAGCGTTTCAATGTCTATGCCCCACTTCATGAAATGCGAGGCTCTCTGCCAAAGGTTAAAATGCAGACCAATGAAATCTAAATGGTCAGAGCTGCTCCTATCGAAGCTGCCATTATGAAATCAGAGAATGCAACCAACCCAGTGCTGGTATTCTACCGGTTTGGTCCAGTTCGGGTGAACCAGTAGTAAAAAATGCTACCGTTCAGCCAAACCAGTAGTAAAAAAACAGCTACTGGGTTGGCCACACCAGTATTTTTCTTTTTTCCCCCCTCCCAACTATCAGCTGTTCCGACGATATCAGCTGTACCAGGATCCCTCTCGCTGCCTTACTGCTTCGCCCAGAAGGCTTCCCTGAGGCCCAGAAGGCAAAAAAAAAAAAAAATGGAGCGGGGAAGGGATGGTACTGCATAAAAAAGAAGCCACGCTCACCCAGTCACATGGCCATACCCACCTAGCCACTCCCACCTAGGCCACAGAACCAGTAGTAAAAATATTTGCACCTCATCCCTGAACCAACCACATGCATGTGAGCACAAGTGTGACACGGCCATCTTGCAAGATCAATCAGAACGGAGCTGGAAGGGATCTTGGAGGTCTAGTCCAGCCCCCTACTCAAGCAGGAGACTTTATACCATTTCAGACAGGTGGCTGTCCAGTCTCTTTTTATTTATTTATTTATTTATTTATTTATTTATTTATTTAGTCAAGCGATTATTAGATAACAGGTATAAGTATAAACATGGTCATGAATACATGAAATGGATACGAATAAGAAAAAAAGAAAGAAACCATAGGACAGGGATGGTAGGCACGATTGGTGCGCTTATGCACGCCCCATACAGACCTCTTAGGAAAGGGGTGAGGTCAATCTAAGTCTAAGGTTAAAGTTTTTGGGGTTTGGGGAAGAAACCACAGAGTCAGGTAGAGTATTCCAGACATTGACCACTCTGTTGCTGAAGTCGTATTTCCTGCAATCAAGTTTGGTGCGATTAACCTTGAGTTTGTATCTATTGTTTGCTCTTGTGTTGTTATGGTTGAAGCTGAAGTATTCATTGACAGGTAGGACATTGCAACGTATGATTTTACTATACTTAGATCGAACCGAAGGTGGCGAAGTTCTAGGTTTTCTAGGTCTAGAATTTCAAGTCTGGTGGCATAAGGTATTCTACAACAAGTAGAAGGGTGGAGAACTCTTCTCGTGAAATATTTCTGGACTTTCTCAACTGTGTTAATATCAGATATGTAATGTGGGTTCCAGACTGATGAGCTGTATTCGAGTATTGGTCTAGCAAATGTTTTGTATGCTCTAGTTAGTAGTGTGATATTACCAGAGAAAAAGCTACGCAGGATTAGGTTAACAACTCTTAATGCCTTTTTGGCTTTGTAGTTACAGTGGGCTCTAGCACTTAGATCATTAGAGATGAGTATTCCAAGGTCCTTAACAGAGTTTGGATCCTCAACAAGGTCTTGACTATTCAGCTTGTATTTTATTTTATGATTTTTTTTTTGCCAGTATGTAAGACAGAGCATTTATTTATTGAGATTTGAAGTTGCCATTTGTTTGACCATTCTGATACATAGTCGAGGTCTTTTTGAAGGGTAGCAGTATTGTCTGTGGTGTTGACTAGCTTTACATCATCAGCGAAGAGAACGCAGTTGCTCTTAATATGATCACAGAGGTCATTTATGTAGCGTATGAAGAGGGTTGGTCCTAGAACACTGCCTTGGGGGACACCACTGTTGACAGGTACAGAATTTGATAGGACGCTCCCAATTTTGACCATTTGTTGTCTGTTTGACAGGAATGCCTCTATCCAGTTATGCAGGTGTCCAGAGATACCGTAAGATTTTAGTTTTAGGAGTAGTTTGTCATGTACCACTGAATCAAAGGCTTTACAGAAGTCTATGTAGATTGCGCCTATTGCTTTGCCCTGATCGAGTTATGTAGTCCATTTGTTTTTGCAGTGTAAGAGTTGCAGATTCCATGATAGTTCTTTTCTGAAACAAAATTGTTTTTTAGAGAGTAGGTTGTTTGTCTCTAAGTGGAGGATAATGGGTTGGTTAATAATGGATTCCATGACTTTACAGGTGACGCAGCATAAAGAGATTGGTCTGTAATTTTCAACTAGGCTGGGTCTCCCTTTTTGAAGATGGGGATGACCGTGGCTAGTGACCATAGGTTTGGCAAGGAGCTGGTCCTGAAAGATTTTTCAAAGATTATGCTTAGAGGTTCGACTAGGGCAGTGGATAGCTTTTTAAAGAAGTGGGCACATATTCCATCCGGTCCAATAGATAGAGATGGTTTTAGATTGCATAGTGCTTTTTCAACCGTAAAATCGATATGTATTAGATCATTGTAGTTGTCTGTGGTTTGACTAGGAAATACTGGGCCTGATCCATTGCTGTTTACAAATACTGAGCCAAAGAATGTGTTAAAGAGGTTGACTTTAATGGTGTCATCATTGCAGTCTTTACCATTAGGTTCTCTCGGGGGTGGGATGGACCTTGAGTCTTTTAGTTTGTTGTTTACAAAATTGTAGAAAGTGCGGGTGGAATTGGTGTCTATAAGGTTTTCCTCTTGTTTAACGTGATAATTGATGCATTCAGTCTTTATCTGGTGGCATAAATTTTTGTATCAGCTTTTGAAGTTGGCAACGTGACCAGATTTGTTTTTCCGCCAAAGTGATTTCTTTTTGGATTGAAGCTTCCTTATTGTTATGGGTAATCTATTTTTTCTGGTTTTTGGAGTTGTTATTGGTACATATAGTTTGATTACTCTTTTGACTTCAAGTAAAACTATGTTGTAATAGTCTTCAACAGTATTGCATCCAGTGAATAGAAATTGCCAATCAAGAGATGAGAGATCGTTGTCTATAAGATCATAGTTGCCTTTTTTGAAGTTATAATTGGGAATTCCGTCATTGTGATGATTTTTGCGTGGACATATGTTGAGACAAAAGTCAATCATGCTGTGGTCACTGTTGGAAAAGGGTTCTTTAATTTGTATTCCATAAATTGAATTCAAACTATTGCAGAAGATGAGATCGAGGCAGTTGTTAAGTCTAGTATTGTTGGTTACTAGTTGTTCCAGTCCTAGTGTGGTAATGGCATTGTACAGGGTTGTATGAATGGGTTCAGATGTACATTCACTTAGTGTCCAATTTATAAGAGGTAAGTTGAGGTCACCAAGAAAAATGAGAGGGTGTGGGCAGGAGGCAGCCCATGTCAGTAGTGAAGTTAGCTTGTTTGCATGAATTATATCATAGTCAGGGGCTCGATAGCAAAGTAAGAAGCGGATTGAGGTGTTTAAGGACAGTTCACAGACGATGATCTCGGGAAGAGCAAGCTCTTGTATAATCTGAATCTTTTTTAGATTTAGAGACTTTTTATAGAATATAGCAACTCCACCACCTCTACGAATTTCGTGATCTGACCGAAAAACTTGATATTCTCTTGTGGTGGTAATGGAGTCTGGGAAAGATGCATTTATCTCACAGATAAATATAATGTCAAATGTGGCTGAGCTTAGAAGGCTGAGGAATTCATGCATTTTATTTGCGAGGCTTCTTGCATTGAGTAGTTTGCATTTAAGATAAAAAGTAGTGGGTCTGGAGGAAGTAAAGGGCGTGCATCCCTAACATTGGATGCTTGGGTGATGGATATTGTGACATGGGTTGTGGCTCTTGCTTTTGATACAGTCACTACGGTAATCAATGTATAGATTTGTATTACCTAATTTATATAATCTTTTGAGCGCAGAATGTAGCTCCTGGGATCGTACACATTGCTGTAAGGTTAGATCAGGGCAAGAACAAAGGTTCTTATGGTTGTTGTTGCTCTTTGTGAGTGAATTTATTGAGAAAATGAATTTGCGTTTGCTTGTTTCATTTTTGCAAACAACCCTGCAGAGGCGTGGGATCATCAAGCCGTCTTTGTTTTTAAGCTTACGACCAACACAGGAAATATCAAGTATTTCTTCAGGGGAGATGGTTGATGCTTGATTTTCTCTGATGATGTTTTGAACATTAGAGATATCATCATTGTCATTGACCCCTAAACCAAATAAGATGGCATTTGGTCGCTTCCGTTCACGCTCAACGGCTTCTTTGATGAGAATGGGGATATCACTATTTGTAGGATTTGTTGTTTTTTGTGGATTGGGTTTTGGTTGCGGTTGTTGAGTAGAGGTATGGTTTGTAGATGTTTGATATTCATTTTTTAGTGCTGTCTCTTTTTTTTCAAGATTTGCCAATCTAGTTTGTATAATGTCCAGGGATGCTACAATGGTGTCAAGGGATGTTATACATGTTTCAATTGTATCGACTCTTTCAAGTAGGGTAATGTATTTTTCTAGTTTGGGTCTGCATGGTGGACAGAAATATGGAAAAGTATTGGCGGATGTTTTTAGGAATAGAGCCATTTGCATGTGTAATCCTAAGTAATTATGGTGAGCGTAGTTGTTACAAAGAGAACATTTGATGTAATCTTCATTCTCCTTTAAAGATTCCTTACAAATAAGGCAAGAGCAAGAGTCTTGTGGTTCTTTAGTAGGGGTTTCTTTCTTTCTAGGTTGAGGTTTGACATTGCATTGTTTTCCTGGTATGGTTGAGATGGTTTATTGATTAGGTTGTTCAATCAAACAAGGTATTATGGTAATCAATAAAGAAATATCATGCCAAACAGTCTATTATACTAATCACACTAGTCAATTAAACTAATCAATAATCACCCTAATAATTAATTACACTAATCAATAAACACACTAATCCTAATTGTCCTAATCATTAATTTGCACTAAACATACTAATCATACTAATATTCAAAATAGTTAACCAATCAATAACCACTAGTCAATGATCATCTATAATAATATATTACTCACTAATGATAAATAATTGTAAAAATTAATTAATCATTTAGTAAGATCAGTTAATCAATTAAACAGAGTTATATTGGGAAAAATTAGGGCAGGAAGAGAATAATGGGAGGAAGAGGAGAAGATTTTGTTTGGATAGTCCTGGGGGGTATAGGAAGAGGGCATATATTAGGTTGGAAGTATAGATGAAAATCTTTTGGCAGAAGGTTACTCTTTACTCGTTTCTTCAGATCTTTAGTTAGTGATTTTGGGGAACCAGATCTGTCTTCACATATATTAGGCTGAAAGTTAATCTTCACTTGTTACTTTAGATCATCAGCTAGCGATCTTAGGGATTAGGTCTGTCTTCTCACAGATCCCCTTGTCTTTGGTCAGCGATCTTAGGAATTAGGCTACTGCATGAATTAGCATGGCTGCGCTCTGAGATCAGGACCTCCAATGTGGGAATTGACGATCACCTTAAAAACTCTTCTTAAAAACCTCCAGTGATGGAGCACCCACAACGTCTGAAGGCAACCTGTTCCATTGCTTAATTGTCCTCACTGTTAGAAAAATCCTCCTTAATTACAGGTTGCTTCTGTCTTTGATTAATTTCCATCCATTGTGTTGTGGCCCGTCATCTGCCAGCAGAACTAGCTGCAGAGTCAGATGAGGAGGAGGTCGAGGGAGGGCTGGAGCCAGCTTTGGAGCCTTTGGAAGGCTCTGATAGGGAACCAGCATCACAGGCAGAGGCAGACAGGGCCCGTCTGTCCTCCCCCAGGTGGAGAGGCAGCTGTCTTCGGCGGCTGAGCTGAGTGAGGGGGAGGAACAGATGGAGCCCATCCCAGATGTGCGTATGTGCAGAGAGGAGAGGAGAGCAAAGGAAAGCAATAAGCTAGCTCTCAGGTGATAGTCAGCCCCTCCCTGGCTGGGAAGTAAATAGTAGGAATTTGGGAGTGGCCGGTTGTTTGTAGTATACAGCAAGCAATTTGGATTTCTTGGCTAAACCCAGGTTTGCTGGGGCTACTAACGTTTAACTTTTTTTGTTTATCCGTGTGAATAAAAGACTTTGCTTGTGAAGGCTGGGTCGCAACACATTGTGTCTTGTCCTGCCCTCTGGTGCTTTGGTGAATAATCTTCTTTGTGGCAGCTCCTGAAATACTGGAAGAGTGCTATCATGTCCCCGCTAGTCCCTCTTTTCTCTAGACTGGCCAAACCCATTTCCTGCGACCGTTCTACATATGTTTTAGACTCCAGGTCTTTATATCAGGTATCAGCTTATATAAGGTTATATCATTGCATATTAAACCATTTTTGCCAAAGATGCACTCTGGAGCAGCTCCATCCCAGCAACATCCTCTCCCCAGCCAAAGCCTGAATTCTCCAGGGCTCTAATGGGTTGGGAGCGCCTCTCGTTACCCACCTCACCCCTTCTCAGCTGGGTTCTTGCTATTCCCACAGCTTAATGAGCCTCAGTGGCGCAGTGGTTAGAGTGCAGTACTGCAGGCTGCTTCTGCTGCCTGCCAGCTACCTGCAATTTGGCAGTTCAAATCCCACCAGGCTCAAGGTTGACTCAGCCTTCCGTCCTTTCTGAGTTAGGTAAAATGAGGACCCAGATTGTTGGGGGCAAATAGGCTGACTCTGTAAACCACTCAGAGAGGGCTGTAAATGTCTAAGGGCTATTGCTAGTGTTATTGCCTTCCTTCCTTCCTTCCTTCCTTCTTTCCTTCTTTCCTTCCTTCCTTCCACCCTCCCTCCCTCCCTCCCTCCCTTCCTTCTTTCCTTGCCATGGTGGCTCAGTGGTTAGAATGAAGTACTGCAGGCCAACTCTGCCCACTGAGTTCAATCCTGACGAGCTCAGGATTGACTCAGCCTTCCATCCTTCCAAGGTGGGTAAAATGAGGAGCCAGGTTGTTGGGGGCATATAAGTCTGTCCTAAGTCCTACTAAATAGACTGTATTTAATTTGGGGGGGGGGAATTCCCTCCGCTCAGATGTTCTGCATTCTCAAGGAAAAATACAGCCTGAGAAGATGGTGCTGGGGGGGGGGGGCAGTGGGGGGACTGGAGACAAAGAAATCAATATAGTGACTCCCTCCGACCTCTCCCCCGCCCAGGGAGCCCCCTGGATGCATTGTTGGGAGAAGGTACCGTGTTTCTCATATAATAAGGCCGGGTCTTATTTTTTTTTTGAGCCCTGAAAAAATGGCTAGGCTGTCTTTTTGGGGGTGACTTAATTCCCCCTTGCATCTTCGGCGGGCGGCGATGGCTTGGATGTTGACCTCGGCGTTGGTGGGGCACCCGTATCGGGGTCAACGCAGGCAGCACCATATCTGGGTGTGCAACAAAAGTACTTCCTAATGGCAAGCCCCCCCCACCATTCCCCCCATTTGCATGTTTTAATATAGGCCTTAATTTGGGGGGCGGGCTTAATTTCATTTCATGCCTATAAAACATGCTGGGACTTCCTATTGGGGAGGCCATATTGTTGGAGAAACAGGGTATATATTCATATCTGTTGGAAGGACAGAAAGAGACTTGTATAAAAACAAAATATATTTTTCTGGCAAAATACCTAACAAAAATATTTCTGGCTTTAAGTCTATATGTTGCTTTATCATTTTCTCTAACTATGTATATATTTTCATCCAATTTTTTTTTCTTTTTGCCTTTGTGCCAGTCCACCACATATGCTAATACGAAGCCAGTATCTGGTTGCATTTCTAACATTTGGGAGATGTTTTTAAACATCTTTAAACTAATCTAATCTAAATATAATAAAGGGACTGTATATTTAATACTACATGTTTTGATGGCAGCGAGAATTGTATTTGCACAACATTTTTGCACAACTCCTTCACATGAAAATATAATTTAAAAAATATTAGGCTGTGCAGAAAGGGATAGGTTAACATTCAAAATAAAGGATAAAAAAGATACAGAATATTTTTTTAACTTGGGATTTGTTTTACCAATGATTAGATAATAAAAATAGAAATTAGAAGTTGGAAGGATATTATTATATACCAGTAAAGAATATTATATATTATTATAATATTACAATATAATATTATTAGATATTATAGAATATCCTAATGTTCCTTTTTATTCATATCCATTGCATGTATTCATAAACATGTTTATACTTATACATGCAAAGCTGGCTGGGGATTTCTGGGAGTTGAAGTCCGCTAGGCTTAAAGTTGCCAAGGTTGGAGACCCCTCATCTAATACATGCTTGACAAAATAAATCAATAAAGCAATAAATTATTACTATTCGTGTGTGTGTGTGTGTGTGTGTGTGTAAAATCACCCAGACAATATACTACCTATTAAAAACCTAGGTATGTTAAAGAAAACTGTATCGATAGATAGACAGACAGAGTTGGAAGGGGCCTTGGAGGTCATATAGTGCAACCCCCTGCTTGAGCAGGAGGGTCTACTCCAAATATTAGCCTCTACCGAGGATTGAACTTACAGCCTCCTGATTATGAGGAAAGAGCTCCACCTCTAGGCCACTGCACTGATATGAGAGAGAGAGAGATTGAACAAAATATATGTCAACTCATAAAATATTTCTATGGTCTTTTTAGAGTTGCCAACAAAAAGGGGGGGGAACAGGTTTGAAAGAGCAGTGCGGCAGCTTGCAAACTAAAACTGCATTCTACAAATGTTTTCAAAGATACCATAGTAACTAGGTAACTGAAGTTTCTGCCATGCAAAATTCTAACTGGAGAGCATGATTGATGACTATGGACTATGGATGTGTCCCATTGGAGAATATGGATTACGATACACCCAGGGGGTGTGGGAAACCAGGGTCAAGGATGACAGCGAATGATGTGCTGTACCCAGGCAGTGCCGGACATGTTAACTCCCAATAAATCCTTTTGAAGTTTTGGAAGTTTGGCTCGAGACTCATGATTTAAATGGGGGTAAATGCCGGAGCCCTGACAATATATTTGGATATAAAATATCTCAAGAAAAGCACTTGTATTGGAGTTTTCTTGTCTGCCCCCCCCCCTTCAGTGCTGGGAGCTCCCTCCTTTTCAGCCTAAACTACCACCAAGGACTGTGGTGGAGAAAGGAAGGACTCCGGGCCACCTTCAGATCTAAATGGGCGCTTACTAAAAATGCTGAATGCTAAGTTACCCCCTGCATGATCAGAATTTCTTGGAAGGAAACCCAGCTGCCCAACGTTAATATGGCAACTCTCAAAAGAAAAATATACAGTGTTAAGGAAGAAAGAAAATGTGCTTCCCCAGAGGAAGTCAACCTTTTCTTCTTAGCTCTGTGAAACCTGCAAGGAGGCCGCCTTCTCCTCCCCTCTTTCCTGATTCCCCACAAGCCGAGCCTGGTGAGTGAAGGGGCAAACATTTGGGAAGAGTGCGGGCAGAGTTTTTCTAAATGCTGCTCTCCCAGGAGGGCCGCCGTTTTGGAAAAGACCCTGTAATGAAAGCAGACGCCAAAGCAGGTGGGAACGCGGCAAGCGGGGAAGGGAAAAGGAAAGGTCAGTCAACACTCCCATCTGGAAATCTAGGGGCATAAAATATTTAAAACATGACTAATTATGTTTGGGTTATGTAGATAATTAGACACTCAGAAAGAAAAGGAAATTGGAAAATTCAAAGGTGAACCTTGCAGGCTTGGATCTAGCACCAAGTCCAGACCAGATTTCTTCCTTAAATGAACTACAGGTAGTCCTTGACTTACAACCATTCACTTAGTGACCATTTGAAGTTACAACAGGACTGAAAAAAGGGGACTATTTTTCACACTTATGACTGTTGCAGCATCCCCATGGACACTTGATTTACATTTGGATGTGTGATGACCCAAAGGGGCGTGGCACAAAGGCAACACAGTCAGATGATCAATAACAGTCCTTTTATTAGCTCCAACTTTGCCCTCAATGTCCTGGTTACCTTCTGGCTGGAGAAAACCTCTCCCAGGAACAGCCTTTGGCTGCAGAGAATCAAGTCTAAAACATGGTCAACACAAACTGTAATTATAAGCCAAAATGAGGTAATTAGTTTGGCAGGGCAAGAGCAAGAATTCCAGGCATGCAGGCACAGCGAAACTCATACGGTTGGGAAGACGCCAGGAACACAGATAAGCAAAGACAACACAGGATAAAGTCATGTTTTCTCCCAGCAGATGCCGCACTCAGCATGCATCTCTTTAAAACTCTCATTCCCAGGTGTGGCTAATGAAGGGAATCAAGGCCCTTTCCTCCCCCATAAGCCACGCAACCCACATTGCTTCCTTTTCCGTTCCTCCCTGCATGCCCTAAGATGAAGAGGGGATGGGCCTGGGTCTTCGTCTGGATTCCCTCTCTCTTGTTCTACCTCTCCCCTGCTCCGTCCAGCCGGACTTTGCCCTTTCCCAGTTTCCTCCACAGCCAATGGAGCTACACTCCTGCTCCCTGTCAGCTGTTCGTTTTCCTCCTTCGATTCAGACTCTGACAGGGGCATGACTGCTTGCTTGACAATTGACTGACATATATGACAGTTGTAGTATCCCAGGACAATGGGATCCACTTTTGCGAACTTCTGACCAGCTAGATCAATAGGCTAGCCAGATTCACTTAACAACCGTGTTACTAATTTAACAGCTGCAGGGATCCACTGAACATTTGTGGCAAAAAAAGTCATAAAATGGGGCAAAACTCAACAAATGTCTCACTTAGCAATGCAAATGTTGTGGTTTTAATTGGGCACTACCTGTAATGAATCCAGAAAAAAAGTAGAGACTGACATGGCAAAAGTCAGAAGTAAATGAATGAAGATTTGTTGATGCATCTCTGTAGACCTTGAATCTCACCCCTAAGTCTAACCCCTGCGAAAAATTAGAGAAAAAGTCAGCTGTGAATTAAAGAAAAATTAGAGAACAGTCAGTTGTGCCAGGCCCGACATATGGAGACATTGTCCCCAAAATATTGGCTCATTATCCAAAATGATCCAGAGGGCGGTAATTTTCCATCCAAGCAAGCTATCCTCACAATAGCCCACCTGTTAGAGGACTATTGATCAGCTGACAAAAACAACACGGCACCACAAACGGTAAGACGAGTTGAGGCCATTGCAGAGAATTTCTGTAGCTCAGGGCTCAAGCAGGGAAGTCCTTGGTGCTCTCTGCACTTGCAGGCATAGGTAACGGGCTTAGCGAGTGTGGGGATTGCTCCCTATTTATGTACAGTAGCTTGTGAGAGCGTAGCTTTCTCCTTGGTGCTTCCTTGGTCAGGCTATTGTTTTCTGCTTGATAGTTTGTCTGGTGTTAATCCCTGTTTATCTGGGTATAGGCTGCTGGAGGGATCTGCTCATTTTGTTTCCTTTAAGGTTTTTTTTTTTTATATAATCTCTTTTTAATGGTTTAGCTACTGGTTGAAATCAAGTCTCTCTTTGTCCATCATGTAAAGTTGGCAGTAAGAGGAGCACCCATTCATCGTCCCCAGCAAGCTGGCAGCTTCCAGATGATTGCCATTTTTCGACGGAGCCATTGCAATCTCACACCGGATATCATCCAGTGATCTAGTGATCCACATCATGTTCCTAGTTGCTCCACATCAAGTCTGAAATGCAGGGACGGTTTTCCTGAAGTTGTTTAAAACCCTTGGAGAGGTGGGGGAAGACCCCGCTGGCTCCCCAATTCCCTTAAAAGCTGCTTATTGGATACATTCAGCTTGCAAAACCTGTTTTTCAGTGGTGGGATTCGATTTTTTTTTACTAACGGTTCTGTGGGCGTGGCTTGGTGGGCATGACAGGGGAAGGATTGGTGGTTCGCCGGCAGCAGGTGTGGACGGCTGAGGGCTCGGAGAGCGAGGACTCGGGTGAGGGGCCTGCGTGTGATGCAGGGTTGGGGCCAGGACCATCAGGGAGAGGAATGCCGCTTTCAGGGATTGTGGAGGCTGGCAGCAGAAGGCCCCAAGGAGCCTGTGCCAAGTGCCCCAAACCCCAAACCCTTTAACCTTAGACTGTCTACTATTTCCTAAGAGGTCTGTAGGGGGCGTGCATAAGCGCACCAAAGTGCCTACCGTCCCTGTCCTATTGTTCCTTTTATATTTTTTTGTTTTATTTTTCTTATATGTATCCATTTCATGTATTCATAACTATGCTTATACTTATACCTGTTATCTTATAAACTCTTGACAAGATAGATAGATAGATAAATAAATGAATGAATGAATGAATGAATGAATGAAAGAGCAGCTGCAACAGCATGGGCAACTCAGGAGTAAGGCTGCAAGGTAATGGCCCCTCCCATAAGGGATAAAAGCCAGCTGAGAAACCGGAGTTTTTTGCAGGAAGCAAAGAAGTTCTTGCACTTCAAGCCTTATGGAAGTTCGGACTATCTTGGTTTGTGTTTGAAGACTTTTCGTTTGAAATATTTCTTGGCAACTTAATCTAGTGTTTTAGGCAGCTTTAGGCAAGGCTCGTTCTTATCAGAGACAATTAGTTTGAAACAGCCTTTTAACCAGGAAGGAACCACATCATTAAAAGAATCATTAAAAGGTTTTGCTGTTACCTCCGTTTCATGTTTGCTTCCTTGGAACAAGGTTTGGGTGGTATTTGCCAGTTCTCTAAACTACTTCAAATTTCCGCTACCGGTTCTCCAGAACTGGTCAGAACCTGTGAACACCACCTCTGCTGTTTTTTTCCTTGAGTACCTGCATGTCCGCCTGCAGGTCCGTACGTTAATTTAATGTATATGCAGATCGGTAAATTAGACAGTCGCAGATCTCCACCCACCTGCTCCCACCCCCATCCCAAACAGCTTCTCTTGTTTCATTGCAACCTTTGGCAACGTATAATTCTCCTTGATAATCATGATGCTTCCTAGGTTTTAAATCACGACTATAACTGCCTTGTTAGACCCCTGAAACTTTGCATGAGGAATCTCTGCTGTAAATAATTGTGTCTGGGTATGAATACTAAGCAGGCTGGCTGAGAGTTCATGGAGAAGAGGTAATGGGAAAGCTGTTTGTTGCTCCTTGGCTGAAGTACGTGGGGCTTCACGGACCAATTGGATGCCTCAAAGTCCTTTCAGAGAGAAGGAGGGGAAGGGAGAGAGGGAGGGAAAAAACCTGGAAGGCCTGCATTTAAAGAAGAGCAGTCAACGTTGGTGCTGCTGCAGAGATGCAGTTTTGCAAATGCAGGGCATGCTTCAGCACACAGGCATTTGCAGGGGGGGTTGGAAAGGTGTCAGCCCCCTTTTCACATTTGTTGTCACTGTTTCTCTGAATGCCATATGCAAATCCAATCAAAAGTTACTTATTTAATCAATTAATAATTACTTATTTAATTAAACCAGTGCTGCAGCTTGGCTCCAGAGGTTGTGGGGGCTTCATCGCTGGAGGGTTTTAGGAAAAGACTGGACAGCCACTTGTCTGGAATGCTATAGGACCGTGTTGGTGAACCTATGCCACGTGTGCCAGAAGCCAAATGGCACGCAGAGCCATTTCCCCTGGCACGCGAGAGGTCGCCCGGAAGAGCACAAACACCACCGCCCAACAGCTGATGGATGGGTATCTGGCACGCATGCGCAGGGGGCGGAGGAGGGATGTGTGGGAGACATGCGTGAATGCGCAGGGACATGTTGCGCATGAGGGGATTGCATGCACATGCACAGATGTGCTGCACGCAAGGGGGAAATCGCGTGCACATGCACAGATGCACGACGTACAAGGGACAATCATGTGCACATGCGCAAAGACATGCAGCGCACGAGGGGGGAATTGCATGCACATGCGCAGGGGGGGCAGCACGCATTGCCTTATGGGCGCCGACATATGAGCGCACGCAAGCGAGCACACAATTATCGGCACGGGAGCCAAAAAAGGTTAGCCACCACTGGTATAGGGCCTCCTGTTTGAGCAGGGGGCTGGACTAGAAGACCTCCAAGGTTCCTTCCAGCTCTATTCTGAAGTGATAGTCGTTTGAAGTTCCATCCACGTAGCACAACATACAACTTATGAGCCCAAGCTGGCAGTGAAGATACTCGTGGGAGAAGACCTGGGTTGGCAGGGGGGGAGGGGCTCCTTTGTGGCTGCCCCCAGCCTCCCTTCAGGCACAATGTCCAGGCCCCCCTAAGGCCACACATCCAGTTTAGGAAGAGAGGAAGCCCAGGAGCTGCTGAGGACGTGGGCTTTGCGCATTTCAGATGCAGGGCTCAGGGGGCAGAGTGTGAAATCTGAGGTGTGGTGGCGGCACATATTCGAGTAGCTTGCAAGTCCTGGAGCTCTTGCTCCTTCCAGGTTTTTGACTGTCTAACCCATTAAATTCTTTGGAATGAATCTGGGCCCTCATTTCGCCCACCTCGGAAGGACGGAAGGCTGAGTCAACCTTGAGCCTAGTGAGATTCGATCTGCCAAATTGCAGGCAGGCGGCAGTCAGCAGAAGTAGCCCTGCAGTACTGCACTCTGACCACTGCACCACCACAGCTCATATAAGAGGCCTTTCACTAACAGTACCTGCTATGGCTGGGTCTGCCCTTCTCTTGCAAACTGCTCGACAAATTCTCTTTTGTTGGAGAAACTGTTCAAAACATTTTATGGAGCATTTTTACTCAGCTATTCTGGACCTTGAATTTCAAAGGCAGTGGAGGTTGATCCCCCTGACCTGGTAAAGCATCTCCTCCACCTGATTTCTGCTGCTGCTGCTGCAGAAACAGGCTAGAACAGTATTTCAGCTAACCAAGCACACCTTGGGGCTTGGCAGATGAGGCCACGGGGGTCCCTTTGCTGCAGGGGTGGGCTTCAAAAATTTTAGCAAAGGGTTCTCTGCCTGGTTGCTGGGTGGGCGTGGCCATGATGGCCATGGCCTAGTCGGCCTCCTGCTCCATGGTGGGGGGGCATTTTTGCCCTCCCTGGGCTCCAGAGGCTTTTCTCGAACCTCCAGGAGGATGAAAATGGCCTCCCTGGGCTCCGGAGGCTCTCTGGAAGCCAGAAACAGGCCCATTTCCGGCCTTTCCAAACTTCCGGGAGGCCCATTTTTCACCCTCCCCGAGCCTCTGTGCGCACCCTGCACTTACCTGCATCCAGAACAGGCCACGTGGGGATTCCTGGGAGGGGAGGAGCAGGGAGGGCAGGGCCAGCTAGGGTTGGGATTTGGGGGTTCTGCACAGAATCTTAGCTACGGGGCTCTCCTGAACCCCTGTGAACCCCACCAGCCCAGCCCTGTACAAATGTTGTAGGTGTGATTCCACCCTCCATCCCAAAATGTTCAATCTTTCATAGAGCAATCAGCCTTTTGCTTCGTTATAAACTGACCTCCAAATGAATCGATCTCTTGCACCATATTCCAAAATTTGGGCCACTGAGCCTGAAGCAGCTCCTCTGGGCTCAGGAAACGAAGCCCACATGAGCAGTGACCATTTGCCACCGTCCTTAAGTGTCTTGAGCATCGCCATCCCTTCTCAATAGCCTTTCAAGCAGCTCTCCATTAGGTCCAGAAGGGTAGGACAGCATCCACTGGGCAGCAGTGCCTATTCAGCGTTGCTGCTTGCAATTGTTAGCAAGAGAAGGAATGTTTTTGGCACCCCTTTCCAAAGCTGCTTGTCTTTCCTGGACTGCAAACGCTGAACTCAGAGGAAATGTTTAGCTCCTTGATTTATTGCTTTTCACAAAAGCAGCTATAGCCCTTCTTCCAGGTTTTTGAGGCATGCTGTTTTTTATTATGTCTTATTTATTTGATAAAAAACCTGCCAGGCAGGATATTTGTGGGAGGTAGCCATAAGCATGCAAGTGAATCCTTGCCCTGCTCAGAAATGAAATCCAAGAATAAGCCATGGTTTGTTACCAGAGGAAGGAACTAAAGTTCTCTCATTTTTACATCTTGACAGGAGCTGTCACGGTGTGTTCACAACAAAACAATTAGACCCAGGTGATTGTTTTCATTTGGATAATTATCTTTAAAGGTTTCATTTGCAAACAAGTAATGAAAGCTCCTCTCAGCAATGGAGAGGTTAGGATAGGATGGGGGGAAAGGGAGGGGGAGGAGAGGAGAGGAGAAAAGACAAGACAAGACTGGAGCAGGGAGAGGGAAGGGAAGGGGAAGGGAAGGGAAGGGAAGAGAAGAGAAGAGGAGAGGAGAGGAGAGGATGGGAGGGGAGGAGAGGAGAGGAGAGAAGAGGAGAATCCGTTGCCTAAGGCAGGAGACCTTGTATCATCCTGGACAAATGGTGGTTTGGATGGAAGCTCTGTTTAGTGCTTGAATGGGAAGTAAAGAGGAAAGGCAAGAGCTGTAGATTAGACCAGGAAGTGGGGGAAACATCCCAGAATAAGGCAAATGTCACCCAGAAAAATGACACAGATGGGTCCATGAAGTCACCAAGACTTGAGCTCCACTCAGGAAAGTGGAGCAGGATTCAGCCATTGGGTTTCATGAAATTCTTGGATTCTCTGGTAACAAGGAAGGAAAATCGGCTCCACTTGACTGACTTTTATAACTACCATCCAGCTAATCCTCACTTTACAGACCAATTATTTTATGACCCTTCAATTACACCTTGGAATAGGTGTTTTATGGCCCATAAAGCACTTTTGGCCATCATAAAATGTCCCCCAACACACACATACACATACACACACACACACACATAGAGTAATGTGACCGGATTTTAGGCACTTGGCAACTGGCTCACCTTGTCAAGCAGCTGTCATGACAATCTGTAATGTTTATTTTTTTTTTCATTTTCTGGCAAAAAAAAAAAAAAAAGGCCTAAAGAATGGGTTTGTTTAAACATTTGCTTAATGACCACGGTGGTGGCTGCCACAAAAAATGTAAAAAAATATGCTCCAGTCACATGGGGTGATTAACAGAGTTGGAAGGGAGCTTGTAGGTCATCTAGTCCAACCCCCCACCCAAGCAGGAGACCCTACACCATTTCTGACAGATGACAGTCCAGTCTCTTCTTGAAAGCTTCCAGTGATGGAAGCTTTCACAACTTCCGAAGGCGACTTCTGTTCCATGGGTGGATTGTCAGAAAATTCCTCCTTATGTCCAGGTTGAATCTCTCCTTGTTCGGTTTTCATCCATTGTTCCTTGTCTGGCCTTCAGGGGCTTTGGAGAATAGCCTCCCTCCTCTCTGTGGCCACCCCTCAAATATTGAAGCACTGCTATCATGTGTCCTTCTCTTCACTAGACTAGCCACGTACGTCCACTTCCTGCAACTGTTCACTGTATGTTTTAGCTTCCAGACCTTTGATCATCTTAGATTAACAGAGTTGGAAAGGACCTTGTAGGTCATCTAGTCCAATCTCCCAGCCAAGCAGGAGACCCTAACATCATTTCTGACGAATGGCAGTCCAATCTCTTCTTGAAAGCTTCCAGGGATGAAGATCCCACAACTTCTGAAGGCAACTTCTGTTCTGTTTTGATCCCCATGAGGCCCGGGCTTGTCTGAATTCCCATGTGCCATTCATCCTGTGGGGCAGCCTAGCATGAGAGCTCAGTTCTCAGCAATGACCTCGAATAAACCCAAGTCAACAGAAAACGCAGAGCAAGCAGGAGAAGAGAAAGAAAGGAGTTGTGAGAATGCAGGCAGCACCACTTAAGTTGCCCACAGTTTGAAAAACACTGGCCAGAGGCAACCGGAAGAGTTAGGACTGGGGTCTGCCAGCCTCAGTTAGATGTAAATTTGGCAATATCAGAATATGTGTGCTTTGCAGTCAAATCCTCCAGGGCTTAACAAGGAAAGGGTTAGGGCAGAGGTCTCCAAACTTGGCAATTTTAAGACTTGTGGACTTCAACTCCCAGAATTCTTGCTGGCTGGAGAACTCTGGGAGTTGAAGTCCACAAGTCTTAAAGTTACCAAGGTTGGAGACCTCTGTGCTAAAGTATAGCCTGGCTATTAGGCCTCTACCTAAACTGAGCAGAATTGCTTTCCAAGCCCAATTCCCACAGAGCCTCTTTAGCAAGATTTATGGAGAAGAAAGCGAGATGCAGTTACCAGAATTCCAGCCACAGGAGGCGTTCTCGGCCATGGCCAGTATTATTTTATTTTGCTGATGACCAAATGGCAGGTCTTTTTTGCTGGTAATGGGACTGTTTCTCTGCTCTTACTGTATCTACGGAGAGTCGCCCTGCAATCTGTTTTCTGCCTCTTGTTCCTTGCTGGGAAAGGGAGGGAGTCCGCTGCACTGGATTTTTAATGGGTTGTTGTGAGGAGCATTCTGAATGTCCAGCAATTAGACTCACTTGGAGCAGGACCCAGGCTGGAGGGAGGGGGTCCTGTCAATATGACAGAAGCTCAGTCTTGTCTGGCATCTTATTTTTCAAAGCACCAGAAGGCAAGACGAGAAACAAGGGACGAAACAAGAGACGGAAACTAATCAAGGAGAGAAGCAGCCTGGAATTAAGGAGGAACTTCCTAACAGTGAGGACAATTAACCCGGGGAGCAGAAGTTGCCTTCAGAAGTTGTGGGAGCTCCATCACTGGAGGTCTTTAAGAAGAGACTGGACAGCCACCTACTGTTCTGACCAAGGCTTCCAAGACTGTAATTAAGCACACGCTCAGTTAAAACAATTCCTGTTTTATTTCAGTGCTGGGAATTAAGTTCATTCCCAGCTGGTAATGAGTCCCAAACAGTCCCTCGAAATAAGCACCCACCTTTCTTGCCTCTGAAGTGCTGGCAACAACTAGAGTGCCAAATGAACTATAAAAAACCAACCAAAGTACAAAGTCCACACAGAGCTTCAAGGTTTAATCCGAACAGAGTGAATTGATGTTGCTTCCTGCAAAGGTTTCTCTACCTTTGTACCTCCTTTCCAATCACCTCCCAGCCTTACTCCCAAGTTGCCCCTTTTGTCTCATCTGCTCTTGCCTTCTGGCACTCTGCGCACTGGGAACAGGCTCCCCTGGGTCCTCTGCCTCGCTGCTGCCAGATTCTGGAGGCTCCAAAGGCAGCACCCCACTCCCAGATGGTCCTGGCCCCATCTCTGCATCGGATGCAGGACCCTCATCCGAGTCCTCTCCAGACTCCCGGACTGGTCCCCGTTCTTCCCACTGTCCGATTCTGCTGCCGTCTACATTGACTGCCAGCAAACCATAATACATGTCGGAAGTGGTATAGGGTCTCTTGCTTAAGCAGAAGGTTGGACTAGAAAACCTCCAAGGTCACTTCCAGCTCTATTCTGATTGATTGATTAATCTGGAATGAGTTTCATCAGTGGTGGGATTCCACACATTTTACTACCGGTTCTGTGGGCGTGGCTTAGTGGGCGTGGCTGGGGAAGGATGTACTGCAAAATCCCCCTTCCCTCCCCACCCCACTAACCTGCTTTCCAGCCTTGTTCTCCTATGCAGGACAACCAAAGGAGACCCAGCCGATCAGTTGGACTCGGGATGCAGAGAAGAGATTGGGGTTGGCGGGGCCAGTCAGAGGTGGGATTGGCTGATTCTCCAAACAACTCAAAATTTCCGCTACCGGTTCTCCAGAACCGGTCAGAACCTGCTGAATACCACCTCTGGCCCGAATCCTATTAATGAACCTGGTGGGGTTCAGGAAATGGAACTTCTCTGTCATGGGACCATCTGGAAACTATTCCCTCTGATCTGGATTCAGCTCTATCTCCAGATGACAGAGCTCATCTTTTAAGAAATGGTCGGTATTTTTTTCTGGCCTTCCTCTTTTGATTAAACAATTCTGCTTTCTTTGCATCTCCATTCCTGCGTTTTGTAAGCCGCCCGGAGTAGTAACAGATGGGGGTCATCTCACCAACAAATAAAGGAAGGGGGCTTTTTAGCTGGACGTCAACATCCTAGTCCACTGGATCTTTATCAGTCTGGTAACCAATAGCCTGCTTGGTAAATAATGGAAAGTGAATATAAATGGGAAATTAGGGGTTTCTTTCGAGAGAGCTGGAAGTTACTCACTTCTGAGAAACCTGTGCCCAACCGTTCTAAAATGGGACCAGGTTGGCCTGGTTTTTTTAGCCTCTTTCTCTCAAATTTTAACACAACTCAGGTTGCAACCCATGAGCCTGGCATGATGTTGTGACAGTCATAAAGCAAGTTGCCACATGAGCGACCACGATCTCCAGCTCCATTCTATTTTACTCTATTCTCTATTCTCTATTCTATTCTGTTCTCTTCTGTTTTTAATTCTCTTCTGTTCTGTTTTGCTCTGTTCTCTTGTTCTGTTCTATTCTCTATCCCTGTTCTATTCTGTTCTGTTCTACTCCTGTTCTGTTCTGTTGTCCTGTTCTATTCTGTTCTGTTCTATTTATCCCTATTCTGTTCTGTGCTGCTCTGCCCTGCTCTATTCTGTTGTCGTCCTGTCCTGTTCTATTCTCTATCCCTATTCTATTCTGTTCTTTTCTACTCCAGTTCTGTTGTTGTTCTGTTTTATCCCTATTCTATTCTGTTCTTTGTTCTGTTCTGTTGTTCTATTCTATTCTATTATCAGATTTTTAACAACCTTTTTTTGCTGCAGTTGGTAATCAAATGCCACAATCATTGGGGGGGGGGGGCGCTGTTTGCTACGAGTTGGGTTTTTTCTGGCATTGGAGGTAATACCCTGGCAAAACCCTAGTAAACCCCATTCACAAGACTGCAGGAGGCTGCAAATGGCTGCAAGTGGGCCAGTTGTGAGTGCCTAAACTGCTCTCACATGACCCGGGGGGGGGGGATGTCTGAACTTCAAAACTGGGTCAAGTAGCAAGTGACTGGATTAACTGCAAAGTAACCCGTCTCATATCATGGTACTTATTGCCAGACAACCATCCATCCACTCCTCCCCCTTCCTTCCTTCTTTCCTTCTCTCCCTCCTTCCTTCTTTTTTTCCTTCCTTTTTTCCTCCCACTCTTTTCTCCTTCCTCCCTGCCTTCTTTCCTCCCACTTTTTCCTTCCTTCCTTCTTTCCCCTAATCTTCTTTCCTTCCCTCCCTCCCTTCCATCCATCCATGAGTCACTGGTTGCACTTGCATTGTATTTGCATAGCACCATAGGCTGCTGGGAGGTGTAGCTCACAGTGAGTTCAAAAGCCTCCAGAAGTTGTGCCTGCTCCAACACCGGGGTGGGGGGATGGGGGTGTTAAGAAGAGGTTTCCTGTTTGAGCAGGGGGTTGGACTAGAAGACCTCCAAGATCCTTTCCACCTCTGATATTCTGTTATCCATCTTAAAGCCCGGACCTTCCATCCATTTTTTTGGTCCTCCCACTCTCCTTTCCTTCTTTCCTTCCTTCCTTCCTTCCTTCCTTCCTTCCTTCCTTCCTTCCTTCCTAACAGAAAGGCACCAGACAGAAACCCACCCAGCAGCATACAGATTAAAACCAAGCATTGATGTGAGAACAATACTTTGTCACAGGCTGCAAAGAGCCAAAGATAAGCCTTTATTTTTATTTTTTTATTTTTCATTTTCTCCTTTGCAATGTTCTCACTCGGGGTTGAAGTGTCCTTGGCTTGGGCTTTCTGAAGGAACCCCCGGTGGCCTTGGAAAGTGCAGCTTGCAATTGCCTGGTGGCTGGTGAAAAAAAAGGGGGACGCAGAGGTGGCTGCACGATGGCATCCAGGGAGGGATTCCACCCTCTGGTTTGCAAACTCCCCAAGAGGAAAAAATGGCTCAACTCGACCAAGGGAAGGAGCCGCAAGAGGATATTTACCTTCTGAAAGCAGCTGCAATGGGCAAGAACAGTTGTGCCTCAGTGATCTCTTGGCAGCTTGATGTGTGGACTTCAACTCCCAGAATTCCCCAAGTCAGCATATGCTAGGTAGAGAATTCTGGGAGTTAAAGTCCACATCCTGGCTGGGGAACCCTGGGAGTTGAAGTCCAAACATCACCAAGCTGCCAAGGTGGAGATACCTTGTGTTAGGACTACAGCAACCGATGCCCAGCATCAGAGGGTCTCTGTGGGTGGGGGTGGGGGGAGCTGCTACCCAAAAACTCCAGAAAGAGGCTACATCCCAAGTCTGGCCCTTTCTTTTGGCAACGGGGCTGGGCTTCAATGGTGCAATTGCCATCGCCCTCTTGACTCTTCCATCCTCCCCACCGTGGCTGCCCCTCCCCCACCCAGCCTCCCCTTCCCAGCACCGCCTCCTGCCAGTCTACCTGCCCCAATTGTTGGATAGCACTTAAAGTTCAAAGCAGAGGTGGGGGCTGAGCCAACATCAAAGTCCTTCTTAAAAATAACCCGGCTCAGATCCGGCAGCCTGGAGCTTCATTAGGAAGGGGCAGAGCGAGGCAGGGGGAAGTGATGGAGAACGTCTGGGAGAGGGACGCCGGCCCCTCCGGCCTCTGCTTTGCCCTGAAAGCAGGAAGTGCAGCTTAAGCGGAGTCATGAATCTCCTCCCTGCCTTTGCCTTAATTCCCTACATCCCTCCTCTGCCCCAGCAGCAGGGTAAGGGTCTCCCTCTGCAGCCTGTCTTGAAAACAATCACAGGTGAGAGAAAATGGTGTGCAGATTTCCTATCTGCACCTCTGTGATGATGCTCAGGGAAGCATTAATCAGGATGTAATGAGGAATTAAAAATGCAATCCTGCGGGTTGCCAGGGAAAGTTTTTGCATTCTGGGAGGGATGCTTTACTATGCCAAAATAGCTTTCCAGTTTGGGGAGCGGGAACAGACTCTAGCAAAGAGCTGTTGGGGTTTGAACACGGGGTAAAAGAGGGAAAGAGCCTGGGTGGGGGCTCTCCAGTTCTCTTTCTCTAAAGGAGAACTCATGGAAAGTAAGGGAGGAGGAAGGGAGGGAGGGAGGGAGGGAGGGAGGGAGGGAGGAGGGAGGGAGGGGAGGAAGGAAGAAGGAAGGAAGGAAGGAAGGAAGGAAGGAGGAAGGAAGGGAAAGGAAGAGCTAGGAAGGAAGAAAGGAAAGAAGGAAGGAAGAAAGGAAGGAAAGAAGGAAGGAAGGAAGGGCTGGGAAGGAAGAGCTAGGAAGGAAGGAAGAGCTAAGAAGGAAGAAAGGAAGGAAGGAAGGGCTAAGAAGAAAGGAAGAGCTAGGAAGGAAGGAAGGAAGGAAGGAAGGAAGGAAGGAAGGGGAAGGAAGAAAGGGCTAGGAAGGAAGAGCTAAGAAGGAAGGAAGGAAGGAAGGGAAGGAAGGAAGGGCTGGGAAGGAAGAGCTAGAAGGAAGAAAGGAAAGAAGGAAGGAAGAAAGGAAGGAAGGAAGGGAAGGAAGGAAGGGCTAGGAAGGAAGAGCTAGGAAGGAAGGAAGAGCTAAGAAGGAAGGAAGGAAGGAAGGAAGGAAGGAAGGAAGGAAGGAAGGGGAAGGAAGGAAGGGCTAAGAAGGAAGAGCTAGGAAGGAAGGAAGGAAGCTAAGAAGGAAGGAAGGAAGGGAAGGAAGGAAGAGAAGAAAGAAGGCTAGAAGGAAGGAAGGAAGGAAGGAAGGAAGGAAGGAAGGAAGGAAGGAAGGAAGGAAGGAAGGAAGGAAGGAAGGAAAGAAGGAAAGGGAAGGAAGGAAGGGCTGGAAGGAAGAGCTAGGAAGGAAGGAAGAGCTAGAAGGAAGGAAGGAAGGAAGGAAGGAAGGAAGGAAGGAAGGAAGGAAGGAAGGAAGGAAGGAAGGGGAAGGAAGGAAGGGCTAGGAAGGAAGAGGTAGGAAGGAAGGGCTAAGAAGGGAAGGAAGAGCTAGGAAGGAAGGAAGGAAGGAAGGAAGGAAGGAAGGAAGGAAGGAAGGAAGGAAGGAAGGAAGGAAGGAAGGAAGGAAGGAAGGAAGGAAGGAAAGAAGGAAGGGCTAAAATGGAAAGGTTGGTTAATTCTTTGGTGGAGAGAGAAAGCATTCAAAAAGACTGCAATGGGCTTGAGAAGGGGGTCAAAGGAAAGAGGTGGAAAGTAACAGGAAGATACAAAATTGAGAGGAGGGATAGCTAATACCCCCAAAGAGAGGCGCAAGGTTTTAAAACGCTTACTAGACTTGAAGCCTGGGCCCTATCGAGCAAAAGGACGTCCATTTCCATCTCTTCCCAGCTCTAGCCACCTTAGCAGATAGAAAGGCAAGGTAAAAATAAATCAAAGAATTTGTGAATAAGGAGAGCTGAACTAAAAATAGGGCTAATATTCTTTCTAATAGAGTCTGCAAGCGATGAAGGGCATACAACCTACTTTTCCGGAGAGATAATGGCTGCCAATAAATGGTTTCCCACAAACAGTAACAATGCAATAGACTATATTATAGAGGGACTAAATTTATTACTATTAAGGGAGAAGGCTTAAGGGAGGAGGCAAATCATTTTCTTTCCAAGACTTAATTAATTCTGCTCATTTCAGGCAAGGAGAGGGAAGGGAAGGAGGAAAGACAGAGATACATAAATATGCCACCCTGTTTTACTGATCAGCGCAGTTCGGGAGGCTTAATTGCCTTTTGAATGAATATAATAATTACTCCTCTTACAATGCCTTATACAAATGAGATTGTTGTCGTTTCCTTAAACATACTGACTGTATCTGCAAACTCTTTAGGCAAAATTAATTGCTGGGTAACTTTGACCTGCAGCAAAGTGGGGGTCACAGATTTCAAGGTGTAGCTGGAACCCCCAAGAGCAAAGCCCCACTATTGGCTCACCTGTTCACAGATGCACATCAAGGGAAGGAGGCAGTCCAGGCCATGTGTTTTCAGGCACCCTCTGGAAAGGCAGGAGATCTGCAGGAGACCGGCCCCTGGCTGACTGGGGAATTCTGGGAATTGAAGTCCGCCAGGCTTAAAGTTGCCAAGGTTGGAGACCCCTGCTATGGGAGATCCATAAACACTGCGCTTCATCTTAGCCAAAATGCTGGTCTGTGGCAATAATGATCTGGTTTGAATTAAACATTGCAATGAAGAATGGAATGGAATGGAATGGAATGGAATGGAATGGAATGGAATGGAATGGAATAGAATAGAATAGAATAGAATAGAATAGCATAGAATGCAATAGAATAGAATAGCATATAGAATAGAATAGCATAGAATAGAATAGAATAGAATAGAATAGAATAGATAGATGATAGAATAGCATAGCATAGAAGAATAGAATAGAATAGAATAGAATAGAATAGAATAGAATAGAATAGAAATAGAATAGGAATCTGGAAAGGAGCTTGGAGGCAGGGGTGGGATGCTACCTGGTCTATAAAACCGGTTGTTACACTTCTATGCTGTTCAGAGAACTAGCAAATCCCACCACTGGCTGGCTCTTTCTCCTTCCTCCCTTCCTTTTCTTTTTCCTCCCTTCCTTTTCTTTCTCCCTTCCTTCCTTCCTTCCTTCCCTTTCTCCTTCCTTCCTTTCTTCTCTTTGTCTTTCTCCTTCCTTCCTTCCCTTTTTCCTTCCTTTCTTCCTTTTCTATCTCCCTCTCTTCCTTCTTTCCTTCCTTCCTTCCCTTTCTTCTTCCTTCCTTCCTTCCTTCCTTCTCTTTCTCCCTTTCTCCTTCCTTCCTTCCCTCCTTCCTTCTTTCTTTCCTTTCTTCTCTGCACTCTTTTCAGAGTCTCAACATCTTTTTACATCGGGGTGACCAAAACTAGATGCGATGGTCTCAACTGCAGTGAAGTTGTGGGTGTCTAATACAACTTCCGCCCTCCTGAGGCCCACAGGACCTGGACTACAAAGATCTGAAAGGCAACTGGATGGCGAGCAAAGAGCTGCAAGGAACTCTTACAGCAGCCGTGCAGATTTTTGCAGCCCAGATCACATAGAGGGGCAATAGCTTTTTACTAGAAGGACTTGGCAAAACCTGCCAGGACTTGAATGCCAAGTGCGATCAGCCCTAGTTAGTGCATGGATGGGGTACCACCAGGAGATCCTAGGGCTAGATGGAAAGTCAGGGAAAAAAGCAAGAAGGCATCAACAACTTGAAACAGCCCCCCCAAAACTTGGCAACTTTAAGACTTGTGGGCTTCTTGGTTAAATAAGGAAATAGAGAAATGAAAGACATTATAATATAAATATAACATAATAGTAAAGATAATACAATGAAATCATATATTACAACTGATTACTATCGAAAGAATTAAAATTTGCTCGAAAAGGATGAAGTAAATTTGTAATTAAAGTCTAATGAAGATTTAATAATAAGATAACATGATATGGATAGGTTTTTTACAATATGAATTTTAATCTAAACTTAAGAGGAAAAGACTGTTGATATTATGCACAAGAGATATGTAACAACCGACACACTGTACAATTGAAAGAAAGTTTCATTTGTTGTTTTTGTTTGTGTTTGTTTATGTTTGTTGTCAAAAATAAAAAAGTTTTTATTCGCAAAAAAAAAACTTGTGGACTTCAACTCCCAGAATTCTGGTTGGGGAATTCTGGGAGTTGAAGTCCACAAGTCTTAAATAAGTTGCCAAGTTTGGCGACCTCTGGCTTAAAAAGTGCATGCACATGTCCATCCAGGCTGAAAGAGAAGCTTGCCTACGTACGTAGTGTGTGCTTCTGGACACTGCTCCTTCTTTCTGCTGTGCTACATTGCCCCCTTTGAAGCTGGCCAGACAGCCACACTGCAGCCCTTCACTTCTCAGGAAGCAAAGGGTGCTGGGATTTTTTTTTGGGGGGACGACAAGGGAATTCCTCCTTCCTCCTTGAGCTGAGCTGGACTTTTAACAGAAGTAGGGCCCACCACAGCAGGGCAACAGCTGGACTAGTGATGGGATTCAAAAATTTTTACTACTGGTTCTGTGGGCTACTGGCTTCTGTGTTTACTACTGGGTTTGGTGGCCGTGGCAGGGGAAGGATACTGCAAAATCCCCATTCCCTCCCCACCCCACTAACCTGCTTTCCAGCTCCGTTCTCCTGTGCAAGGCAACCAAAGGAGACCCAGCCGATCAGCTGGGACTCCAGAGGCAGAGAAGAGATGGGGTTGGCAGGGCCAGTCAGAGGTGGGATTTGCCGGTTCTCTGAATGACTCAAAATTTCCACTCCCATTTCTCCAGAACTGGGCAGAACCTGCTGAATACCACCTTTACCTCAGGTGCTTTGGAAAATAAGTTGACCCCCCCTCTTCTTTTGTGGCAGCCTCTCAAATACTGGAACACTGCTATCATGTCACCCCTAGTCCTTCTTTTCATGAAACTTAGACCTATCATGCAACATTTTTCCCCTTTTTTGAAGATGGGAACTTCATCTGGGGCTATAAATACAATGGCAAATGCAACCAAGGACTTAGTCGTCCAATGCTTCCCTTGTCCCACTGGACAGACTCTCAGTTCTCTTCAACTCATTGTGAACTACACCTCCCTGCAACCTCTGGGGCTATGCAAATGCAATGCAGATGCAACCAGGGTGTGATGACCTGGGGTGTGAGACAAAAATAACCAAGTCAAAAAAATAGAATAAAGTTCCTTTAATGCCCCCAACTTGACCCCAATGTCCAATTATCCTCGGCCTGGAAATCAAACTCTTAAAACAGTTTACGGAGGGAGTAAATGCAGTCCGCACCCAAAGTAAAGTTAATTTGAAATAAAAAAAAACCAACACAAATCACACTGAAGGAATTACTATGGCAGGCAAGGAGATTAATTGCAGATTTCTACGCAGCCACCACAGTTGGGAGGAAGCCAAAACACAGATAATGCACGCTTTGCTTCCAGCAGTTTGCCATGTGCAGTTTGTCCTTTTAACCAGTCTTCTCAGCTACAGCCCATGAAGGAGATCAGGGCCCCTTCCTCCCCCGTAGACCACGCCACTCACATTTCTCCCTTATCCATTCCTCCCTGTGCGCCCTAGGATGAAGAGGGGATGGGCCTGGATCTTCCTCTGAATGCCAATCCGGCCTGTGCCCTTCCCCAGTTTCCTCCATGACCACCGGAGCCACACTCCCATTCCCTGTCGGCTGTTCCATCTTTCCCTCGGAGTCAGATTCCAACAGGGACATGACAGGGACTTGCATTCGGAACCAGCTGAAGATTCCAAGGGTTTTCAAGAGTGATCCTACGGACAGCACTTTTTGCAGTAGTCCATACAAGATATGACAGGGATGAGGGATGGTGAGCAATCTCCCCATTGCCAAGACGGGGCCCTCAGCCAGAGCTGCCATCTGTTTTTCCAGCCTTATAATCTGGGGGATGCCCAGATTATAAGGCATTCTGCCCAGAAAGCATAAGCCGTCTTTTCCTCCAGTGACCCTAACTCAGCTTGCCATAAAGTGGGGTTCAATGGCAACAGAAGGGCCTGCCTTTTTCTTTTTTTTTTTAAAGGACACAGCTTTGGCTCCTGCTGAAAACACAGCTGCCTTGTGCTGCCCAGAATTCCCTCCTTCTGCATTGGCTCCCAGAGAGTTTGGCTCCAATTCCCACTTCTCCGGCTTCTCTTGACCCAGGTTGGCTGCTGGTTATGAGCAGCGGGTTGGGAAGTGCCCTAAATTGGTCCAGTTCACACATACTAAACCAGGATTGATTTAAAGGGCATGTTCTGATAAAATTGCAGCTTCCTACGAGATGTTGATGGCTGCGTTTGCCAGATCGTGCAAAGCCAGAGATGAGCTGAGCTGAGATTCTCATTTACCGGATGTGTGAACTAGAGCAGCTTTTTAATGATAGGAATTTAACAGGGATGAGTTCTTGAAATGGGGTTGAGGACCAGCAACCCTGATAAGCCAAGAGACCGGGGGCCTTGCAGGAAAGGGCCTTGCCTTCAAGCAGGCATTAATAAAATATCTCAAAAGCTCCTGCAATTTGCTTAACGGGCAGAGATATCGGAAATAAAAAAAAAACAGTACAGGTAGTCCTTGACTAACCACGATAATTGGGACCAGATTTTGCTGAAGGAGACAGTTGTTAAGTGAATCACATCTAATTTTAGGACCCTTTTGGCCACAGGTATTAAGATAATCACTAGAGTTGACGCATGGATCACATGGCTGTAAAGGAAGGGTACTCCAACCCTGGAGGTTTTTTAAGTAGAAATGGGACAGCCTGTCTGAGCAGGGGGCTGGACTAGAAGATCTCCAAGGCCCTCCCAATTCTGTTCTTATTTAGCAGATTTAACAGATTAAGAGAGTTGAAGGGACCTTGGAGGTCATCTAGTCCAACCACCCCACCCAAGCAGGAGACCCTACACTATTTCTGACAGGTGGCCAGTCTCTTCTTGAAAGCTTCCAGGGATGAAGCTCCCACAACTTCTGAAGGCAACTTCTGTTCCATCCATTAATTGTTCTCACTGTCTGAAAATGTCTCCTTATTCCCAGGTTGAATCTCTCCTTGTTCAGTTTCCATCCATTGTTCCTTCAGGTGCCTTGAAAAATAGCTTGACCCCTTTCCTCTTTGTGGCAGCCCCTCACATATTCGAAGACTGCTCTCCTGTCTCCCCTGGTCCTTCTCTTCCCTAGACTAGCTAGGCCCAGTTCCTGCAATCGTTCATCATGTGTTTTAGCCTCCAATCCCCTCATTATCCTGGTTGCTCTTCTCTGCACTTTTTCTAGAGTCTCAACATCTTTTTTATAGTGTGGAGACCAAAACTGGATGCAGTACTCCAGGTGTGGTCTTACTAAGGCTTTATAGAGTAGTGTTAGTGCCTCCTTTGATCTTGATTGTATCCCTCTGTTAACGCAATTCAGGATTGCGTTGGCTTTTTTGGCTGCCACTGCACTGTTAGTTCATCTTTAATTGGTTGTTCTGAATCCCTAGGTTCAAAAACCCACAGCCTCCTGATTTTGAGGCGACAGCTCCGCCTCTAGGCCACCGCACCACTCCTTTCAGTGCTGTTGCAAAACTTCAAATAGCCACTAAGCTATTTCAAATAGCCACTTGTAACTTGAGGATTACCTGTACAGGTAGTCCTCAGTTTACAACAGTTCATTTAGCAACCATTTTTCAGATGTATGACCAAGTAGCATCCCCACAGTCACGTGGTCAAAATTCACTGTTTCATACTTATGACTGTTGCAGCATCCTGGGATCACACGATCCCCTTTTGATGAGCAAAGTCAATGGGGAAAAGCAGATTCCCTTAACAACTGTGTTACTAACTTAACAACTGCAGGGATCCACTTAAGAACTGCAGCCAGAAATGTCACAAAGGGGGAGCCAAACTCACTTAACAAATTTGTCACTTAGCAACATAAATGTCGGGCTCAATTGTCGTCGTAAGTCAAGGACTACCTGTACACAAAACCTTTGGTTGATGAATGGGTTGCACAAACGACGTCAGCCTCCATGCCAAGCTCATTTCCCCGCCACTTTCATGAGCAACCCCCAAAAAGAATACCCACCTTTTTGACATGTTTCCCACCCGAACCTTTACCCCACCCCATATGCCCTGCCCCCTCCTGAAAAGCCCCATTTCTGAGCCTACATTGTTTCTGACGGATGGCATCCCCGTCTCTCCTTGAAAGCTTCCAGTGATGATGAAGCTCCCACAACTTCCGAAGGCAACTTCTGTTCCTTTGGTTGATTGTTCTCACTGCCAGAAAATTCCTCCTAATTTCCAGGCTGAATCTCTCCTTATTCAGTTTCCATCCATTATTCCATGTCTGGCCTTTGGGGGGCTTTGGAAAATAGCTTGACCCCCTCCTCCTCTCTGTGGGGCAGCCCCTCAACTATTGGAAGATGCTCTCCTGTCTCCCCTGGTCCTTCTCTTCCCTAGATTAGCCATGCCCAGTTCCTGCAACCGTTCATCGTATGTTTTAGCCTCCAGTCCCCTCATCATCCTGGTTGCTCTTCTCTGCACTCTTTCTAGAGATTCAAAATCTTTTTTATAGTGTGTTTGCCTTTTCAGGATAGTTTTGCTTTCCAGCCTGGAATCTCCCATATTCCCCCTTTTTATGCAGTTCTTTTTACCTTCTGAGTCAAGGCCAGGCCAACTGGTTTTCCCACAAGCTGGAGGGGGGGGGTAGGCATAGAGTACACCCACCTGTCTAAAACATAACCTTTCAAATAAGGGTTTATTTACCAGAAACTCATTAAATCCCTTGGCTGCCACTTGTTCTCTTTTAACAGACCCGATATTGCCCCCTGCTGGTGAAATCCTAAACTGGGCTGCCATATTAACATTCCAGAGCGATGCCAGGGAGCTACAGATCCCATTTGAACAGTGGCCGCCTCACCGAGTCGTATAAAGTTATTACATCGCTGTCAGTTTTATTTTCCATGTCTTTCCTAATGGCCTCCCCACCCGTGAACTAAGGGAGCACGAATCTGCTCGCTCGCTGGGTGCATCTAAAGTAGATCAGCGAAGCTCAGCGTCACAAAAAAAAAGCCAAGAGCAGGCTGTGAATTGTCTGTCGCACAGGTCAACACACACCTACCTGTGCGGAAAGTGTACGCTATTAGCCCTCGGTGCTTGTCGTGCAGGAGAGAGTCCACCGGTTGTGGGAGCTTTGTCACTGGAAGCTTTCAAGAAGAGACTGGGCTGCCATCCCTCAGAAATGGGGTAAGGTCTCCTGCTTGGGCAAGGGGTTGGACTAGATCAGTGGTCGCCCCCATTGGGTGGCACGAGTGGTCCGTGAGAAAATTTTGGTGGTCTGGAGAGAAATGTCACCCCCAAAGCATTTAAACATGGCCCGCGGGAACACAAGGCTTGCGTCGCTTGCAATGTAAACCACAGAAGGTAGTGAGGGGAGGGGGGAAAGGGCAGAGGGGGGGAACTTGCCCCACTCGCCCCACGTGCCTGGCCTGTCCACCAAGCTGCTTCTTTCTACTTCTTTCTTCTTCTGCTTTTGGCTGAATGCAAGGAAAATAGCAAAAGTTCTTTTTCTCCCCCAAACTCCACCAGAAATGAGTCTTTGGGACCCTGCGAGGCCTCCTGTTCCAAGAGGCTGCGCCAATGTGACAAGTCTCACAAAGACTCATTTCAGGCGGAGTTTGGGAAAGAGAAAGAAAGGCTTCTGCTGCTTTCTTTGCATGAAGCCAAAAGTCTCTCCCTCCCTCTCTCTCCCCCTGAGAACGGAGCTGGAGACAGTATCCTGCGATCCCAAATAAAGAATGATCAATCGGTAGGAAAACGGGATGGAGAATCTTCCTGCAGACTTTTTGGGGGATTTCCCCAGGATCTCTGGTCTGCGGGATTTAAAATTATGAATTTGGTGGTCCCTGAGGTCCAAAAGGTTGGCGACCCCTTGACTAGATGACCTCCAAGGTCCCTTCCAACTCTGCTAATCTGAATCTGTATCCTTCTCCGGCCTGGCTTGTGAAGGCTGATGTAGCCTTTTGCTTTTGGCTCAGTTCCTTGATGCAAACCTGTTTTCCCACATCAGTGCCCTTTTCAAAAAGTGTTCGTATTTACAACTCTTTCGCAGGATTTTTGCACTGAGAATCTGTGTGGGTTGCCAACCGAGGGGGCTCCTTTCCTGCCATTTGCACCTGCAGCCCCAAAGTTTTCAAAGTATCTCTTTGGGAAGCCATCACTGCCTCCTAGAAGAATGAAATATTTTGAAGAATATTAAAAAAGGGGGGCAGATTATATTTCCCAAAGAGAGAAATGGAGAAACATGTTTTTTACAGGTAGAAAGCAACCCCCACTTTCTTTAATAGCCCACAGCAGATCTCAGCGCTTAAGAGATAAAGAGCTTATTGAAAGAAGGCTAGTATCTAGATAGCTCTATTCATAAGCAAATACCCTCAACCAAGAATCAAAACAAAACAAAGCCATTAAGCCACAATAGGAATTTACCCAGCATCTTTTCAGAATACAAGCCCCTTTACTGCATCATTCCAGAGCAGTCCAAACTTCAACCAAACTTAGCTCAGACAAGCACCTAGGATTTGCTTTGCATTTCCTCTTTTGCCTATAGAGCCAGCTATGACCCCTACATAACCCCTACATGACCCCATAGGAATCTGACAACAGCCAATAGAACAGCATATTCTTGCACAGGAACAGGAAGCTCAAGGGCAAAGCCCAAGAGGAGGTATAAATACCCTCCACTCTCAACTCCATGTGGTCAGCTGCCCAGAACCATGCAGGGGTGGGATTCTATTGGTTTGGACCGGTTCGGCTGAACCCCTTGCTCCGAAAATCAGCTGGCAGTGAACCGGTTCACTGCGACTATCATGTGGGCCGCCCGCCCGCCTGCCCCTGCACTTTACCTACCTGTATCATCTCAGCTGATTAGCGTGGCACAGTGGATTGCCTGCTTCTCAGCTGTGATACTCAAGTATTGTGCACACATGCACCTCGCATGTCAGGTGTAGGCGCACGCAAAGCGCACAATCACGGAACCGGTTGTTAAACCTGGAGAATCCCAACCCTGGAATCATATCCTTGGTGGTTCTGTTTCACCATTAAACCCTCTTTCCAATCAGCCTCCATGTTTCCAGTGTCTTTCTCCCAGCTTGGAACTGAACCAGATGGATATTTCTCCCAACACCTCAAAGAGTCCCTTGCAGCCACAGCTCCTTGGGCCTTTCCCACACTGGAAGAGTTAGTTGCACATTTTAAAATGGGGAGGCACAGTGGGTCAAAAAAGGCAGGATGGTGGAATATTTGCCAAGCCTCTGAATTTTGCTTGACCCTGGGGATGCTGCAATGGTCATAAGGGTGAAAAATTGTCATAAATCACTTTTTTCAGTGCCATTCTAACTTTGAACGGTCACTAGAGGAACTGTTGTAAGTCAAAGACTACCTGTATCTGGGAAGGTGTTGTAAACCAAACCGAAGTCAAAGCCAGGCCTATAATCACTACTGGAATCTTTCTGGTGTGTCCTTCCTCCTGGCTTCAGTGGTGTGGTGTTTTTTTCCAAACATGCAGATTTACCAGGTCCACAACAGGATTGTGAAGCCCAGTTGTGAGGAATCAGGCCCAGTTCAGGACACCTTCTCCAGTTTGCCAGGGGTGATCACTGCTTGAGCCAAGGGGCTACAATCAGGGGCTGCGATTCAGCTGGTTCAGGCCGGTTCAAGCGAACCGGATGTTAAATTTACATTTGGTTCACCAAACCAGTAACTGAACCAACCAGCTGGCCCTGCCCACCCCACCCCTCCCCTGCCAGGAGTCTCCACGTGCCCCATTTTGGATGCAGGTAAGTGCAGGGTCTGTGTGGAGGGGCTGGGAGGGGAAAAATGGCCCCCTCAGGAGTTCTGGAAGTCCAGAAATGGGCCTGTTTCTGGCTTCCGGAGGGCCTCCGGAGTCTGGGGAAGGCGAAAAACGGCTCTCCCAGAAGTTCCAGTAGGCCACGGCCACCCAGCAACCGGGTTGTTGGAATTTTTGAATCCCACCCCTGGCTACAAGCCATCACAGTGGGGGCACTTTTGACAGTTTTGTGCAAGAAGGAAGAATGAGGAAAAAGCTTTATCCGCTCTGGGGAAGGAATTAAAGTCCGGGTGAGACTGCTTCAATCCTGCTTTAAGTCAGGAGGCAAAAGTAGCTCCTTCCAGTTTCTGCAACTTTGACACCTGAAAATATTTCTTTGGTGACTTGACATTTCTTAACGGTGAAATGCCAAAGAGTCACAAGGAGAATGGGAACTATTTCACCCCATTCTTCATTTCATGTTAGGAAGTTTCTTCTTAATTCCAGGTTGCTTCTCTCTTTGATTAGTTTCCATCTGTTGTTTCTTGTCTTGCCTTCTGATGTTTTGGAGAATAATTTGACCCCGTCCTCTTTGTGGCAGCCCCTCAAATACTGGAACACTGCTATCATGTCACCCCTAATTCTTCCTTACTTTAGACTGGCCATACATAAATCCTGCAGCCTTTCTTCATATGTTTTAGTCTCCAGGCCTTTGATCATCTTAGTTGCTCCTCTCTGAACTTTTTCCAAAGTCTCAACATCTCTTTTTGTAGCGTGGTGACCAAAATTGGTTGCAGTATTCCAGGTGTGGCCTTACTAGGGTTTTATAAAGCGATACTAATACTTCACGTGATCTTGTCTCTAGGCCTCTGTTTATACAACCCAGGATTGTATTAGCTTGATATGGTTCTGTATGCAGCACTGCAAATTGCAGGGATTTGGATGAAGAGGCAAAAAATTACAGGTAGATTTATAGTTGCATTATCTCCACCACATTCTAGTGACTTCTTGCAGCCCAAATTAGAAAATCTGTTTTCTCTAATCCTGAAGTTTAAATTATGCTCATTCTGCCTAACACAGAATTCCTCTGTATTGCTTGGGATTGATTTCATTTTCACAGTATATTTTTATGCACACATACATATCTGTTTCTGTGAGAGAGCGAAGGCATCTTAAAATATGGGAAAGGGCACACCTGCCCTATTTTACCCTTAATGTAATCAGTGGATTCATTGAAGTTTGGGTTAATGTATGTGCCTAGAAGCTAATTATCTGATCTGAACAGACACAACCTCTTGAAGTTTGTGAATCAAATTCATTATTTCTGCGGTTTCTGTGCTGAGCTGCTTCCTGATTACTTTCTATTTTCAGAAACAACTGAATATTTTTAGAGTTCCCTTTCTGAATACTGTTTGCTGTTTTGAAGGCCTCCCTAATCAAATCATCCATTTGGAATGCCTCCCTAATGAAATCATATATTCTGCCCTTTGATGAGCATTTTAAAACACAAAAATGGTAACTACAATCCCAAGCTAATTTAGGAGAATAAAAAGTTGGGATCCAATGGCTGCAGGATTTGGGTTTGGCTTGTCTAGAGAAAAGAAGGACTAGGGGAGACAAGATAGCAGTCTTCCAGTATTTTGTTTATTTGATTTATTTATTTGATTTGTCAAACACTTACAAGATAATAGGTATAAGTATAAACATGAGTAAGAATGCAGAAAATAGGTACGATTAAATGGGGACAATAGGACAGGGACGGGAGGCACGCTGGTGTGTTTATGCACAGCCCTTACAGACCTCTTAGGAATGGGGTGAGGTCAATAGTGGATAGTTTAAGGGTAAAGGAGTGGGGGGGGGAGTTAGAGGATGTAACAACAGAGTCAGGTAGTGCATTCCAGGCATTGACCACTCTATGGCTGAAGTTATACTTTCTGCAATCAAGTTTGGAGTGATGTACTTTAAGTTTGTATCTGTTGTGTGCTCTTGTGTTGTTGCGGTTGAAGCTGAAGTTGTCATTGACGGTAGGACGTTGTAGCAGATAATTTTGTGTACTACTCAGCGTAGTTCAAGGTTGTCCAAGCCCAAAATTTCAAATATTTTGAAGGGCTGCCACAGAGAGGATCAGGTCAACTTATTCTCTTACATCCCAGGCTCAGGGGGAGGAGGAGGAGGAGTCCCAAGGAGACCAAGAGGCTGTCCTGATTTACAGCTGGGAGGATAGACGTTGCAAACAGTTGCCAGCTGGAACGTGGCTTTTCAAGATTCCAGCCTCTCGAACCTTTACCGGTCGATCCCTGACCCCCAGCTTTGGCCACACACACACACACACCAAGCAGATTTGTCAGTTATGGAAGTCCTTCTTCCACTGTTTTGGCCTTGGTCCATCCTTCAGTTGCTAGTGGGATTTCAATGGGTTTAGGAAAAGGTGAATTTGATAAAAGCCTTTTGCCTCCAAGAATCAATTTAGGCAATTACATCATTTCTCTCTCTTCTCCAGTGCAAAAAAAAACAACCAGTCCCAGCAGAGAAGTCATCCCTCTTCTTGATCTGCATTCAAAAGGAGACAGGAAAGCAGTTGGAAAGAAGGGGTGGTGGTTGCCCATTGAGGGCCTGGTGGGGTTGGCACCTCTTCTCTGCTCAGGCTGCCCTCTCCGTTTCTGCCAGAAGGACAGTTCTAGTCCCCAGGCACTCGGCATTCCTTCTCCCCATGGACATTATCAGGTGGCCTGCAATCCCAATACTTACTTCTGTGAGTCTTCCTGTTGAGAATAACTATTGTTCTGAGATTTAACAGATCAGCAGAGTTGGAAGGGATCTTGTAGGTCATCTAGTCCAACCCCCCACCCCACCCATGCAGGAGACCCTACACCCTTTCCGACAAATGGCAGTCCAGTCTCTTCTTGAAAGCTTCCAGTGATGGAAGCTTTCACAACTTCCGAAGGCAACTTCTGTTCCATTAGTTCCATTGTTCTCCCTGTCAGAAAATTTCTTCTTTATTTCCAGGTTGAATCTCTCCTGGATCAGTTTCCATCCATGATTCCTTGTCTGGCCTTTGGGTGCCTTGGAAAATAGTGTGACCCCTTCCCCTCTGTGGCAGCCCCTCAAATATTGGAAGACTGCTCTCATGTTTCCCCTGGTCCTTCTCTTCACTAGACTAGCCATGCCCAGTTCCTGCAACCATTCATCGTGTGTTTTAGCCTCCAGGCCTTTGATCATCTTAGATAGATTCAGATTAACAGAGCTAGAAGGGACCTTGTAGGTCATCTAGTCCAACCCCCCCCCCCCACCCAAGCAGGAGACCCTACACCGTTTCTGACTGTTTTAGCCTCCAGTCCCCTAATCATCCTGGTTGCTCTTCTCTGCACTCTTTCTATGGTCTCAATTACTTTTTTTATTGTGTGGTGACCAAAACTGGATGCAGTACTCTAGGTGTGGCCTTACTAAGGCTTTATAGAGTGGTATTAGAACCTCATGTGATCTTGATTGAATCCCTCTGTTAATGCAACTTACCAGGATGCCAGAAGAGGCCCATAGCCATCTCTTCCCCAAACCTTTGAGTACAAAGAAGGACACAGCCATTCAGGGTGGCCCGCAAATTATGCTCAAAAAAGTCAAGAGGGCAGCCACGATGATGCAACTTCAACCTGTTTGTAATGAGTGTTGCAGCGAGGTTGGGATCTGTTTCCTCTCCAAGGGATGGAGGGAAGCTCTGCCAGGACCCAAACAATCCAGAAATCACCTTGTGGTTGGGTAGCATGAAATTTCAAATAACCTCTATTATTGATTCTTAAGTGGTGTGATTTGCAGCGTTGCCTCACAAGTTGACCTTCCCTTTCTGCCAGGACTTGCCTGATCTGCTCGCAAGCTTGCCAAGTACCACTTGGAGAAGAGATCACCAAAAAATTTCCCCCCTTTCCTTCTAGTTCTTTTTCCACTCTGGCAAGTGAGGAGAAGGAGAGATTATTTGTCGTAGCTCCAAAGAAAGCCAAACCTGGGGCAATCAGATCTACTGGAGGCGTGGCTGGATTCCAGGCTTCTGACCCTACCCACCCAATCCCCCACCTCTTCCAGCTACCCCATCAGCTCAGCCTAGGTTGGCTTACCTTGCCTAGAATGTTAAAACCTTACTTTTTGCTATACTGAAACTCATACTTGAGTTGTTCACGATGAATCCAACCGCCCAAGTTGAAGAAAATGTGAATTAGATCGTTCCCCTCTGCCATTAGGTGTTTTCTTTTCCCTTGCAGGCCCTCTAAAGCAGGGGTGTCAAACTCCAGTGCTTAGATCTGGCCCACGGGGGCCACCCTGGAAAAAGCAAAGGACCGGCCCTCACCTTTTGGTTTTGGTTTTGGTTTGTTTTGATAGCCCTCTGCCAGTGAAAGCAGAGCTCCGTTTTCGGTGGCAGAAGACTGCAGCAGGCCGTCGTGGCCAAAGACAGGATCCAAGGGGATGCGCAAGGTGCCCCCAGCCCAAAACAGGGTCAAGACAGCCCTAAGGGGACATTGGAGGTCTTCTAGTCTGACCCCCCCCCATGCTCGAGCAAGAGACCGTATACCAGACAAATGGCTGCCCTTGAAGGCCTCTAATGATGGAGAACAGATCCTGCCCACCTGGTTAGATAGGCCTGACTGTCTGTCAGGTGTGCAAGGAGCATACAGAGTCAGCCTCTTGCTTCCAACAATCTGGGTCCTCATTTTACCCACCTTGGAAGGATGAAAGGCTGAGTCAGAGTTAGCCTGCAATACTGCATTGTAATCACTGTGCACCATGGAAGGAAGGAAGGAAGGAAGGAAGGGGGGGAGGGGGAGGGAGGGAGGAAGGAAGGAAAGAAGGAAGGAAAAATGATAGCCCTTAGACTTATATTCCTCTTCACAGTGCTTTCCAGCCCTCTCTAAGCAGTTTACAGAGTCAGCCTCTGGCCCCCCAACAATCTGGGTCCTCATTTTACCCACCTCGGAAGGAGGGAAGGCTGAGTCGACGACCTTCATCGCTGAGAATCGAACTGCTGGCAGTGAGCCCAATTAGCCTGCAATCCCGCATTCCAACCGCCAGAAGGAAGCTCTTTCCAAAAGTCCAGAGGGGAGGGGGAGGGGGCGCGGATGGGGGGAGGGGGCGCCGCAGCCATTTCCCCCCTGTATCTTTCGCAAACTTTCCCACTGGGGCTGCCCGTAGGGAGCTTCCACGGGGGGTGGTGGAAGGGAGAGATGTCTGATTGAGTCATTCCCTAGCGGGGATTCCTCTTTTTCCGCGGCAAGCGGCCAACGGGGCGCGGTTCTTGGCCAACCCAGGCCGGTCCGGAGGGCACCAAATTGGGCAAAGCCGCCCTGCGAGGCATCGCCGCCCGAGTGGCGGCTCCAGGCGGGATTGCGCAATCCTGGATTGCCCGGGGCGGGGCGGGGCGGGGGCAGCAGAGGGGCGGGGCTTGGGGTGGGTGTGCCTGGAAGAAGCGGAGAACAATTGTCAAGCTCCGCGGTGGGCGTGGCCCGGGCCGGCCCGAGCCACCAATCAAACGCTCCCACCGGCTAGTGGGCGCTGCTAGCGGGACGCGGCGCCTTATATAAAGCGCGCCCGGCCGCCGCTTCGTCCTTCCATCGTTCGCGGGCATGGCCGGGCGTGGCTGCTGCGGCTTCTTCTCTCGCGGGTCTCTGCGCGCTGCCCGGTCATTCGTCGCCTCGAGCCGTTCGCGGTCCGCTCCGGCCGCAGCTCCGGCTCCGGCGCTCCCGGACCAGGATGCCGTCCCGCCGGACGAGGTCCCCGCGCACGGGACGCATCTCCGCCAGCGCCCGGCGCCGCCGACCCAGCCTCGGGCGGTGAATTTCTCCGACGCCCGGGAGGCTTTCCGGAGCAAGACCAGCGGCGAGCTCTTTCGCGGCCTGCTCGTGCTCCGCCTCTGCGCCCTGGAGCCGCTGGTGCAGCGCGCCGAGCAGGTGAGGCGAGGATCCCGGCCGGTTCTCCTTTCCCGGAAGAGCAGCTGATCGGGCGAGGGGAAAGGGAAGCGAGATCGGAGCCCCTTTCGGAGCCTCCCTCTTCAGAGGCAGTCTATCTCAGCCTAGAAAGAAAAGTCTGCCTTTTGCTTAAAATTAGGCTGATGTTACTGATGAATCTCCCAAAGGATGAAAAAAAAAGATGATCTGGAAGAGATCGGGATGCCCTTTGTCAGAAATGGGGTAGGGTCTCCTGCTTGGGTTGGCCTAGAAGACCTACAAGGTCCCTTCCAACTAATCTGTTAATCGGTACCCTAGGCTGTTAAGTACTCCGTGTTCGTATAACGGAGGAGCTTTAACGACGGGTAGTTGTCCCCTCCTTGGGAGATTTTGAAGATCGGGTGCAAGGCTCCCCTTTTTCTTGTACGGGACATCTGCGGGGGTGTTGGGGAGATGTTGGGCTGTCAAAGCGGGGTTGGCCGCCGAGGTTTCTCCCGGTTTGAAAGTTCCCCAGAATTACAGCAGTCCGTGAACCATGCTCTTTGCAAGCAACCCAAAGGAGGGTGAGAAGTTTGGAAGAAGCAACTTTAGGGTGGAGTTTCAAAAGGCCAAGCTTGAAATCTACCTTTATTAGCACAGTGACAGCTCTAGAAATTATTCTTCCTAAGAAACTGTGGGGGATTGTTTTACAAAAGAATTGATGTTCTTTGGGGGTTCCAACCGTTCCAAATCTGTTAATCTGTCATCCCAGATGAATTCAATCTGGTGACTCCCAGGTCCTTTCTGGCTGCTTAGGGCCTCCTGAGAAATGACATGCCCCTGGGTCAGAGATGGATGACAAGTTCTTCCTTGCAGGAGGCACATTTCCACCACTTCAAGTGTTCATCCCTTGATCCAGCAATCCCGGATATAATTTGTCCAGGCGCCAGTCTTCCCTTTATGGGAAAAGGCAGGGCTCTTCAAACTTTTTCAAAAAAAAAATTTTTTTTTATTCAATACAATATTTAAAAAACATTGAACGTGGTGGACTTCTTTGATATACATTTTTGTCATCCATCTTATGTTATATACTCTAAATATTTTGAACATTTGTATATATTAAGTCTTTATACATTTTAATTCCTTTCAGTTGCATTTCAGTTAAGGCATATAATCTGTCATACCCTTCCTACCAATCCTTTGTTCCTTTTCTATTTTGCGAACTCCCTTTCATTTCCCTCCAATAGAATTTGTTCCATATTATATAATATTCTGATTCATCCTTGTCCTTCAGTTCCAGTGTCAATCTATCCATTTCAGCGCATACCAAGACCTTGTCTATCGCCTCATCTTCACTAGGAATTTCTCTAGCCTTCCATTTCTGGGCAAATATTATCCTTGCTGTTCTAATTACATGGATGATGATGATTCTCCTTATTTATCTTCTGGCCCTAATAGGATTTTATCTAATACCGAATCCTGCATATTAATTCCCGACTCTTTCTCTTTTTCATACCGTGATTAGGGCTCTTCAAACTTGGCAGCTTGAAGACTTGTGGGCTTCAACTCCCAGAATTCCTCCTCCAGTCACGTCAGCTCAGGAATTCTGGGAATTGAAGTCCACAAGTCTCAAACTTGCCAAGTTTGAAGAGCCTTGGGAAAAGGGGTACTTGGATCTGAGTGGACTTGAGGCTCCTCTTGGGGGAGTTTGAAGTGAGAAAGCAGCCCTGTGACTGCCCCTTCCTTTCCATAGCTGATGCACCTCGGCCAGAAGCTGCTGGGCCAGAAGCTCTTCGAGAAGCTGATGAAACTGACCTTCTATGGGCAGTTTGTGGCTGGAGAAGACCAGGAAGCCATCAAGCCTCTCATCCGGCGCAACCGTGCCTATGGCGTGGGCTCCGTGCTGGACTACAGTGTGGAGGAAGACCTGACCAGTGAGGAGGCCAAGAAGAAGGAACTAGAGTAAGAAACTCTTTTGGTGTGGCAACCGGCAGCAGGGAAGGGGAGGGCTGGTCTGTGTGCCAAGTGGTGCCCGTCTCTCTCTCATTTGGGGAAGTTGAGGTCATTGCCCATTACATATGAAAGGGGGTATGGCAGAGGAGGTGTTGGCTTAGAGAGAAGGGCTGGTTTGGGGGAGGATTGGGAAAATAGGGATGATGGAAGGAGTTGTTTCCATGCTCTATGCCAGTGGTGGCTAACCTTTTTGGGCTCCTGTGAGAAAAATTATGCGCACGCACTAGTGTGCCGGCACCCAGAATGCAATGTGCGCCCCCATGCCCCCTGCGCATGCACCAACCCCCTGCCACCTCCTTACCTGCACTTCGCTGCACAGCTAATTTTTCAGCTGGTTTGAGGCCTTTTTCGGCCTCCCAGGGGCTTGGAAAAAGCCTCTGCAAGGCTTTTCAGGACGAATTATAGGCCCATTTTGTCACTTCCAGTATTACAGGAAGTGATGAAACGGGCCTATAATTCATCCTGAAAAGCCTTGCAGAGGCTTTTTCCAAGCCTCTGGGAGGCCGAAAAAGGCCTCAAACCAACCGAAAAAATCAGCTGTGAGGCACACGCATGCACGATGAGGTAAGTTTGCCTGTAGCTCGCATGCCAGCACAAATGGCTCTGCATGCCACTTGTGGCACATGTACCATAGGTTTGCCATCACAGCTCTATACAAAGCTGGAGTGTCCTCTCCAGAGCACGAGGCCTGCGTAATTTAATATGGAGGATAAACTGTTACCCAAGCAGCAGGTCTCCCCCCTCCACATCACTGAAATAGTCTGATGGAACGGCAGAGCATCGCAGGAGTTACCAGAACGTGATTATACACGGTCACAAACTGCTTCCGGAACTCCAGCTCCGGATTTTGCCTTGAACTCCTGAAGCCTTTTCCACGAATAGATATAGCTACAAGGCAGTGGAGTTTGAAATCAAGGTTTTCCTTCTCCTAGAAGATGCTTCTACCATTTATCTGCCGTTGGGGCATAGAGCCCTCTTCCACCTTCAAAACTGTTGGCCATCTTCTCCTGTAACCCTGGAAAGGGGCGCTTACGAGGGGCTGCCAGCTGGATCAAGGTCTTTTTAAGGAGGTGTATTCCTCCTCCGGCACTCCTCCTCACTCCAGAACTGTAAGGAGTGCCCCAGCAATTAATCTGCAGGGACTATTCCAATGATGTGTAACAGTCAAGTTTTCCGGGGCCTTATCTCTCCTGCAAAGAGAGCCTTGGGTTTCTGTGATGAGTCAGAGGGACCATGAGCTGCTGGGGCCTTGAGGCATCCCTCCAGGATCTTTTCCTTCTTCCCACAAGGCCACAAGGTGGTTGGAGCGGGGCGGGTGAAGGGAGGAGGTGAAGGCCGAACCTGCAGTTCGTTATACCGTGGAACCGGTTAGACCAGGGGTATCATTGAGGGCCGCATCAGTGTTGTGTTTGACCTCGGGGAGGGGGGCGGGGTGGGCATAGCCAGCTTGACGTCACTTGTGACGCCTATGGCAGCCCGAGTGCTTTGCCAGCAAAAACAGGCTCCCAAGCTCCATTTCTGGCTGGGGTGGCCGCCTGTAACCCACTGCCAGTGAAAACGGAGCTCGGGAGGGCCGCAGATGCAGTGGTGGGATTCAATTTTTTTTACTATCAGTTCTGTGGGCGTGGCTTGGTGGGCGTGGCTTTGTGGGTGTGGCAGGGAAAGCTTACTGCAAAATCTCCATTCCCTCCCCACTCCACTAGCCTGCTTTCCAGCTCCTTTCTCCTGTGCAGGGCAACCAAAGGAGAGCCAGCCGATCAGCTGGGACTCAATGGGAGGCGGAGAATAAAGGGGGCGGGGGGCAGTCAGAGGTGGGATTGGCCGGTTCTCCGAGCAACTCAAAACTTCCGCTACCAGTTCTCCAGAACCGGTCAGAATTGGCTGAATCCCACTTCTGCGCAGGTGACCCTCCTGAGGTTTATTCTCTCCGGCAGAGGCACCGCAGGATGCTCCCTTGCAGTTCCCAGGGTAGCCCTGCGAGCCAGATCTAAGCAAAGCACAGGCTGGATCCGGCTGGTGGGCCTTGAGTTTGACACCCCTGGGTTAGACCATTGTGTCTACAAGACGGATCTTCATTGGGGCCTCTATCCCAACTAAGGTGGAGGAAGAGCTTCCGCGCATGCCCTGGGGGTGGTGCCCGTTTTCCTCTCTCTCTGCCTTTTTCTCAGATTCTCCGAGATTTCTTCTGCGTCCTTTGCAAACTGGTCCCAGGCTGTTCTACAAATGATGCTTGTGTTTTTTAAGACAAATGCATCTGTTGTCCTGGCACCAGCAAGTGCTACCTTTGCCCAGAGCAATGCTGGTGAGATTTAAAAGAGGAGCACAGGCCAGTCTGTAGCACTGCAAGTATGAGGAAAGCAGGGCAGGGGGTCCCAAAGGCGATGTGGAAGGGAAGGAGTTCCTGCAGATTTTATTCCACTAGCTCAGGGATTCCCAACCTGGGGGTGTGAGACAATATTCCAGGGGGTGCGAAAACTTGGGTTTAGAAGTTTCAAAAGTATATGCATGATTATATGCATATAATTATTTACTTTTGTAAAGGGTGCAAGAATATATCAGAGGCGTTTTAGGTGTGCAGGGTATAGAAAAGGTTGGGAACCCCTGCACTAGCTGATGCTGACTGTAGGGGGCAGCACTCATCTCCCATATCAGTGGTCATCAACAGGTGGGCTGGGGACCACTGGTGGTCCGTGAGAAAATTTTGGTGGTCTGCAGAGAAATGTAACCCCCAAAGCATTTAATCCAGGCTGCACAGGAACACAAGGCTGCGCCGCCCACACGGCCCGCGGGAACACAAGGCTTGCATCACTTGCATTGCGAACCACACAAGGTAGTGAGGGGAAGTGGGGAAAGGGCAGAGTGGGGGAACTCGCCCCAACTCGCCCCACGCGCCTGGCCTGGCCACTGGGCTGCTTCTTTCTTCTTCTGCTTTTGGCTGCATGCAAGGAAAGCAGCAAAAGTTTATTTCTCCCCCCCAAACTCCACCAGAAATGAGTCTATGGGACCGTGCAAGGCCTCCTGCTCCAAGACAAAGACTAATTTCTGGTGGAGTTTGGGTGGGGGGTGGGGGGTGGGAGAGAAAGAAAGGCTTCTGCTGCTTTCGTTGCATGAAGCCAAAAGTCTCTCTCTCTCTCTCCCCACCCTCCCTGAGAACTCAGCTGGAGATGGTATCCTGTGCTCCCAAATAAAGAATGATCGATCAGTAGGAAAACGGGGTGGGGAATTTTCCTGCAGATGTTTTTTTGGGATTTTCCCAGGGACTTTGGTCCATGGAATTTAAAATTATGAGTTTCGTGGTCCTTGAGGTCCAAAAGGTTGGCAACCCCTGTCCCATATTGAGCCCATGAGCCAGCGCTGTCAAGACATCTCCACGATCATGTGGCCAGCATGATTTCATAGAGTGCTGTTACCTTCCCGCTGAAGTGGTACCTATTTATCTACTCACATTTGTGTGCTTTCGAACTGTTAGGTGGGCAGGAGCTGGGCAAAGACGTGTGACGCTTGGTCTTAAATCTGGGCTGTCAATTTGCCACCTGACAAGCCAGGCATCTTAACCACTGAGATATTGCATTGCCCTATCTGCGATTTGAGGGGAGGGGGTTGATGTTTTTCTGACCAATAGCTTCTTAGAATGAAATTATGTTAGAGGGAGCTGGGCTTGGTTGGTAAAGTTTGACTGCAGGATAATTCTCCAAAACAGAAACAGGAGGAAAGACCAGCAACAGAAAGATCAAGTTTGAAAACAGGTCAAAGTTAGAGCAGAGAGAAAAGCCGCAGGACATTCCTGTCATTGGGAGGGACAGTTGGGCCACAGCTCTTGAAGGGGTTGGAAAGAAGTGCAGAAACCAAGCTTCTGAAGAGAGAAGGACTTGGGTGACGTGATAGCTTCTTTCAGTGTTCTGTCTCGGACAAAGAGGAGGTCAACCTGTTTTCCAAAACACCTGAGGGCAGGACAAGAGATAAAGGATGGAAACTTATCAAGGAGAGATCCAACCTAGTGCTCCATTACATTTAAGAATAGTGGAACAGCAGGGAGTTGGACTATAGAAGCGTTCCTTCCAATGATATGATATTGTGTAATTCTGAGCTGTGTAACTTCCTGTAACCTGCCTCATGCTGGGAAGAGAATTACATAAAGGGATCAGGGCTTCATGTTTCCAGCCACGTGGCACTTCTCCAGGAATGCTGCCAATGTGGGCAGGGTGAGAGGAAACACCCCTCCCCGGGTCACAGAAGGTCCTTGGGGGACTCTGGGTCGCTCCTACCTCCCAGCCCAAGAGCTGATTGGGTAGTGGGAGATTTGGATCCTGTTTTCTCCATGGACCTCACTCTCCCCAGTCCATGCTACTTCTCGGCCCCACTCGGTGGGCCTGACCAGGAAATCCACCCAACAGGAAAGGTTAGGGAAGACGAAGAAGACTTGACTGGAGAAGGGCTGTAATGATGGAATTGGCAGCATTCCAGCAAAGCTCCATTCCGATCAGTAACTCCGAGACAAGCATAACCTCAAAAGTACCTTTATTAGAATAGCACCTGGCACATCTGTAGAATCTCGAAACTAAAAGTTTCCCGGACTTCCCACAACGTCTCCACCTACAAACCATCCCCTTTTCCCCCATCATCACATCACCTGGACCAATCACGCTCCGTCCCAGTGTAAGATCCTTTTTTTCCATGCTGCACCACACTTAAGAACCTTGAACTAAGAAAAGAATTTTATTTTGTCTACTTAGAACTACTCAATTGAAATCACCCCCTCCCGCTTTCTCAGGCTATGTGGCAGCGTGGAATAGGGCTTCCCAAGCCGACAGGAATCTTGCCAGTCTTGATTCGGTCTCCTCCTCACTTTTCTTGTACTCCAGTGAATTAGTGTGTCAGCGTTCCAGAAAACCTCCACTCCAGGGGTGGGATTCTACCAGTTCACACCTATTTGGTTGTTAACATTCTAAGCAGTTTGGAGAACCAGTTGTTAGAAGAAATTACTGGCCTAATCCTGTAAGGAAGACAGGAAGGAAACATTCTGGGGTTGCTTACAGAAACTGGCTCTCTGTTAACCCTTATTACATTCTTGGCAGGACTAGACTTCCTGTCTCAGGAACATCTCTGGAGTTATTTTTCCCTCCTTTGCTGGTACTTTGCTTGTGTGGAGTGACCATTCAAAGTTACAATGGCACTGAAAAAAGTGACTTATGACCATTTTTCACACTTACGACTGCTGCAGCATCCCCACATTCATGAGAGGCAAGGCGAGAAGATGCATGCCTCAATGTGAGTGATATTGAGTTGGCCACATCCACCCAGTCACATGACCACCAAGACACGTCCACCACCTAAGCCACACCCACAGAACCGATTGTTAAAAAAATTGAATCCCACCCCTGCTCCACTCCAACAAATAACAACTTCGAGACAGACTTCTTCTCAAAAGTTGTTTTATTTGGATAGTTAAACTGGCACATCTGGGGAATCCCGAGTCTGAAAGTTTCAGGCTTCCTGGCAATAAGTAAAACCTACAAATCCACCCCTGCACCCATCATCACCTCACATGCCCCAAATCACCATTCGTCCCAACTTGAGACATCCTCTCACCCAGATGCAGAAATAAATGACCTTGACTTAGAAAAAGAATGTTATGTCTAACTACATACACTGCAAGAAATTCCTCCCTCCCATTTTTCCAGGCTCAAAATGTGGTAGTGTGGAAGCATCTGGTCTCAATATGGCTTCCAAAGCTGACATAGTGTCTACCTGAGCCACCCCTAAATTTAAAAAAAATAAAAGCTGTACCCCCTTTTGCCTAGGAACCAATTCCTGCATGTCTCGGTCAAGGTTGTCTTCCTTACTCTCTCTCCTACCTTGCAGGATGGTTGTGAGCCAATAGGGGTGGGAGGAGTAGAAAGCACAGGTGCATATTCCATTTTTACGACCGGCTCACTTTGTGCCTTGCTGAGTCCTGAAGGACATGAAAGGTTGCACAGTCGGTTATATACTGAAAGCCGCCAACAGAAGAGACCAGTTTGGAGAGTGTGATTGACCTCTGCCCCCCACCCTAGAAATAGCAGGCACAAGAGGCAAGCGCTCACCCACTCAACACCCAAGTAATCCAAAGCCAAGCTATCGTATTTGGTAGCCCAGTTAGCAGAATAGAGTTGGAAGGAACCTTGGAAGTCTTCTAATCCAACCCCCTGTTCACACCCTACACCAGAGATCTCTAAACTTGGCAACTTTAAGACTTGTGGACTTCAACTCCCAGAATTCCCCAGGGTCTGGCCTCTCTAGAGAACAGACTATAGTTGCTGGAGCTCAGTGGGTTGGTTGAACCAATGCTTTAAGCCAGGGGTCCCCAATCTTGGCAACTTTAAGTCTTGTGGACTTCAACTCCCAGAATTCCTCATAGCTGGCTGAGGAATTCTGGAAGTTGAAGTCCACAAGTCTTAAAAGTTCCCAAGGTTGGGGAGCCCCTGCCCTACACCATTTCAGACAATGGCTGTCTAGTCTTTTCTTTAAAACCTCCAGTGATGAAGCAACCACAACTTCTGGTGGCCAGCTGTTCCACTGGTTCATTGTCCTCACTGTTAAAAAGTTCCTCCTTAATCCCAGGTTGCATCTCTCCTTGATTAGCTTCCATCCATTGTTTCTTGTCCTGCCTTTGGGGGCTTTGGAGAATAAGTTGACTCCCCTCTTTGTGGCAGCCCCTCAAATAGTGGAAGAATTGCTGTCATGTTCCTTCTAGTCCTTCTTTCCTCTAGACTGGCCATACCCAGTTCCTGCCATCGTTCTTCCTACTTTTTAGCCTCCAGTCCCCTAATCATCTCTGTTGCTCTTCTCTGCATATTTTTCCAAAGCTCAACATCTTTTTTTTCTAATGTGGTGATCAAATGTGCAGTATTCCAGGTGTGGCCTTACTAAGGATTTATAAAGCGATGCTAATAGAGACTGGACTGCCATCTGTCAGAAATGGTGTTCTGGGGGTTGGGCAAGATGACCTCCAAGGTCCCTTCCAGCTCTGTTAATCTGTTAATACTTTGTATGATCTTAAAAAGCACCTTGGGTTGACAAATGCAGCTGCTCGGAGGAGCTTACCAAGGTCACCCCTGGATTTTGCTCGGGGCCTCGGGAACGGCTTGTTCTGGGCGCTTGTGCTTCCTGTTTGCATTCTCCCCCTGGAGACGGGCTGGTTTGCAGTGTAATCTGGAAGCAGGAACTGATTAAGGAGGGAGGGAGCCCCCCCCCTTGGGAATTTGCTTGCGCCCTGCCCAGGAGGAAAGCCTGAGAGTCCTCGCCGCCTTTGCGTCACAAGATGAATGTTTTGTTCTTCTTGGGACACGGGGTGTTCCTTGTGCCTTGACAAGCAGCCTTCCCGCTCTGCGATTGGCCGAGGGGTGGCATGCCCCCTCGCCCCGATTGGCTGCGGGGGAGGCAGATCCCTTACGCAAACGAGGCAGCTGCCAGAAGCATGTGCAAAGCGGGGATCCTCCTTCATCCAGCTCCTCTTTCTGCCTGGCCTGGTGAGATCAGTTAATCCGGCTCTTGGCAAGCCTGGTGCTCTATGCCACCTGAACTCCAGGGAGGCATTTCGGCGTTCCTTTTGCAAGATCCCCAAAAGATCTCCTTTCAGCGCGGGAGGAATTACCCTTGGCCGTGAGGGTTACCATCGGGTGATCTTCCTACCAATAAAGGAGAGTATTTGTAGCTGAAATGAGGTGGCCTTGGTGCTCTCCGAGCTGGGCTGTTTTCTTGCAGACATTTCATGCGCTGCTGATGTTACCTAGTTAGGGTAGAAGAACTTGGGGTAACGTGATAGCAATGTTTCAGTGTTTGAGGGGCTGCTATAGAGAGGAGGAAAAGGTCAAGCTATTTTCCAAAGGTAAGACAAGAAACAATGGATGGGAACTAATCCAAGAGAGAAGCAACCTAGAACTAAGGAGAAACTTCCTAACATTAAGAACAATTAACCAGTGGAACAGAAGTTGCCTCCAGAAATTGTGGGTGCTGCATCACTGGAGGTTTCTAAGAAGAGACAGGAGATACACTTGTCTGAAATGGTATAAGGTCTCCTGCTTGAACAGGGGCTGGACTAGATCACCTCCAAGGTCCCTTCCAACTCTTATTCTGCTATCCTTTCTTCCTCCCTCCCTCCCTCCTTGTCTTTCCTTCTTTCCTTCCTTCTCCATCACTGGAAGTTTTTAAGAAGCAACTGGACAGCCGCTTGTCTGAAATGGTATAAAGTCTCCTGCTTGAACGGGGTTGGACTAGAGGACCTCCAAGGTCCCTTCCAGCTCCATTCTGATTGATTAGTCAAACATCTGCAAAAAAAACCAACCAAGCTGAGAGAGCACCAACGACCCTTCAACCTTGTCTGAGCTGGAAATGCACTGAATTAAGGGGCCCTTCTGGAGCAGGAATTTTTTTCCCCCCGGTGGGATACAAAGGGACGCTTTACAAAGATTTTTCTCTTCTACCCTGCTAACTTTGGGGTAGTTTTGTCTTTGAAATAAGTTTGCCTAAAGCCTCTATTGTTTGTTTAGCTCACTAAACCTCCTGGGAAGTTTGCATTTTTAGGTATTAAGTTCTTGATTAACTGAATCGGAGCTTTCCCTGACACTTTTCCAGGCAGTTTTTCCTGCCCCAGAGTAAATAGAGGCACGCCCTGACACTGACAGCTCCTGTCAAGGGCCATCAGGCACTTAGTCACTTCTGGGCTGGCCCATCAGCCAGCATTTGCTGCCAAGTTGCTGGGAAACCCACAACCTTTAGTTACCTTGAAAAGTAGGTAGAGCTGTGGGGAAAAATGTGCAAAGCACAGCTATATGGCGTCTTTTATTAGAACCGAAAATGAAGGGCACACTTTGGGATTCTTGGAATTCGTTCAATAAGGTGTCACTGAAAAAAACAACAACAACAGGACATTGAGAAAAAGAGAAGCTCATGCTCAAAATAGCTATTCAAACCATGAAGCCTGTAGTTCCCAGTCAGTCCAGGCTCCCAAATGTGGGGCTAGTTCCGTGCTGAGCTGTCCTGACCTGGCCCAACCTTCAAGAGCGCAGGAACCGTTGCCTCCACAGCTCAGGAATCAAATCAGAACACCGCTGGAAGGGACCCTGGAGGTTACCTAGTCCAGGGGCCGCCAACCTTTTGGACCTCAGGGACCACCAAACTCATCATTTTAAGTCCTGTGGACCACTAATATGAACTTTGATTGACGGTGGCTTGCTGATGTTGGTAAGTGAGAGAGAGAGAGAGAGACTTTTGGCTTCATGCAAGAGAAGCAGCAGAAGTCTTTCTTTCTCTCCCCCAAACTCCGCCAGAAATGAGTCTTTGCCGACACAGCCTCTTGGAGCAGGAGGCCTCGCAGGGTCCCAAACACTCCTTTCTGGCGGAGTTTGGGGGACAGGAAGAAAGACTTCTGCTGCTTTCCTTGTGTGCAGCCAAAAGCAGAAGAAGAAAGAAGCGGAAAGAAGCAGCCCGGTGGGCAGGCGAGGTGCGTGGGGCAAGTTCCCCCTCCCCCTCAGGTTGTTCGCAATGCAAGCGACATGCTCCCATGGGCCATGTGGGTGGTGCAGCCTTGTGTTCCCGCGCAGCCTGGATTAATTGCTTTGGGAGTACATTTCTCTGTGGACCACCAAAATTTTCTCACGGACCACCAGTGGTCCCCATCCCACTGGTTGGCAACCACTGTTCTAGTCCAACCCCCTACTCAAGCAGGAGACCCTCTACAGTTGGAGACAAGTGGATATCCAGTCTTTCCTTTAAAATCTTCAGGGTTGGAGCATCCCCAACTTCTGGAGGCCACTTCGGTTCCACTGGTTGATTGTCCTTATACTGTGAGGAAGTTTCTTCCGAATGCCAGGTTGCTTCTCTCCTGGGTTAGTTTCCATCCCTTGTTTCTCGTCCTCCCCTCTGATGCTTTGGAGAATAATTTCACCCCCTCTTCTCTGGGGCAGCCCCTCAAATACTGGAATGCTGCTATTTAATCAACATCTGGTAAGACCTTTATTCTGAAACTAACCGGCCAGCCAAGATCCTTTCTGGAACCTCACTGAAAACATTGTGGAATAGACTTGGGGATGGGGGGGGGGGGGGAATTGCAACACAGATGCTCCGTCATGCAGCAGCTGCCCTTGGAAGTGGAATTGGAGGAGGGACAGCCAACTCCCTCGCTTACACACACACACACCCCTTAATCTGCCTTAGGCAAAGCATTGCAAAGTCCAACAGCAGTTCCTCTGAGTCACAAGACTTCTGGTTAGTTAGAGGGAATGAACCGCCCAAGTTTCTTACAACTCCTCTGGTTTCAAATTCCCCAAAAGCTCCCTGGAGCTTTTTTGCTTTGGCCTAATAGGCTTCACTTGAGGAGAGTCTCCATCTGTGGCTGTGGCTTTGGCTCTCCTTGCCCCCTTCTTCCGTCCGCCATCCCTCTTCTTGTACATTCCACTCTGTTTTCTGCTTTCCAATGTGAAGACTACAGTCCAACTAAATCTCGGATTCCTTCCAGAAGACCTCTGGGGCCTTAAGGCAAAGGTTCCCCTCACAGATATGTGCTAGTCATTTCCAGCTCTAGGGGGCGGTGCTCATCTCTGTTACAAAGCCGAAGAGCCAGTGCTGTCCAAAGACGTCTCCATGGTCATGTGGCCGGCATGAGTAAACACCTTCAAAGGCACACGGAACGCTGTGACCTTCCAAGCAAAGTGTCAGCGTTCCAGAAAACCTCCACTCCAAATAATAACTCCGAGACAGACATCCTCTCCAAGGTTCTTTTTATTAGAGTAGTAAACTGGCACATCTGGGAAATCCTGAATCTGAAAGTTCCAGGTTTCCTTGCAATAAGTAAAAAATTACAAATCCACCCCCTGCACCCATCATGGCATCACATGCCCCAATCACCATCCGTCCCAACTTGAGACGTCCTCTCACCCAGGTGCAGAAATGACATGACCTTGACTTAGAAGAAGAATGCTATTATGTCTAACCACATACATTCCAAGAAATTCTCCCCCCTCCCATTTTCCCAGGCTTAAGAAAATGGCAGCGTGGAAGCGTCCAAAGCTGACACAAAGTAGTCCCATTTTTTACTTTATTTTTACAGCTATGCTAGCTGGAGAATTCTGGGAGTTGAAGTCCACAAGTCTTAAAGTTGCCAAGTTTGGAGACTTCTGCCATAACCCTTTCCTTGTTAAGCTCTGGAGAATTTGACCGCAAATCCCACATATTCTGATTTTGCCAAATTTACATGTAACTTAGGCTAGCAGACTCCAGTCCTAACTTGTCATGCCTCTGTCAGAGTCTGATTCCGAGGTGGAAGTCGAACAGCTGACAGGGAGAGTGGGAGTGTGGCTCCGTTGGCTGTGGAGGAGGCTGGGGAAAGGCAAAGTCCATCTGGGCAGAGCAAGGGAGAGATAGAACAAGGCAAAGGAACTTCAGAGGAACTTCATCCTAGGGCGCGCAGGGAGGAATGGAGAAGGGAGCAACGTGGGTTGCATGGCTTAAGGGAGAGGAAAGGGCCCTGATTCCCTTCATTAGCCACAGCTGGGAAGACAGTTGATAAGAAAGGCAGGCTGTGTGTGGCAGGCTGCTGGGAGCAAAAGTGACTTTATCCTGTGTTGTCATGGCTTATCTGTGTTCCTGACATCTTCCCAACTGTGTGAGTTTTGCCATGCCTTCAAGCCTGAAATTCTTGTTCCTGCCCTGCCAAACTAATTACTTCAGTTTGGCTTATTTGGACTTTAAGTTACAGTTTGTGTTGATCATGTTTTAGACTGAATTTTCTGCAGTCAAAGGCTGTTCCTGGGAGAGTTTTTTTCCAGCCCGAAGGTAACCTGGACAATGGGGGCAAAGTTGGAGCTAATAAAGGGACTCTTGTTGATCATCTGACTGTGTTGCCTTTGTGCCACGTCCCTTTGGATCATCACATAACTCTTCCGGTTGCCTCTGGCCAGCTGTGGTCCCCTTGTCTGGGCTGCGTTTAGTGTTTGCAGAGTGAGTGGCTTGGAATGCATTATCCCGGAGACACATGGCAGAAAGTAAAAAAGTTTTCTTTCTTTCTTCCTTCCTTCCTTCCCAGCTCCTGCATCTCTGCATTTGAGAAGGAGACAGGCAGTAAGTAAAGTTGCTGCAGAATGCCCTGCCCTCTTTTAACGTCCCACCACTTGTTCGGGGGTCTCCAGTCTGTCCTGTTGGGGGTGCAGGTGGGGAGCTAGCAAGATTTGGGCCTTGTTGCTTTTTTGCCCCTGCAGCCAAGAGGCAACATTTACTCTCTGGTTGCTTTTGATCAAGGGTCCCAAAGGTGCTTTTTTTTCCCAAGAGGCAACTGGACTTTCTGGGGGTTTTTTCTCTCACTTCTCACCCAAGAAGCTTCTTCAGCTCTGACTGGATGGTGAGGAATGGAAGGGTTTATACTCCTTGCAGACAGCTGGTCATTTGCATCCTTTTAGAGGGTCACTGAGGCCACTTGGAGGTTTATCTGTATAGTCAGGGTCACCTGACAGCTCTCTCAACAGATGGGGAGGGATATGACATCTATCTCCAGTCTACAACACAATCCTTTCAGCTGTTTCAAGAAGGCTCCACACCCATTTTCACTACTCAGGTGACCCTGAGGACACAGACAAGCCTCCAAGTGGCCTCAATGACTCTCTAAAAAGGATGCAAATGACCAGCTGTCTGCAAGGAATTTAAATCCTTCCATTCCCCACCATCCAGTCAGAGCTGAAGAAGCTTCTTGGATGAGAAGCGAAACTTCTTCAAAGAAAAACCAAAAAGTCCAGTTATGCCTCTTGAAAAAAAAAAGCGCCTTTGGGGGTCAACATGACCTGGATGATGGAGAATCTACATAGACATTTTGACCAAGGGCTGCTGACCAGGGAGCCCCCAGGGAGCCCCAGAAGAAGCTGTGGGGCCAGAGGCCAATGAAACACATTCATGGGCTGGGTGTCATCCATCACACTCTCCAGTGAAGGATTTTCGCAGGGAGAAGATCCAGTAGCCTAGGCTACAACCTCCACAAGATAAGCATGGAATGTGCTTCTGGCCTTCATCTGCCACACAGCTCCCTCGGGCCTTTCTCCCCCCCACCCTCCTTCTTATGGCAACTCGGAAACAGGCCTAGGAATGATTTACGAGTTGACCAGCTACACTATTTGTTCCTTCAGCTTCCCAAATGTGCTCAGAGAAAAACTGACCCGAAGGGCTAACTGGTTGGCCCTGGTTCCTTGCGAGAGACTCTGAAGGCCCCAAATGGATGCCTCTGGTCCAGGCATGGTCACCCTTTGGCCTGGCTGAGTTTGCTCCATCTCAGGAGTGTAAGCAGATTTAGCCCATGTAGGAGACACCCCGCAAAAAAGCAACCAATTTAAACCATTATAACTGTCAACTCATAAAATATTTCTATGGTCTTTTTAGAGTTGCCAACAGAAAGGGAGGGGGGAGCAGTGCAGCAGTTTGGAAACCAAAAGTGCATTCCATAAATGTTCTCAAAGATAGTAACTAAGTGATTGAAGATTCTGCCGTGCAAAATTCTAACTAGAGCATGATTGATGACTCCTGGCTATGGATGTGTCCATATTGGAGAATATGAATTATGATACACCCAGGGGGTGGAGGGAAAACAGGGTCAAGGGTGACAATGAATGATGTGTCTCAGAGTCGGCTACACCCAGGCAGTGCCGGACATGTTCACTCTCAATAAATCCTTTTTAAGTTTTGGAAATTTGGCTCAAGACTCGAGCTTTAAATGGGGGTAACTGCTGGAATCCTGACAATAACTAGCAAGGATGGTCATCCAGGTTTCTCGGTTGAGCATTTCATAAAATTGCTTGGAGGGGAGGGGGCTCGGCATGGCTTTGGGGTCCAAAGGGGCTGGAGCTTCTGGGGCTAAGGGGGTTTCCCTCCCTGCTGTCTGTCCTTCCCAGAGCAGAGAGAGAAGCGCTACAGCGTCCATCACAAGTTTGGGGATCGGCGGGATGGTGTCACTGGCGCCCGGACCTACTTCTACGCCGATGAAGCCAAATGCGACCGGCACATGGAGACGTTCCTGAAATGCATCGAGGCCTCAGGTGAGAAGCCTTCGGCGGGGGGCAGGTCAGCCTCCCCCACAAATCAAAGGTGCTTCTTCTCACGCGAAGGGCAAAAGGATGCAGGAAACACACACACACACACGTAGAACCAGCCTTCCAAGCTGGGATGAGCAGACGTGTGGCCCTGAATCAGGGGTCTTCAACCTTGACAGCTTTTAAGACCTGTGGGCTTCAACTCCCAGAATTCTGTTCAGAGTTTTGCAGCATCAATTCAGCACCAGAAAAATAAACACAGATGGCTGATGCTTCATTTAACATCTTTATAAACATAATAAGTAGATTTTACAATACCAGTTGTAGATTTCTCCAACATGGAGCAAACTCAGACAGAAACATGTTGCAGGTAACTTCAGCAGCACAGAGAACAGGGAGAGAACTTCCAGTTTCACTTTAGTTCTGCAGGCAAGCAATAGGAGAGAAGCAGTTTCATTTTCAACAGACAGACTCGGAGCTTAACATAGCTTCAGAGCTGCAGAGTTTAATATGGAGCCATGCCTTGGCTACTTCTAGTTTCAGTTTCCAAACAGTCCTCATTGGCTGACTTAGTTGCTATGCCTATTCATTTGCTGACCTTGTTACCAAGCTCTATTCCAGTTCATGAATATACTCTTGTCCAGTCATGTTAGCTCAGGAATTCTGGGAGTTGAAGTCCACAAGTCTTAAACTTGCCAAGTTGGAAGACCCTTGACCTAGATGATGACCAAGGACAGGGGTTTCCCAACTGGGGGTGCAAGACGATATTCCAGAGGGTGCAAAAGTTTTCAATAGTTTGGGTTTAGAAGTTTCAAAATGATAGTGCATGTGCATAATTATATTCATACAATTATTTTTGTAAGGGGTGAAAGAATATATTGGAAGCATTCTAGGGGTGCAGCGTATAGAAAAGGTTGGGACCCCACCAAACCAATGGGAGGAGAGATGAGGGGAGCTGGAATCCAAGCAGACCTGGGAACCGTCTCCTCCACTTTGGCTGCCCCCAAACTTGTTGCTGGTTTTCTTGGCAACTTCCCTGCTCAGTTCTGCTAGTGCAGGGGTCCCCAACCACCGGTCCGCGGACCAGTACCGTTCCGCGGAACAACTGCTACCAGGCCGCTGGCTTGCTGGGCACCGCCATCTTTTTTTGATGAAAAAGTGCTTCCGGTGAGCTTTTCCGGGTAGAAAGCTCACCGAAGCACGCTTTTCATCAAAAAAGATGGCGGCGCCCAGCTGATGCCGGACCGGCCGCGCGCACAGCTGATGCCGGTACCGGGCCGCGGCGTAAAAAAGGTTGGGGATCACTGTGCTAGTGGAAGCCAATGTGCTCAGAGGAGATCTAGATCAGGGATCTCCAACCTTGGCAACTTGAAGACTTGTGGACTTCAACTCCCAGCTTTGCTGGCTGAGGAACTCTGGGAGTTGAAGTCCACAAGTCTTTAAGTTGCCAAGGTTGGAGACCCCAGTCTAGATTGAGGGAGTTCCTACTCTGGGGTCATCTGTCCCAAAGCTTCCAGAAAGCCGGGAGTGGCTCCTAACCTCCCCAGTCTCCAGGACAGGGTGGCTAAAGTGCTCCTGGGGAGAAGTTGCTCAGAGGCCCCTTCGGCTGATGGTCTTTCTGCACCCCGAAGGCCCTGAGCCCTAACTTTGTTGTTGTTTTTAGGAGGAAGCTCGGAAGACGGTTTCTCTGCCATCAAACTCACAGCCCTGGGGAGGCCGCAGTTCCTGGTATGTGATCGCCTAGTCCGGATAGGTAGTGTTTGGTTTCTTGGCTTCCTGTTGTCCCATCACCATTTAGCTTGTCTCAGGCCCTCAAGGTTAAGAAAAAGCTGCAGATTGCCAGGCGTTGCTCAAGTCCAGTGCCTCCCACTCCTGGCAAAGCTGGCAGTGGGGTCCCCTCAATAAAACGAGGTCAACATCAGCCATCCCAGTTGGCACATTCTAAAAAAAGAGTAAAACTTTATCAAAAGCTCCATCTAGGTACAGCAGAAGCCAAGTCAATTCTGAGCAGAGGTGGGATTCTACTGGTTCGGCACAGTTCTCCCGAACTGGTAGCTCAGCTGAGAGGGAACCTGTTAGCTCCGATGATCTTCTGTTCTTGTGTTTTGCCCACCCACCTGCCCGGGCTCTAGGCTGTCCTTTATTTCCTGCTTTTTCAAGCTCAGCTGCTTCGCGCAGCACAGTTGTGTTACACACAGGGCTTACAGGAGAAGATGGTTTTCAAATGGTGCGCACACATGCAAAGTGCACACTCACCAAACTGGTTGAGTCCCACCACTGGTTCCGAGGCTTTCCCATGAAAACTGGAATAGGTTAAAAAAAACCAACCTTTTCTTACCTGGGCCACCCACGAATTATTCTCCACCAATTACATGCCATGCTTTTGTTTTGGGAAAACTTTCTGCGCTGTTTGAACAGTTCTCGGAGTTTGCCCTTGATGGGTATCATTTCTCAGGTGACAGAAGGCATTCCTTACCCCTCCCACTTCCCTTAGGAATTCTTCAAAATAAACCTCTCCCGTTTCTGTTTGGCAAACGGTGAGCCAAAATCAGGTGCAGGCAACGAGGAAGCCATTTTGGCAGCCAGCTTTGAGGGCCCAGAAAATGTGCCCTTCTCGGTCATGGCACCTAACAGCTGGAATGAGTCCCTGGGGTCATCCCAAAAGCCCCAAAGCTGATTTCCCAGGCCTGGCATATGTTGCTTGGAGCCTCCTGGTTAGATTATGTGTGTCCTTGTGTTACACACTGTGCAGCCTGATGTACTTTGTGGCTTTGCCATTTTGTTTAGTTCCTCATTCTCTTCATTTTGTTATATTTGAGTTATTTTTATATTATGAGCCATCCAAATTCAATCAGCACTAAAGCTTTAATAAACTTCATAAATACTTTATAGCTTAGCAACATCTGGAGAACTATGCACAACACAGTCCATTGCAGGGATTGGATGCAATTTAAAATGTTGTAATTATCTAAAGCAGCAGGAACATTAAATCTTTGCGGTGAAAATAATCAGAAGTCTTGCAACACGTTGGACAGTGACTGAGGTGTAGTTCCAGAAGCATTTGTTGGTCACAGTCTACCATGTCCGGTTTATACCTGGCAGGAAGCCGACTCTGATACCCTAAGACACATAAGCTTGTTCAAGTGGTGAAATTTCATGCATCCAGCTGTTTGTTTTTTTTTTACAAGAGTCACGTAGCCCCACCACAGGCGGCGCGAACGGCGGAACCGCGGGCGGCAGGGGGGGGGGGCTGACGGGCGCCGGGGCTGCGACCACCAGAGGGGGGAGGGAAAAACCCCCGACGGCCGGGCGGCACGGGCGGGGAAGCCCCTCGCCGGCCTTGACCCCTCTAAAAAAACCAAAAAAAAAAAAACCCCAAAAAAGAAAAAAACCCCCCAAAAACCGCAAAAGCCCCCACACCCCCCCCCCCCCCCCCCCCCCCCCCGTCTGCAAAAAACCCGGGGGGGCGCCCCCCCCCCCCCCCCCCCCCCCCCCCCCCCCCCCTCATGGGAGCGTTCCAACCCGACGCCCCCACCCCCAACCCACCCCCCCGCCTTGAAAAGTTTGATAACCCCCAGACCACGCGAAAGTATAAGAAATAGTGCTGGTTTTAAAAGCTGAATGCAAATCAGCTGCTGGTAATGAACCCTTCCAAGTGTATGTCCTTACCCACTTCGGTTTTCTAGTTTCATTTTGAACAGAAGTCTTGTTGCATATGCAAGGAAGGGATAGCACATGCTCACAAATTGGCTTCAACATGTTTAACCCACCTGTCTCTGCTTGGGGCCAGTCTCCCCTTTGGGAGCTGCCAGAAGGTTCTAGTGCTCCCTGTTGTGCCTGAATCCTAAATCCCCTGGGGAAGCCTTGGAAGACCCTCCTCAGGAAAGCATCTCTGGCCAAGCCCCTCACATCTTTTTTTTTTATTTAAGTTTTTATTGGTTTTTAAAAACAAACATAAACAAACAAAACATAAAAACATCAAGCCATCTTCCATATGTATACATACAGTGTGCCGGTTGGTTTGCAAATTGTTTTGTGCTTCCATTTCGCAGTATTCAATTACAATTACATTACATATAATCTCATATTGTCAATCAACAATTAAATACCTTAGTATCATTATTAATCAATCATTTGACTATACTTTTATTCATTCATGTTTTACAAGATAACCATAATTTACTTAGTTTGTTTTATAACAGTTCATATTATCATCCCAAATCTATCCTAAAATCATTTTGTAGATATAATAAGAAAGAAGTACATCTTTATATATTTATTATTTTCTAAAAGTCTACATATTTCATTACTGTATTTTATTGTCTAACCATTGATAAAATAGATCCCAAATTTTATAAAATTGTTTATCCTCTTGTTCTCTAATTTCAAATGTCAATCTACTCATTTCAGCACATTCCAATATTTTCTTAATGATTTCCACCTGTGATGGTGTTTTTTCATTTTTCCAGTTTTTGGCAAATACAATCCTAGCCGCTATTAATACATTTACAATCAGGTATTTCAAGTCTTTACTATAAGTTTCAGGTAAAATTCCCAATAAAAATATCTCTGGTTTCAAGTCTATATATTTTTTTGGCATTTTTTCCAACCACATGTGGATTTTTGTCTAGTATTTTTTAGCATCCGCACAAGTCCACCACATATGGTAATATGAGCCAGGTGTCTGATGACATTTCCAAAATTTTTCGGATTTATTCTTGAACATTCTTGCTATTCTTGTTGGGGGGAAATGCCACCTGTAAAACATCTTATACAAATTTTCTTTATATGCTGTTGACATTGTCATTTTATAATTTTGAGACCACCATTTTTGCCATTTCTCTCAATCCCATATCCAAAATTCTTCCCCCAAGCAATCATAGTTTCTTTAACTTGTTCTTCTTCTAATGTAATTTCTAATAAATATCCATACAATTTTTTAATCACCTTTTCATCAGTACCTGTCAAAATCTTATCTAAATCAGTCAATTTATCATAGAAACCTTCCATTTTAGAATCTTTATCATACCTTGAATGTATTTGCGCATATGAAAACCAATTCATCTTTATACCTTGTTCCTCTAGTTTTTGTATAGATTTGAGTTCACCCTTTTCATTTAATATTTCACCATATCTAACTGTTTGTTCCTTTTTGTATATTATAGGATAAGAAAATGCTTCAATAGTCGATAGCCAGACTGAAATTTTCAAATAACATTGTCTTTTAATCTTTTCCCAGTTTAACCACAGAGACTCCCGTATATAATGTCTTCTAAAATACCCCTGTGTTTTAGTTCCTTTATGCCATAAAAAAGCATGCTACCCCAACAATAAATCATGTCCTTCTAATGTCAACAATCTAGTATTTCTTAGTGTTATCCATTCCTTAACCCACATCAGATTTGTAGCTTGATAATACAACTCCCAATTAGGCAAACCAAATCCTCCTCTAATTCTAGCATCTTGCAAAAGTTTTAACTTTATTCTCGCTTTCTTACCTTGCCATATATATTTCAACACAATTTTATTTAAATCTTCAAAGTAATCTTTTCCAAGCCTAATTGGAATTGTTTGAAACAAATATAAAATTCTGGGTAATATATTCATCTTGATTGTTGAAATTCTCCCTATTAGTGACAGTTGTAAATTTTCCCATTTCGCCAGATCTAGCACTATCTGCTGTTTAAGTTTAATATAATTATTCTCTTTTAGTGTACTACATCTTGCTGTCAAATATATCCCTAAGTACTTGATCTTATTCGTGACCTGAATTTTCAATAGGTCTGCCAGTTCTTCCTTTTGTCTTAATAGCATATTCTTTGTCAAGATCTTTGTCTTATCTTTATTTATTTTCAAACCAGCCACCTTTCCATATGTCTCTATCTTTTCTATCAATTTTGATGCTGTTTCTAAAGGGTCTTCTAAGATGAAAACCAGATCATCTGCAAATGCTTGCAGCTTAAATTCTTCCTTTTTGATTTTCATTCCTTTTATATTCTTTTCATCTCTAATATTTCTGTTTAGCACTTCCAAAATTAACACAAACAACAAAGGTGATAGTGGGCACCCTCTGTCAGTTCTGCCTCTATCATTACCTTTGCTGTTTGCTTATAGTATATAGCTTCTATTGCTTGAATAAATTTTCTAGCAAAGCCCATCTGTTCCAGCAATAATAACATGAATTGCCAATTCACATTATCAAATGCCTTCTGTGCATCTAGAAATATCAGAGCCATTTGTTTTTCAGGATGTGCCTCGTAGTATTCCAAGGTGTCCAAGATTACTCTCTTATTGTCTTTAATTTGTCTCTTTGGCAGAAATCCATTTTAATCAGGATGAATAAAATTATTTAGATATTTTTTAAGTCTTTCTGCCAATGTTGAAGCAAAGATTTTATAATCTGCATTTAGTAGAGAAATAGGTCTATAATTCTTAATTTGTAATGGATCGGCCTCCTCTTTTGGAATAAGTGTAATATAGGCTTCTGACCATGATTTAGGTATCTTCTTCTTTAACATAACTTCATTCTTGTAATGTTTTGTAAAATTCTGCCGGAAGTCCATCTGGGCCTGGTGCCTTTCCATTATTTTGCTTCTTGAGTGCTTCAGTTAACTCCATCATCGTTATATTGCTTTCTAACATTATTTCAATCTCTTTAGGTATCTGGCGTAGGTTAGCATTCTGTAAGTACTGTTTAACTCTTTCCTCATCAATATTCTCTTGCATATATAATTTCCCATAGAAGTCTTGAATGTTTTCCTTCTCTTTACTACCATAGCAAACCTGGCCTTGGTCATCTGTTAATTGCAATATTTTCCTTGATTCTTTCTCCTTTCTCAATTTGTATCCTAACCATCTACCTGGTTTGTTTGCGTCTTCAAAGTAGTTCTGTTTAGCACCTCTAATTTTCTGTGCTAATTCTTCTTTTTCTATTTGACCCATTTTATGTTTAACTATATCCATTTTTAGCTTGATGTCCTTTTTCTGTGGCATTTTCTGTAGCTCTTTTTCAAGTCTTTTATACTCATCCTCTAAGGCAGGGGTCAGGGAACTTTTTTACCTTTTACCCCCCAAAAAATTTATAAACGCCGACGTTACCCCCTTGATTTGAAAGGAAGGAAATCATACACTATTTGTATGTAAACCAGTGGTCCCCAACCTTTTTGTGCCAGGGACCAGTTTCACTCAGAAACACTTTTTCAAGGACGGGGGGAGAGAGAAAGAGTCCGAGTTTGGTGGTTTGCTTGCAGACGTTTCATTATCTGACTAGGTAACATCTGATGTTGTTACCTAGTCGGGTAATAAAACGCTGCCAGCAAACCATCAAGTCAGGAACGCCAATGCCTCCTCATTGCAACCCTGAGCGACAGATAGTCCCTGCAGGACGGCTGAGAAGCCTCGCCTCTCGGCCCTGCCTTCATCAGCCCCATCCCTCAGGTGTCTCCCTCCTCTCCTCAGCCTCATCCTCAGGTGTCTGCCTCGTTCCTCTCTCAGTCGCTCTCTCACTCCTCACCAGCCCAGGAAGAAACTGCTTCAAAGAAGCCGGCAGGGTGGCTTTTCCTGTCGGCGCAGCTTCCCAAAGCGCCCGTCACCCCACCCGCCGCCCACAGTTCAATCCTCCGTTCTGCCTGCCTGCCTTCGTTTCTGGTGGTTTTGGAGCGCAGCTCCGGCGCCGTCACCCCCGGCTTCTTTGAAGCAGTTTCTTCCTAGGCTGGTGGAGGAGCGAGAGAGCGACTGAGAGAGGAATGAGGCGGAGGAAACCGGCTGCTGAGCCAGAGAGCAGGACAGGCTTCCGTTGCTTCCTCCTCCCCTTCTCTCATTTGTGTCCTTGATTCCCGATCCCAGCAGCATTCACGAGGTGAACAGAATGTCGGAATAAGCCTGGGGATGAGACGCGCGCCAGCGCGACCGTCCTATTACCCCCAGGATTTTCAGTTTTACCCCATTTGGGGTAATTTACCCTGTTCCCACCACTGCTCTAAGGCCTTAGAGGCTAATCTTTTCATAGTATTTCTTTTCCTTGTATAGTCTATTATCAAGCCTCTAACATATGCCTTCATTGTATCCCATACATTCTGAATTGATGTATCTTCTTTTTTGTTTTCTCTAAAGAAAAAAGCCAATTCTTTCTCCATCCACTGTGTGAAGTCTTTTTCCTTTAAAATAGTATTATTTAACGTCCACCTAGATCTTCTTTTTTGTCCTTTCCATTTAATTGTCATTGGATTGTGATCTGCCCAAGTACTTGTTTCAATATTTATTTCTTGAATATTAGTTAACAATTCTGTTGACATCCATATTATATCTATTCTGGACCATGATAAGTGTCTATTTGAATAGAAGGTATATTGTTTAGTTTTAACATTTCTTTCTCTCCATGTATCTTTTAAGTTTATTTCATCTACCATTTTAAAAAAAGATTTAGGGAGAGTCTTTCTGTTTTGCTTTATTGTTTTCTGTGCTGTATAGTCCAATTTATTGTCTACAATTCCATTAAAATCTCCCATCATAACTATATTAGCATAGTCCAGTTCAATTATTTTCATATGTAATTTTTTGTAGAATCCTTCTTGTTTGTCATTCGGAGCATAAATTGCAATCAGGAGTGTTTTCATATTATTGTCCATTATTTCCACCATTAATATTCTTCCATCATCATCGGTATAAATCAATTTTGCTGGGATGGTCTCTTTAATATATAAAACCACTCCTCTTTTCTTACATTGTGTCAAGGAAGTAAATATTTTCCCTAGTTTTGTCTGTATCAACAATTGTTCATATTGTTTTTTAATATGTACTTCTTGTAGACAAATTATATCAAATTTTAATTTCACTAATTTATGAAAGGTTTTCGTTCTTTTAATGGCTGAGTTAAGTCCATTTATATTAATTGTAATCAGTTTTTTCTCTTCCATGCTTATATTTTGTAGTTAGGTTTAGCAGCTCTCGTAGATCTTGGTTCACGTTGTTCTTTGGCTTCCACCTTTCCACCACTGCACCTTCTTCTTTTTCAATCGCCATTTGGCAGTCCTCTTGGAATTCAATTAGTGAGATTTATTTTTCTGCCTCTTCCTCTTTCCCTCCAAGAAATTATGTATAAAATGATTCCACTTTCTCAATTGAGTCAATTCTATGTCTCTGTTCTTGTCATGTGAACATTAAACCTTCTGGAATCAGCCATCTATAATCACCTCTTTTTTAAGTAGCATTTTAGTCAGGAATTGGTATTCCCTTCTCATCTCTCTCACTCTTCTGGGTATTTGTTTCAAGACCACAATCTCCTTGTCTTTATATTTCAATGTTTTCTCTCTTGCCACTTGCAATATTTGCGTTTTAATGGCTTTCTTTGTAAATCTAATGTGAACTTCTCTTGGTAAGCTATTTCTCATTGCATATCTTGTGAAAACTCGATAAACCTCATCTATTCCATCCATCATCTTCTCTTGAGTTATTTCCAAAGCTTCAGCCAGTATTTCTATCATTATCTCAGCTAAGTTTTGTCCTTTTTCTTCCTCTACGTTTTGGAATCTAAGGTAGAATTCTGATCTATCCATCTCCCATCTCAACATACACCTTTTATCTTGTTCAACCACCATTAATCTATTATCAATATCTCCAAATCTTCTTGTCTCTTTGTTTATCTTCAATCTTTTGGAATCTCTCATCATACTTCAACATCATTTGTTGGATGTTCTCCACTTTTTCATTGGTTTTCCCTGTTCTTTGTTCAATGTTCTCTATTCCCTTTTCAATATTCTCTGATCTTGCTTGAATATTTTGAATTCCTTGCATAATCATCTTCAGAGTCATTTTTTCTTGTTCTTTTTCTTGCTTTAACATTGTCTGTATTGAACGTTGTCCTCCAGATGGTGGAGAGGAGGAAGTAGAAGTTGAAGAACCAGGAGCTGTTAGTTTCCTACTCATTTTAAGCAATTCAAAATCTTCAGGTTCTTCAACACCTTAATCCAATTGAGAGGTCTCAAATAGAAAAGAGTACATAAAAATAAACCAGAAAGGTAGATGAAAAAACAAAAATACCAGGAAAGGAGAAAAAAAGGCTATTCCCTTTAAAAAAAAGGAAACATCAATACTAAAGCTTTCCCTTTAAGATAAAAAGCAAGGGTAGAGACTTCCAAAGAAAAAAAAAAAGAAAAACAAAGACAAGCTCCAACAAAGCCAAAAACCCAAATAGTTATTACAGAAAAAAAAAAGATAAAATGAAATAAAATAAAGCTAGTGAGGAGGGATAGCACAGCTTAGAAAAAGTAAAAAGAACGCACTGCACTTTGTTTAATTATCCAAGGCTCTTATTATAGCTCTCTTCTCCAAAAACGTATCACCTTTTTTCCCCCTCGGTTTCAACACCAGACTGCAGCTGTTGATAGAAACCCAGAAGAGCACCTGCAATAATACTCTCCCATGCTCTTCCCTCTATCTTATCAAACAGGCAGTTTCCTTGAAAAAAAAGTCTCAATTCTTTCTCAGCTTTGTCTGGTCAAAGGAAAAGTAGAGTATTTCCAAGCCTCTAGTTGGCAGTGTTACAAAGTTTCTTTAGCTTTCACTTTCCCCCTCCTTTTCCGGCAAAGTATAATAAGAATTAGTTAAAAAAAGGAAGAAAATATTTTTTAAAAAAAAGACTAAAAGGGAGTCTCTGGCTTAATATATTATAAAATCAAAAAGGGGAAAGAAAAGAGTAGATTAAAAAAAAAAAGGAAAAAAACTGTCCAGTTTCGAAATATAGGATCATCAGCAATAAGAAAAGAAAAAAAAATTACTCTGACATTCCTGTTTAAAATCGCTGCTTATTCACTTCTGTCAAAAAACTTTTACAGATTCTTTCTTTCCCTTAGGGTGTCCTTTCAAATCTTTAAATAAAGAAAAGTTCTCACCAAACCAGCACACTCTCTCTTTCCGTTCTCTTTCGTTTCGGAGCTGTCCCAACTTCAGCAGCTTTAATGGCTTTAATGGCCACTGGCAAAAAGAGCTTCTCCTGGATCTACCAGGGACTTTGCGGTATCCCTGGGATCAACAGGATGAGCTCTTCACTTTCACCGTCTCTTCAGGACAGTTTAGATCCGATAGGACCGTCCAGGAGCAAAGATATCGGCAGCGATCTCAGACCTCCAAGATCGCATGCCGTATCGTCGTGACGCCAGCTCCGCCCCCCCCAAGCCCCTCACGTCTTGAAATAGATGGCCAACCAGCAGGCACTTCCTTCCTGTGAAGAGGCCGGGCTTCCTTGGGGTTTAATTGTTTTAAAGAGTCCCTTTTCCACTGTTGTTGTTTTTTAATGGTTACTTAACTCTAGAATCCGATTTGCATTTAAAAGTTGGTAGGGGTGGGAGGGGAAATATCTGCTACCTCTAATTTTGATGCAATGGCCTGCATGACTTGGGTTTTTAGCAGATGGGATTAAACCGCTGTGGATCATAATGGAGTCTCTGAATTTAGAAGGAACATTTTTTAAAAAATTCTTTAGAGTGTCGCAGGGGCCTACAGCAGGGCTGGGATTCTACCAGTTTGGACCAGTTCTATAGAACTGGTTGTTATGATTCTGCACAGTTTGGAGAACCGGCAAATCATGCCTCTGGCTGACCCCACCCCTCTCCACCTGCCCCTCCCTTCCTTGCCCAGTCAGTCCTTAGCGTGCCTGTCTGACATCGCTGACTGCCTTCTCCCCCACCCAGTCACTGCCTAAGGTATTTCTTGTTTTTTTCCCCTCCGACAATCAGCTGTTCCTATGATCAGCTGTGCTGGGATTCCCCTCACCGTCTTACTGCTTCACCCACGAGGCTTCCCTGAGGCCCCCCACGCTCCATTTTTTCCCTTCCTGAGCCCCAGGGAAGCCTTCTGGGAGCAAAAACGTCACCCCCCCCCCAGGAGGCTTCCCTGAGGCCCAGAAAAAATGGGGGGGGGCTGCAAAAAAACAGCCACGCCCACCAGTCACATGGCCATGCCCACCTAGCCACACCCACAGAACTGGTTGTTAAAAAATTAGAATCCCACCCCTGGCCTAGAGGTGGAGCTCTCGCCTCACAATGAGGAGGCTGTGAGTTCGATCCGAGGTAGAGGTAGAGGCAGATATTTCTCTCTCTGGGCACAATGAGAATAGATCTGCCAAACAAAACTCCACATTAGCAACAGGAAGGGCATCCAGCCAGTAAACACTGTGCTCTATTCAGTTTCCCAGACTCCAGCCCACAAGGGATTATGGGATCGTTAAATGGTGATGATTTCTAAAAATTTCTTTGCTACTCCAGAACTATAGTTTGCAAAGGCTACTGCCTTTCCTTTGTTGATAGCTAAACGCTTATCCAAGAGGCCTGATCCACCAAGGCCCATCCAAGGTTCCTGGTCAATGCAGGGGAGCAAGGGGACGCTCCCAGGACTGACCAGGCCTCTCAGGGATGCTGTATGGATGTTTTAACTCAATGCAAGGATGCTCACTCAGTCTCTGCTTGCCTCCAGCTGCAGTTCTCAGAGGTTCTGGTGAAATGGAGAAGCTTCTTCCACCAACTGGCTGCTGAACAGGGCAAGGTGGGCTTGGCAGCTCTGGAAACCAAGCTGGAGGTAGAGAAGCTGCAGGTGAGTTGCTGATGGTGATTGGGGGGGTTAGCAAAACTGAGTTGGCTAAAGGAGACCCGATTTCTGCATTGAGAGAAAACATCTGTTGGAAAACAGACACTGGAAGCACAAGTAGGGTTGCCTCCTTTTGATTTGGCTTTAGGAGGGCTTTTCCTGCCCTAAGCCAGGGGACCACAGACCACTGCTGCACAGTGGCCTATTCCGAACTGGGCCACATGAGTAGCAGGCCAGCGTATCTGCAAACCTGCGCGCAGCTCAATTTGCACAAATTGCTGCTTGCACATGCATGCATGTGTGGGGCCGCCTGTTCTGACCCAAGCCTTGTTCAAATCAAACAAACACAAAATATGTATAAAAGCAAACCTTTTTAATGCAGCGCTGTGAATTCTGTTCATTCACAGCCAAGAGTCATTCAAAACTTATTATAGAGCAAGTCCTTTCAAGATTGCAAAAGGCTGCCAAGAACAAAAGTCTGATTGCAGATAAATATCCAAAGCCAGAAGTTTCAAAAAACAAACCAGAGTAAGCAGGGCTTCAAGGAGGATTCTGAGCAGAAAGAACTTCTTTGCTTCCTGCAAAGAAGCCAACCGCGAAGGCTGGCTTTTATCCCTTATGGGAGGGGCCATCACTTTCCAGCCTTACTTCCGAGTCGCCCTTGCTGCTTCAGCTGCTGTTTCCTTCGAGCGGCCCTGCACGTGCGAGCACTGAGCACAGGCACCCCGGTATCCTCTGCATCACTGCTGCCAGGCGCCACAAGCTCTCAAAGGCAGCACCCCACTCTCCGATAGTCCTGGCCCCCTCCCTGCATCACTGGCCCGCCTTGCCTCTGTCAGGGAAAACAGGGCCCAGGGGGTGCACGCAGCCCCCCCAAGCTCCATTTTCGCTGACAAAGGGCTGCAGGAGGCCGTTGCGGCCATAAAAGGGGCCAGGGGGCTGTGTGTGGCCCCGACCTCCATTTTTGCTGGCAGAGGGCTGCAGGAGGCCATTGCAGCCAAAAACAGGGCCTGGAGGGGCCACATGTACCCCTCCATGGTTCCGTTTTCACTGGCAGAGGGCTAGCAAAACAAACTAAAAACAAAACAAAAGGAGAAATGTTTCCCCTTTTGCATTTGAGCAGGAGAGGAGGAAAGGAGAAAGGGAAAGAGGAAAGGCAAAGAAGAAGAAGGGAAGATGGGAAGAGAGTGAGGAAGGAAAAAGAAGGAAAGAGTGGAAGGAATAAGAAAGGAGAATGAAGAGGAAAGGAAAAAGAAAAGGAAGGGAAGGGAAGGGAAGGGGAGGGGAGGGAGGAAAGGAAGGAAAGATGGGAAGGAAGGAAGGTGGAAGTGAGGGAGGAAAGATGAAGGAAGGAAGGAAAGAAGGGAAAGAAGGATGAAAGGAAGGAAAGAAGGGAAAGAAAGATGGGAAGGAAGAAACGTGGAAGGGAGGGGAGGGAGGAAAGATGAAGGAAGCAAGGAGGAAAGATGGGAAGGAAGAAAGGTGGAAGGGAGGGAGGGAGGAAAGATGAAGGAAGGAAAGAAGGGAAGAAAAGAAGGGAGAAGAAGGAAGCAAGGAAGGAAAGATGGAAAGGAAGGAAGGTGGAAGGAAAGGAGGGAGGGAAAGAAGGAAGGAAGTGTTTCCCTTTTGCATTTGAGCAGAAGAGGAGGAAGGGAGAAAGGGAAAGAGGAAAGGCAAAGAAGAAGAAAGGAAGATGGGAAGAGAGCAAGGAAGGAAAAATAAAGAAAGGGGAAGGAAGAAGAAAAGAGAATGAAGAGGGAAGGAAAAAGAAAAGGAAGGGAAGGGGAGGGAGGAAAGGAAGGAAAGATGGGAAGGAAGGAAGGTGGAAGTGAGGGAGGAAAGATGTAGGAAGGAAGGAAGGAAGGGAAAGAAGGATGAAAGGAAGGAGGGAAAGAAAGATGGGAAGGAAGAAACGTGGAAGGGAGGGAGGGGAGGGAGGAAAGATGAAGGAAGCAAGGAAGGGAAGATGGGAAGGAAGAAAGGTGGAAGGGAGGGAGGGAGGAAAGATGAAGGAAGGAAAGATGGAAAGGAAAGGAGGGAGGGAAAGAAGGAAGGAAGTGTTTCCCCTTTCGCATTTGAGCATCCAAGAAGGGACAGGAAAGGAGAAAGAGAAAAGAGTAAAGACAAAGGAAAAGAAGATGGGAAGAGATCAAGGAAGGAAAAATAAGGAAAGGGGAAGGAAGAAGAAAGGAGTAGGAGGAAGGAAGGAAGGGAAGGAAGGAAGGAAGGAAGGAAGGAAGGAAGGAAGGAAGGAAGGAAGGAAGGAAGGAAGGAAGGAAGCTTATAATGTGGGGAAGGATCTGAGGAAAGTCCTGCCTTAGCTCTTGGCCACCGCAGGAGTCCCCAACACAGTGACATCGAACTGGCCATGACCACACCCCTGTCCCTCTGAGGTCAAACACAACCCTGATGCGGCCCTCAATGAAATCGAGTTTGACACCCCTTTTCTACAGGGTTCACCAGAGGTCAGAAAGCTGCATTCCCAGGCACAAAATCTGCCCACTAAAACATTGGACCAATTCTGATAAAGTCCGAACGGCTCATTCCAAACATTGAGATGCTTCTGCTGATGAGATCTGGACAAGGGGTGTCAATATTGGGAAACCTTCCTCTCCAAATGCTGGGCTGTTTCCGAACCGGATTCGTGCTTGGCCCAAGACCCACTGATAAGGATAAGACCTGACTGGGCAGTGCAGGACTGAAGGGGCTCTTTTTTGGTTCCGGCAGGAGGCCCTGGCCAACCTTGGGATTGCCACCAAAGCTGAGAGCCAGCAGTGGTTCGCGGGCGAGAAATTGGGCCTGACGGGGTAAGTGCTGTCTCAGCTGGCTGGTTCTGGGTTTCCCTGGGGATATGAGTTGTATTCTTGGGGAGAGGTGGAAGGCAGGATGTTTACGCGCTCAGGTCCTCCTCGGCTTCTTCAAAGATACGGTTGTGTTTGAAAACTATTATGGAGATTCTCAGTTGTGCCAAAGGTGCTTTTTCAAGAGGCAACTGGACCAGGGGTGGGATTCAGATGTTTTTCACTACCAGTTCTGTGGGCGTGGCTTGGTGGGCGTGGCAGGGGAAGGATATACTGCAAAATCCCCTTCCCTCCCCACCCCACTAACCTGCTTTCCAGCTCCGTTCTCGTGGGCAGGGCAACCAAAGGAGACCCAGCTGATCAGCTGAGGCTCAACAGGAGGCAGAGAAGAGATGGGGTTGGTGGGGCCAGTCAGAGGTGGGATTGGCCGGTTCTCCGAACTACTCAAAATTTCCGCTACCGGTTCTCTAGAACCGGTCAGAACCAGCTGAATCCCACCTCTGCTGCTGTGGGTTATTCCAGGTCCCTTTCTCACTATGCCTGCATTCTCCTGTGGGCACTGAAGGCTGAGAGGTGCAGAGAAGAGCAACAAAGATAATTAAGAGGACTGGAGGCTAAAATATATGAAGAATGGTTGCAGGAATTGGATATGTCTAGTCCAGTGAAAAGAAGGACCAAGGGTGACATGGTAGTGTTCCAATATTTGAGGAGCTGCCACAAAGAAGAGGGGGTCAACCTATTTTCCAAGGAAGGAAGACAAAAATCAATGGATGGAAACTAATCAAGTACAGAAGCAACCTAGAATTAAGGAGAAATTTCCTAACAGTAAGAACAATTAACCAGTGAAAGGACTTGCCTTCAGAAGGCATGGGTGCTCTCCATCACGGGAGGTTTTCAACAAGAGATTGGACAGCCGTTTGTCCTGGATGAAATGAGGCCTCCTGCCCTGGGGGTGGACTAGAAGACTTCCAAGGGTCCCTTCCAGCCCTGTGAATCTATGATTCTATTGCTTGTTAATGCAGTTTCCAGGATATTTTTACTTTCTCTTCTTATTCCATGAGACGAATACTCTTCAGATACTTTCCTGTAGAAATGGAAGTTTGGGCAATACATTAGACAGGTTAACCTGGGTGGCTTTTGTGAAAGAATACTCAGTGGTGTTGCAGGAAGGCAACAGATGGGAGGCAGGAAGCTTAATCTTATGAAATACATATCTAATCTTAACATGTGGTCACGGCAGCGAGAATTGTATGTGCACAAAATTGGAAAAATGAAAATATACCTATAGAGGAAAATGTCATAAAGAAAATACGAGAATGTGCTGAAATGGATAGATTAACATTGAAAATTAAGGATAAGGGAGAAGCAGAATACTTTTTAACTTGGGAAGTATTTTATCAATGATTAGAAAATAGAAGCAGAAGTTAGAAACTTAGAATGGAGGAGGGTATCTAAACAAAGATGAAATAAATGTGTAACTAAATAAAGAAATATTGAATACATCATGATTAACAGAATTGGAGGATAATGGTTATAAATGTGATGTTCCTATGTTTATAATGTTTGATACCAATTATGGATAAAGCCAAATAGAGTGTTTAATTAAAGAATGAGAAATGTTTAATAAGGATAAGTGAAGATCATGTCGAATAGATTTTGAGAATAATAGTTATAGGTATTGTGTGTATAAGGTTTGCTATTTGTATTTAAAAGAGCAAGTACACTGCCATTGTAGATATGGACATTTTATATATAACAGACAAAATTGCATAATAAAAAATAGTGATAATAATTTAAAAAAAATATTATGGGGGCTGCAAAACTCAGCATTTATTCCTAAAATCTCTTGACCGACCTAGCCAACCCCAGTTCCTCCAGATAAAAATTGGGCGGTGGGGGGAGGAAGGTGCTGTTCTCCACCTCCTCCAACTCACCAAAGCTTGACTTCAATATCTTTTCACAGAACGGTGGACTTGCTGGACTGGAATAGTTTGATCGATGCCCGGATGGAGATTTCCAAACTCCTGCTTGTTCCAAACCTGAAGGTAGTAAACTCCCAGACCTGCAAGGAAGTTCTTGGCTGTGATGGAGAGGTGGGGAATGTAGTAGTTTTGGGGGACTTCTGGATGGACAGTTGGACCATAATGTTCTGACCGAGGCTTCCTGAGACCGTAATTAAGCACACGCTTAGTCAAAATAACTCTGGTTTTATTTCAACGCTGGGAATTATGTTCATTCCCAGCCCGTAATGAGTCCCAAATAGTCCCTCGAGATAAGCACCCACTTTTCTCTCCTTTGAACTGCTGCCAATGACTAAAGTGCCAAATGAACTGTAAAAAGCCAACCAAAGTACAAAGTCCATACAGAGCTTCAAGGTTTAATCCGAACAGAGCGAACAACGTTACTTCCTGCAAAGGTTTCTCTACTTTTGCACCTCCTTTATACCTTAAGGGAGGGGCAATCACCTCCAAGCCTTACCCTCGAGTCGCCCCTTTTGTCTTAGCTGCTCTTGCCTTCTAGCAGCTGGAAACAGGCTCCCCTTGTTCCTCTGCCTTGTTGCTGCCAGACTCCAAAGGCTCCAGAGTCAGCACATAACTCCCAGATGGTCCTGGCCCCATCCCTGCATTGGACGCAGGACCCTCATCCAAGTCCTCCCTGACTCCCTGACTGGTCCCCATTCTTCCCCACTGTCCGATTCTGCTGCCGTCTGCGCAGGCTGCCAGTGAACCACAACAGTTCTAACTAGCCATCTCCAAACCAATAAACTCCAAGGCAAACCATTCTTCAAAGTTCTGTTTTATTAGACTTGTCATATTGGCACATCTGGGAAAACCCGAATCTGAGATTTCCAAGTTTTCCCTTTCCAAAAGAGAAATGAAAGATCCATTCCCTGCACCCACCAGTCCATCACATGGTCCAACCCAATCTTCGTCCCAAGTGGAGACATCCCTCTAGTCACTCCCTTCCAGGTGCAGGGCAACTTGTCCTTGACTCTCTGAGAAAGGAATGTTGTGGTTAATCTCCTACTTCACTATGAAATCCCCTCTCCCAAATTCCCAGGCACTGAATGTGGCAGCCTCAAATCTTCCAAGAAAAAAAATGGCTTCCAAGGCTGACACACACACTTCTTGGTTTAGGGCAGTAGCAACTTTAAGGGGTGTGGACTTCAACTCCCAGAATTCTCCAGCCAGCATAGCCTTAAAGTTGCCCTGGTTGAGAAACACTAGTTTTAGGGAGCTGCAGTTTTAAAATTCTCCCAAATACAGAAAGGCTGCACGCCCCCCCCCACCCCCAATCACTTTCAGTTCAAGGATTCAGAGTGGGAGAATGATGTGCTGTTTCTCTAAATATGCTAGTCCTCAGTGAGCTGTCTAGGCCAGCCCCCACCCCCGCCCCTCGGTAAATGTCAGGACTGCAAAGTCTGTAGAGGAACATCCATTCATTTCACAAGATCTGTGAGGCACGTTCTCAGCATTTAAGGAGCGGTGGTTTATTTATTTTTTAAATTTCATTTAAAAAATGAAATATTAAGAGCAATTGCGTTCTTTTCGCTGATGATGTAAAGCTGTTCAATACCACAGACAATACTGCTACCCTTCAAAAGATCTCGACTATGTATCAGAGTGGTCAAACAAATGGCAACTTCAAATCTCAACAAATAAATGCTCTGTCTTACATATTGGCAAAAAAATCAGAAAATAAAATACAAGCTGAATAGTCAAGATCTTGTTGATGACTCAAGCTCTGTAAAGGACCTTGGAATACTCACCTCTAATGATCTAAGTGCTAGAGCCCACTGCAACTACATAGCCAAAAAGGCATTAAGAGTTGTTAACCTAATCCTACGTAGCTTTTTCTCTGGTAATATCACACTACTAACCAGAGCATACAAAACATTTGCTAGACCAATACTCGAATACAGCTCATCAGTCTGGAACCCTCATTACGTATCTGATATTAGCACAATTGAGAAAGTCCAGAAATATTTCACAAGGAGAGTTCTCCACTCTTCTACTCGTTGTAGAATACCTTATGCCACCAGACTTGAAATTCTAGAACTAGAAAACCTTGAATTACGCCGTCTTCGGTCTGACTTAAGCATGGTATATAAAATCATACATTGCAATGTCCTACCTGTCAATGAATACTTCAGCTTCAACCATAACAACACAAGAGCACACAATAGATACAAACTCAAAGTAAACCGCACCAAACTTGATTGCAGGAAATACGACTTCAGCAACAGAGTGGTCAACGTCTGGAATACTCTACCCGACTCTGTAGTCTCTTCCCCAAACCCCAAAAACTTTAACCTTAGACTGTCTACTATTGACCTCACCCCTTCCTAAGAGGTCTGTAGGGGCGTGCATAAAGCGCACCAACGTGCCTACCGTCCCTGTCCTATTGTTTCTCTTATTCTTTTATTTTTCTTATATGTACCCATTTCATGTATTCACAACTATGTATACGCTTATACTTATTATCTTGTAAACAATTGGCAAATAAAATAAATAAAATAAAATAAATAAAATAAATAAATAAATTGATACGCCACCCACCTGGTATCAAGCAACTCTTGGCCTCTCCCCTGCAGCTGAATAAGGAGCAGGGTGGGGCCTTCCCTTCCTCTATTCTGAACCGGCTGCAGAAAGGCCATCCTTTGGCCAGACTGCCAGCTTTTCAATAAGTGAGGAATGGCTCCTTGAACTTCTGCTGGGAGAAGATAATGGGCAGAAAAATGATAAAGGGCCAGGATGCACTTTGGCTGGCAGTTGGGAGCCTCTGTGGCTCCCTCCTCGCCTTCCTGCCCCCAGAGCCACCCTTACAATGACAGGCCTATTTTATTAGGAGACAAGCCACATTTGCTGCCCTTTCAGTGGCTTGCACATCAGATGCAATGTGAGGGCCATTGGGGTAGGACAGGGAGCGCAGAGTTTCCTGGGGAGTCGGCCTACCATCAATCTCCGGGCTGCAAGGTCATGGCAGGCTCTTTAAGGCTGAGCTTGGCTTTCCTTACACCTGTGCATAAATTAGACCTGAAGACTAGATTTGAGCAAATTCAGGTGGAGCCATTAAAGTAGTTCCAGGCGTCTGATGTTTGCACAGAGGGCGTGCTGTCCCACTCACTCAGGTGCACACGCAATGGTGGTGTCAGCATTCCAGAAAACCTCCACTCCAACAAATAACTCCGAGGCAGACATTGTCTCCAAATTTCCCTTTTATTTGAGTAGTAAACTGGCACATCTGGGGAATCCCGAATCTGAAAGTTCCAGGCTTCCTTGCAATAAGTAAAAAATGACAAATCCACCCCCTGCACCCATCATTGCATCACATGCCCCAATCTCCATCCGTCCCAACTTGAGATGTCCTCTCACCCAGGTGCAGAAATGACATGACCTTGACTTAGAAGAAGAATGCTATTATGTCTAACCACATACGCTCCATGAAATTCCCCCTCCCATTTTCCCAGGCTCAAGAATGTTGAAGTGTGGAAGCGTCTGGTGCTAATATGGCTTCCAAAGCTGACAGGTGGTTTAGTAAATTTATTAAGGTATTAAGGTTGGCTCAGCCTTCCATCCTTCCAAGGTGGGTATAATGAGGACCCAGATTTTTGGGACCAAAGAGGCTGTAAACTGCTTAGAGAGGGCTGGAAAGCCCTGTGAAGCAATACAGTCTAAGGGCTATCGCTATTATTAATATTCCCCAGTAAATCCCTTCACCAAAACCCCAGAACTGTCCCAACGAAGAATGCCCTCAAGCTTCATTTTAATGTCTGGAAATACTTTCTAATCTCCTCTCTCAATCTCGTCTCAGACCGGCCAGCTGGAGCCGCTTCTCTCTCGCTTCACCCAGGAAGAGGAGAGGCAAATGAAGCGTATGTTGCAGCGCATGGACGTCCTGGCCAAGGTGAGACACCCCTCCCACTTTCTGCTTTGGGGATCGAGGGAGGCCGCAGCAGCAGCAGAAGACAAGCTGCCTAGAGCATCTCTTCTATATATATATATATATGTATGTATGTATGTATGTGTGTGTGTGTGTGTGTGTGTATATATATATATATATATATATATTCTAGAAAAAAACATTTATTTGACATACATTTAAAACAGACAAATCAACATATATATACACACACACAAATACATTTTACAGCGTATATTGAGCAATGGTTAAATTTTTTTTCTTTATCATTGACGTGATCTGCCTTGTTACAATAACTCCTTCATTCTTTTAATGTTTTAATTTCTCTATATAGTTTATAATTAAATGCACGTCTTCTGTCATTTCCATAACATCCAAATATCAAATATTACCTTTTCTTTAACCAATCATACCAAATGTTCCATATTTCATAATAGTCACTATCTTGTTTATTTTTAACAATTTGGTTAGGCTATCCATCTCAGCACATTCATGTATTTTTTTAAATACCATATCCTCTGAAGGAATGAAAGACAGTTTCCAGTTTTGTGCGTAGGTTATTCTGGCCGCAGTTATAATGCGCAAAATTAAATATTGATATTTTTTCTCCGTTTAAATCTATCATACTTAGCAGAAAGGTTTCGGGTTCAAGTTTTAAATTTTGTTTTGTTGTATTTAAAATCCAATTTCTAATATTCCTCCAAAACTTCTGAGCACATGGGCAAGTCCACCACATGTGAAAATATGTTCCTTGTGCGTAGTTACATTTCCAACAGTTGGGTGGTAGGTTGGGGAACATCTTAGCCAGTCTCGCAGAAGGTAGGTGCCAGCGTTGAACCATTTTGTATAAGTTTTCTTTATACGAGACTGACATAGTTAATTTGTAATTTGTTTGCCAGATGTGTTCCCACTTACCTAATTCAATACTATGACCCACGTTTTTAGCCCAAATTATCACTGATTATGTGACTATTTTTTCTTTTAATTTGTAATCCAAAAGATATTTATATGTTTTACTAATTGTTTTCTTTTCCTCTCCTAGCCATATTTTATCTAATTCTTGTGGGGTCATATTAAAGCCAAATTGTTCTCTATCTTTTTTATAACGGGTTTGTATTTGTGCAAAGGGCCATCATGCTATCTCCTTTCCTTGAATTTGTATTTGGTTCCTATCTTTAAGCTCTCCAGTATCATATAGTAAATCTTTATACGTGACAATATTTTCATAATCCAATAGATTTGGATATGTGACTGCTTCCAATGTAGATAGCCACAGTGGAACCTTTGGGTAGTGGTTTTTTTTAATCTTTCCCAGATATTGAAGAACACATTTCTGACATGGTGCCTTTGGAAATATGAATGTTGTTTAGATTTTCCATCCCACATGAAGGCGTGCCAGCCAAGTTGGAGATCAAAACCTTCTAACACTAATAACCTTCTATTTTCTAATTTAACCCAATCCTTAAGCCAGTTTACTATAGCAGCATCATAACATAATTCAAAATCTGGAAGGCTAAATCCTCCTTTTTTCTTGGCATCCTGTAATAATTTATATTTCACTCTGGGTTTTTTCCTCTGCCATATAAATTTAGATATACATTTGTTTAATTCTACAAAAAAATTCTTTTCCAACTTGACTGGCACTGTCTGAAACAGGTACAACAGTTTTGGCAAAATATTCATTTTTACTATCGAAATACGTCCCAATAGCGATAACTGCAATTTTGCCCAATTATCTAAATCTTTAACTATTTGCATTATTAACTTATCATAGTTATCTTTTTTAATTGATGAACATCTAGCAGTCAACCAGATCCCTAAGTATTTTACTTTATTTACCACCTGCATACCTAATTTATCTGCTAGTTCTTCCTTCTGCTCCTTTGTACAGTTTTTTGTTAACACTTTTGTTTTTTCCCATGAGCTGTTCAGAGCATCCAGTAGTGGAAGATGCTTCAGTCTCTGCATGTCTTGGCTGGGCTGAATTTGTGGAACGCTCCTCCTCCTCCACGGGACTCCTCCCCAACGTTCCCCAGTTTTGGCTCAGCCTTGTTGTGGATAGGCAGTGCTTTTTGTTCTTCCTTGGCCGAAACAGGAGTATTACTCAGCAGGTTTGGATATAGTCCAGTTCGTTTTTGGTTTTCTTTTCAGGCTTTTAGCCTCCAAATCACTTTATGATCTCCCGACGTTAGCTCTCTCCATCTGGTCATCGGAGATCATTTGCATTTTCGGGCAGCGCTGTTTCGCGCCCGAAGCGGCGGGCGGCTTCGGCATTGTTCCGAGCCCCCCATCTGCTTGTTGTACTCCCTGCCATTGTGATTCCGCATTGCCTTTATATCGGCAATAGTGGCGTGGGCATTTTCGCTCTCATCCGAGTCATATCATTGAGTTTTCCCCTCAGAACGCCATCTTGGTGTGGAAAGCAGTAAGAATTCTTTCCACCCCTTCCCCCGCTGTTCCTTTTAGCCACAAGGAGAAGCCGTCGGAGGCATTTCCCCACATGGTGGGAGTTTGTTGCTGGGAAGCACACGCGCGCCAAAAATAATGGCCATTGTTTTTGCCTTTACCATTAAAAAAAACAAAAAACTGCGTGGCCGCGCTATTTGTAACTTGAGCTATGTGAGGTAGTTTTCCTTCCCGATCAGAGGTTTTTCCTTCTGATAACCTAAGGAATTATTACACCTCATTTTCTTATTAGATTCGAGGCCATCTGTGTATTATTGTTGGCTTAACCCTCACAGCCTTACCCAGCGGCACAACAGCGAGCACCCAGGCCCGTATCCGCCTGTGCAGGGAAGCTGTTGAAGGCCTCTCTTTATTATCTTGGCCTTTCAGGCGTTCTTAATTTGGCTGTTTGGATGTTCACTCTATCAAGCTGTTGTCTTTTAATTATATATATATACCAAAATACCGGCGAACACCATACATGAAGTACAAACTTAAGAAAACAATAATATATAATATATATATATATATATATATATATATATATATATATATATATATATATATATATATATATATATATATATTGGTGACTTTCATTCACTCAATAATAATAATAATAATAATATATTCAGTATTAATATCTTAATAAGGAAAAATATTATTACTGTGATATGACTCATATCATGTATACATATATCTTAATTGGAAAAAAAAACAAAAAGCAAAACAAAACAAGGGGATAAGATATTATCAGGGCAACCGGTCCCTTCTTGGATCAGGCCCCTGGGTGTGCCAACCGCCTCAACAGTATCGCTTTGAATAACGAGCATACTGCATCTCTTTCAATTCAAAATGGCAGGCGGTAGTAGCTCTCAGACCTCAACATCAAGAGTCAAAGCTACATCTCAGCACAAATCCAAGCAGACAAAAGGTCATTCTAAAAGCTTCAGGAAAGGATGCCAACAGGCGCCATAAAGCATTAGAAAAGCAAATAGATAGGTGTGCAAGGGAGCCACACAGGGCCCCACAGGACCTTCTGCCCCCCAGTCCGGTACCGTCTACCTCTTCCCATCCTCCTCCTCCCCTAGATCTCTCCCTCTCATCCAGATACAGCTTGGTTTCCCAGAGTCAACAGGCCCAGTTACCTGGAGCACAGACCACGCAAGGGGCTCCTGAAGCAAAATTCACTCCGACGGCTGCCGGTCTTTGACAGGACGACATTCTTCCAGAGGAAGTTCCAGAGAGAATGAAGGCGTGGATGGAGCTGGCAATCCGCCAGGGAATTGCAGCAGGTCTTCAACACGCAGCTCTGACCAGGGAACACCCGGTAACCACTGACTATGATTCTCAATCTCTAAGGTCGTTGACCAGATCGGAGCAACACTATACCCAGGTACAGTTTCAGGGGGACATGCCCCTCCAGGGGCTGCAGGAGGAGGAGGAGGAGGAGGAGGCAGAAAAGTGGATCACATTGATCAACTGGAACAGATTGGGTCAGGATCAATACATGACAGTGACCCGGCCCTGTCAGAAGCAGACCCCTCTAGAAAGTGGGATGTCTGAGGATGAGGGCCTTATTCCTGATCAACCGGTATTTTCAGGCTTATTCCACCCACAACTATTCAGATCACTTTTGTTTAAGGCAAAAAACATTGCACACCTGAACAAGTTGGCCCCTTCTACCACTCCAACTCCTTCAGAAGTGGGACCAGAAGATCTAATTTTCAACCAACCGGAAGTCGAAGCAGAGGTGATTCCAGTTCCTCACATGTTTTCAGACCTGGTACAGAAAGAGTGGGCGTCTGCAGCAGTGTACCCTGCCCCCACGGGATAGGACAGGAAATATTTTAATTTGGCCCCTGATTTCTCAAAATTGTTGAATACTCCCGAGGTAGATGAACCTATAGTGGGATTAGCGTCCTCGTCCCCCATTCCCAGTGAAGCGCTGGAGGCATTAAAGCTGGAGGAAAAATGAGCTGAGCTTGCCCTACGCAGGGCCCATCAGTCTGACGCGTGGGCCATCAGAGCGGCCACAGCCGCTTCCTTCTTTACCCGTGCTTCTCTCAGGTGGCTCCATCTCTTACGGGAGCATGTCCCTAATTCCAACATTAGAGCGCACCAAGATATTGCAAAACTTATAGCAGCCGCTGAATTCTCAGCTGACGCAACTTATCATGCGGTCAAGTTTTCAAGCCAGGGCCATTACCTCATGTCACAGCGCGACGCTTACTATGGTTAAAACATTGGCAAGTGGACATTAAGCACAAATGCAAGCTGGCTTCATCTCCTATTGTGGGAGACAGACTCTTTGGCCCTGCCCTCGACCCGCTGCTAATCGAAACCCGAAACAAAAAGAAAATTCTACCTTTCCTTTTTCAGAAGTCAGATACTAGAAACCCTCCGTCCTTTCGGAGGGGATCCTTTCGGCCCTTTTATCAGGGATTCTTCTCACCCAGATACCAGAGACCTCCATCTTTCAGACCAGGGCAGCAGCCAGAGAGGTCCGACTTCGGGGATAGGAACAGAAGGGGTGGCTAATCCAAGAGATCCTTTCGAGGAGCAAGAAATAGGTCTTTCCGGTGTCCAAGATAACTCCCCGGACCCGGCTCCCACTGGCGGACGCCTTAAATTATTCGCAGACCAATGGGACTCCTCAACGTCTGATTCCTGGGTCAGAGACACGATCAGATTTGGCCTTGCGTTGGAGTTTCAATTCACTCCCCCAGATTTTTTCATGTCATGCCCTGTTTCCAGAGATGCAGTTAAACGTAATCTTATGGAAACAGCTATCCAACACCTACTGGACATACGAGCCATCCAGCCAGTAGCCACCAACCAACGAGGTCGAGGTTTCTATTCACATCTTTTTGTTGTTCCCAAAAGTTCAGGGGGTGGAGAGCAATACTTGATCTGAAACGTCTGAACCGTTTCTTAGTATATCGCAAGTTTAAAATGCATACCCTGCAATCTATCTTACTTGGCATCAGAAAGGGTGACGTCCTCAGGTCCATAGATCTGACGGAGGCGTACCTACATATTGCTATTCGGCCTTCCCACTATAAATTTCTGAGATTCTGTTATAATAACCACCATTTCGAATATGTGGCCCCTCCTTTCGGACTAGCTTCTGCCCCCAGGACCTTCACGAAGGTTCTCGCAGCGCTAGCTGCTCATCTCCGTGATATCCCCGTACAACTCCAGTGTTATCTTGATGACATCTTGATTTTGTCATCTTCCGCTCATCAAGCAGTCAGAGATACTGAGAACACATTACAATCCCTACAACAACACGGGTTCTCAATAAATTGGAAAAAGATTCATTTAACACCATCGATTCGGTTAACCCATCTGGGGGCAGTCATAGATATGGTGGAAGGCAAAGTTTACCTGTCACCAGATAGACTAAATAGCATTCAGCAATTAGTTAAGGAGATCAGGGGTCTTAAGAGGGTGTCCCTAGCGGAACTATCAAAATTATTAGGCAAGATGATCTCATGTATATCTATCATCCCTTGGGCCCGGCTCCACACTTGATCCCTCCAGTGGTTCCTGCTTCCGTACCAGCGCTCCAGCCGAAGCAACTCCAAATACAAGGTCAAGGTACCATCAAAGGTCCTCATATCTCTCCTCTGGTGGACCAGACCAGTCATCAACAGAGGTTGCCTCTTCAAAGAGCCACACAGACTTACCATCACCACCGATGCCAGCCTGTTTGGATGGGGAGCGCACGTTCAATCGCTCACAACCCTAGGCCTCTGGTCCACCATAGAACAATCGTGCAGCATAAACTGGCTGGAGCTTCGAGAAGTACACCTGGCTCTCCGCAGCTTCCTTCCACAGGTACGCAATCAGCACATACTAATATTGACTGACAACGTAACAGCCAAAGCTCACATAAACAAACAGGGGGGCACACAGTCGAAATATCTCATGCGGGAAGCGGAGCGTTTGTTTCATTGGGCGAAGAGCAACCTACTTTCCATCAGAGCAGAGCACATTTCGGGCCTGTCGAATACACAGGCAGACTGGCTAAGCAAGGCCACGATCGATCAATCGGAGTGGCGCCTCCATCTGTCCCTGTTTCAAGAGGTGGTCAGGACATTTGGACAGCCGGTGGTGGACCTGTTTGCTTCCCCCCTCAATGCTCAGCTCCCAAGATTTTTTTCCAGGTACCCCTTGCAAGGAGCGGAGAACTTCAATTCGCTCCACTGTCATTGGCCCCCGGGACTTCTGTATGCATTCCCGCCACTTCCACTGCTTCCCAAGGTCATCCAGAAACTGCTAGACGAGAGGGCGGAACTACTTCTAGTAGCTCCTTACTGGCCCAGACGGCCGTGGTTTGCAGACCCCCGCAGTCTATCCGTATCAACACCATGGAGAATTCTGCCAGTCAGGGTCTCGCTAACCCAGGGACCCCTTCAACATCCGGACCCTCAATGGTTGCACCTGACCGTCTGGAGGTTGAGCGGAGTCGTCTAAAGAGCGAAAAGTTTTCCAACAGAGTTATCGCCACCATCCAAGCCGCCAGATTCCCCTCAACAACTCGCATTTACAATGCCACATGGTCCAGTTTCTGCAAATGGTGTACCAAGTCTTGAATTGATCCCCTCTCTCCATCTGTGGCTCAAATCCTAGAGTTCTTGCAAGAGGGACTTGACAAGGGATTATCACCTAATACGTTGAAAAGACAGGTGGTAGCCTTGGCATCAGTTCTCACTTGTGAAGGTCTATTATTTCTTTCCCATCATCCACGCATACGGAGTTTCCTTCGAGGAGCCACAAATTTACACCCTCCAGCGCTACACCGTTATCCCACCTGGGACCTTAAGTCCTCGTTGCATTCACTAAGGGCCCTTTTGAACCCTTGAAATCGTCAAGTCTCCAATTTCTGACGTATAAAGTAGTTTTCCTTATAGCAATCACTTCTGCTCGTCGTATTTTGGAACTTGCAGCTTTGTCTGTCAAAGACAAGATCTTTGTGTTTTCCATTCTGACCGGGTAGTCCTTTGTCCTGATCCTACGTTTATACCCAAAATTAACTCGGTTTTTCATAGGGCACAAGAGCTGATACTTCCTAATTTTTGTCCCAGACCATCCGAAGGGTTGGAACTACAATGGCATAGGCTTGATGTGAGGCGAGCATTGCAAATATATATCAACTGCACAGCAACTTTCAGGAAAACGGAAGCCTTATTTGTGTCGTTTCAGCCCAACACTCAGGGATGCAAGGTCTCATCTTCTACAACAGGCCGTTGGCTACGGGCGCGATAAGCGAAAGTATCAGACTCAATCACTGCAGGTGCCCAGGGCATAACAGCTCATTCAACAAGGAGCGCCGCAACATCAGCAGTGTGGGCCATACAGGCACCAATAACTGAAATTTGTCGAGCGCAACCTGGGCCTCTCCATCGCCATTCATTAGGCATTATAAAATAGATGTGTTTGCATCCACTGAGGCCTCCTTTGGCAGAAGAGTTCTGCAACGGGTCCACAGGGACCAGGAGGGGTTTCCAGGCCAGACAGAGTCCCTCCCGTAGGACAGGCCAAGCTTTGGTATGTCCCACTACTGGATGCTCAGAGCAGCTCATGGGAGAAGGGGCATTGGTACTTACCTGACACGCCCGTTCTCTTTGAGCTGTGAAGAGCATCCAGGCCCACCCTTTTTTCCATCTGGTGGGGTCCTGTTTCAGCCAACGAATTGTTAGGGCATTGAGGACGAGGGCGTTTATTTCTCTCGTCTTTGCCAAAACTGGGGAATGCTGGGGAGGAGTCCCGTGGAGGAGGAGGAGCGTTCCACAAATTAAGCCCAGCCTAGACATGCAGAGACTGAAGCACCTCCCACTACTGGATGCTCTTCACAGCTCAAAGAGAACGGGCGTGTCAGGTAAGTACCAACGCCCTTTTTCTTTGTTATTTTTTAACGCTGCCACCTTTCCATATTCTTCTATTTCTCTTAGTAGTATAGGGCTTGTTTCTAAGGGTTCTTCTAATATAAATGCCATATCATCGGTGAATGCCTGGAGTTTATATTCCTCTTTTTTAATTTTTAGTCCTCTAATCTCTTGATTTTGCCTAATTTGTACTAAGAGAGTCTCTTCTGCCAATATATACAGTAGAGGAGCTAGGGGGCAGCCTTGTCTTACTCCCTTATTTATCTTTATGGTATCTGTATTTTCCCCATTTATTAATATTTTTGCGGTTTGCATGTTATAAATTGTCTTAATAAATCCTATAAATTTTCACCAAATTTCATGCCTATCAGTTGTTTAATAAGGAAGTTCCAATTCAGGTTGTCAAAAGCCTTCTGGGCGTCTAAAAATATCAATGTCATTGTCTTGGTTGAGTATACTTCATAATATTCTAATATATCCATAATGGTTCTTGTATTTGTTTTTATTTGCCTATGGAGGAGGAAGCCATTCTGATCAGTGTGGATAATTCTACTTAATACTCTCTTTAATCTTTCCACCAATATTGTAGCCATTATTTTGTAATCTACATTTAAAAGTGATATTGGTCTATAGTTTTGAATTTTTTGTGGGTCTGATTGTTCTTTATAAATAAGGGTAATATATGCTTCCAACCATGATTTAGGCATGTTAGCATTCTCCAGGGCTTCATTGTACAAGTCCACCAATATCTCCTCTATTGTTTCTTGGAATTCCTTATAGAATTCCGAAGGAATTCCATCTGGGCCAGGGGTCTTACTTGCTTTTTGTGTTCCAAAAGCCTTCCTAATTTCTTCTATAGATATTTTATTATTCAAATTTTGTTTCTCTTCATCAGTAATTTCGGGCAAGTTCTTTTCATTCAAATATTGATCAATAGATTCTTCTGGTATTTCTTCCTGTTTATACAATTTCATAAAAAACTCCTTAGCAATTTCTTTCTTTTCTTGGGTCTGTGTGCATAATTTCCCTTCCTGGTCTTGGAGAGCTACGATCGTTCTCTTTTCTTGTTCTTTTTTAATTTTATGGGCTAACCACCTCCCCGGCTTATTTGCATTTTCAAAATAATTATGTTTTGCTAATTTAATTTTTCGGGCCAAATCTTCCTGTACATTTAAATTTATTTTATGTTTTACCAGATCAATTTCTTTCTTAATGTTTGAATTGTTTGGGTCCTTTTGTCTACTTATTTCCAAATCTTTCAGTTTCTCCCTCCATATGTTTTGTTGCTGTCTTTTTTCTTTATTCTTTTTAATACTGTAAGCAATAGTTAGACCTCTCACATAGGCTTTGGCCGTATCCCAAAGATTCTGTAGAGAGGTATGTTCTCTTTTGTTCATTTCAAAAAATACGTTCAATTCTTTCTTTATCATTTCAATATATTCTTTATCTCTTAATATGGTATTGTTAAATGTCCATCTTCCAATTTTTCTCTTTCCTTTCCATTTAATTTGAATGGGATTATGGTCAGCCCATAGATCTGGCAAAATCTCAATCCTTTCAATATTCTCCATTCACCCAGGGTCCATCCATAGCTGATCTATTCTGGACCAAGAGTGGTGGGGGTTCGAAAAAAAGGTATATTGTTTTTTATTTGGATTTAATTCTCTCCACACATCTTTCAAATTAAGTTCTCTTACCATATTATTAAAAGACGAAGGGAATAATTCTCCTTTTGGGGGGGGGGGGAGTTCTCTAATCTTTATCTTTGTCTGGGACTGCATTATAGTCTCCTACAATGCATTCATTAGCATACTCAAATTCTATTATCTTATGGTGAAGCCTATAAAAGCCTATAAAAGTCTTTTTGGTTTGTATTCGGGGCATATATTGTGACTAATAACATCTTTTTCTGGTTTACATTTATTTCTATAAAGAGCATTCTCACTTCTTGATCTTTGTATATTTGTTTATGTTGGAATCAATCCTTTCCATATACTACAATACCCCCCTTTTTTGTTGTTTGCAAGTTCCAAGTACATTTTACCCAAATTTATATTCTTTAAGAGGTCTGCTTGATTGTCTGGAATATGCACTTCTTGGATAAAAGTTATGTCAGCGTTTTGTTTTTCGAGTTTCTCAAATATCTGTTTTCTTTTTGATGATAGATTTAAACCATTGATATTGACTGAAAGTAAAGTGATTTCTCTATCAGTGTCACTGACTGTGTGAGGCATTTCTCGTTTCATTTCTTGTTCTTCTTTTTCTTAGTCTGTTGCCTTCCCCTTCTTCTCTAAGATTTTGGGGTTCAGAGTGTGAATCAGATTCTTTTTCTCCAGAGAGTTGTTCCTCTTGGCTTCTTGTATTTAGGTCGTCTCTACTTTCTTGTTCTTCCTCGGGTCCTAGGTGTCGTTCACAAAATTCCTGTGCTTTTCAATTGTATCAATTTTGTATTTTTTGTCCTGCCATGAAACTAAAAGCCCCTCTGGGGTGAGCCATCTAAATGGAATACCATTTCTAATAAGCTGAGTTGATAAAAACGGGTAGCCCCTTCTCCGCTCTCTGACTCTCCTGGGCATTTGTTTCAGTGTAACCACTTCATGATCTTTGTATACAAGTGGTTCATCTCTGGTCTTACTATAGAGCAGGTCTCGTGTTATCTTCCTCGCAAATCGAATATGAACCTCTCGGGGTAGTCTATGTCTCCTCGCATAGTGTGTATATACTCTGTAGACCTCGTCTACATCATTTTCAATTTCCAGTTTGGGTTTCTGTAAAGCTGCCGCTATCAGATTCATCATAATTGCACGTAAATCATCCTTTTTGTCTTCCACCACATTTTGGAACCTAAAATGAAATAATGCCTTCTGTAATTCCAAGTGTACCATCGAATCCCGAAGTTCGCAGTAGAGCACTTTCCAATTTTGTTCTGAATCCTCTAATTTCTTCTCCACCATCTCCGTTCTTGCCTCTACTAAATTTAATTTCTGTTCATTTTTTATCACTTTTTCCTGCATCTTTCCAATCTTACTATTCAAATTTTGTATTTCATTTTTCACTTGTCCTATTTTAGTTCTCATCCCTGTTTTCATATCTTCATGGTTCCTCGCTCTCAATTCGTGGGTTTTTGCCATCATTTCCTGCATCATAGTGAGTGTTGCCTGTACTGTCTGCAGGCTTTGAGCTGAACTAGTTTTTTTCTGCCAATAGCATTGCATCTATAGATCTCTGCCCCGTAGGTGAAGACATCGTTGTTGTAGTTTTCTTTCCTGATTTTACATTTGTAATTGATGTTGTTGCCATTTTAACTATCTGTAGCAGCTCTTTCCAATCAACTATCCCTAGTAGAGCACTATTTTCCTCTCCTTTTCAGTTCAATAGTAATATTAATACATATTATATTATTAATTACCAAAATTCTATTATGGAAAATCACAATCAGCTCTTATTTCTATTTTTTCTTATTGAACTTATTCAACGATTAAAATACTTAAGAGAATTCAATATTAATCAAATACAGATATATTTACTCACAAAATCAACAGTCTTATATGCTTAATTAATTAATTTAAAGCAGCCAATTCATTAAAGTAATTAAATTCTTATCCATATATAAATATCAATTAATCTATTTCTTTAGAGTTCTTAATTATATGCTTACTTCAGAATAAAAAAACCTCAATTTCTTACTATATGATTATTATTTGAAGGTCTGAGTTCTATATTTGTACAACACACTTTCAATTGTCCAGTTATTCAAAAATTATTAACCAGTATTCTTAACTCAATATTCTAACACATACATATCTATTAAGATTGTTTACCAATATTATTTAGTTACATCTATGATTGACCAGTTGAATGATGTCCATGGATGATGATGATGATCTTCTTCTTCTTCTTCTTCTTCTTCTTCTTCTTCTTCTTCTTCTTCTTCTTCTTCTTCTTCTTCTTCTTCTTCTTCTTCTTCTTCTTCTTCTTCTTCTTCTTCTTCTTCTTCTTCTCCTCCTCCTCCTCCTCCTCCTCCTCCTCCTCCTCCTCCTCCTCCTCCTCCTCCTCCTCCTCCTCCTCCTCCTCCTCCTCCTCCTCCTCCTCCTCCTTCTTTTGATAAATACTTTATTTACAGTTCTTAGTTCGAGTTCAAAATGCCCTCTAGAGCAGTGGCCCCCAACCTTTTTTGTGCCACGGCCCGGTACCGGCATCACAAAATGATCCGTGGCCCGGTACCAGCATCAGCACGCATGACAAGGCAAGGCGAGCTGAGCGACCGGCCAGCCAGCCGTCCCCCGCTTCTCTCCGCCACCTTCAACTCCTCCTTTGTACCTTTGTCGATGGGCTTCGCTTTGGGACGGTCGCTCGGCTCGCCTTGCCTTGGGTGCTGAAAGAATCCTTGCGCCTTAGTTTCGTTTGAAGCCCCCCCCCCCTTCGATGAAACTAAGGCGCGAGGATTCCTTCAGGACCCAAACGCCGCTTTCCAACCGGAAAAGCTCACCTGGAAGCACTTTCTCATCAAACAAGATGGTGGCGGCCAGCAAACCGGCGGCCCAGTAGGAAATGTTCAACGGACCGGTACCGGTCCGCGGCCCGGTGGTTAGGGACCCCTGCTCTAGAGCATCTCTTACGGGGGCGCAGAAGGGAGGCTTGGAACCAAGGACATGGTTCTCCCGGAGCAACTTCTGCGAGCAACCTGGAAGGGACGGGGTGCCCTCCTCTGCTTTTTCAGTCCCCCCCCCCCGCAAGCCTCTTGTCTCTGCTGGGTCAGGCTGGTTGCTGCTTTTGCTTTCAATGCAAGCAGCCCAGGGGTTTTGCTTCGGTCCCACGGAAGCAAGGGCTGCAAGGCCACTTGGAGGGTGGATCAAAGAACAAACTGTAGGAGAAACCCCAGAGCAAAGTGAGGAAACGGAATCTGCTTTTTCCCAAGAGTCCACATTGAAAGTATGTGGCAATCTTTATTGGTATTAAGTGCTTTGTCAAAGTCTTGGCTTTTAGGCAACACATTCAGTGGGCACATTTGTTAATCAGGCTACAGCTGGAAGGGACCTTGGAGGTCTTCTAGTCCAGCCTACTGCTCAAGCAGGAGACCCTATGCCATTTAAGACAAGTGGCTGTCCAGTATTTTCTTTAGAAAACCCAGTGCTGAAGCACCAACAACTTCTGAAGGCAACTTCTGTTCCACCTGTTAATTGTTCTCACTATCAGGGAGTTTCTCCTTCATTCCAGGCTGCTTCTCTCCTTGATTAGTTTCCATCCCTTGTTTCTTGTCCTGCCTTCCAGTGCTTTGGAGAATAAGTTGACCCCCAACTCTTCTTTGGGGCAGCCCCTCAAATACTAGAAGACTGCTATTATGTCACCTCTAGTTCTTCTTTTCTCTAGACTAGCCAGACCCAAATCCTGCAGCCATTCTTCATATATTTTAGTCTCCAGGCCTTTGTTCATCTTAGTGCTCTTCTCTGCACTTTTCCCAAAGTCTCAACATACTTTTTTGTAATGTGGTGACCAAAACTGGCTGCAGTATTCCAGGTGTGGTTTTAATAAGCATTTATAAAGCGGTACTAATACTTCACCTGATTTGGATTATATGCCTCTGTTTATACAACCAAGGATTGTATTAGCTTTGTTGGCTGCTGCCGCACACGGCTGGCTCATATTCAAGTGATTTAAGTGTTAATCAATCATCATCTTTTACTCGTCCTTTTTAGAAAGCTGTCGGCGTGGGCGTGAGGTTGATGGTGGATGCAGAACAGACCTACTTCCAGCCAGCCATCAGCCGCCTCACTCTGGAAATGCAACGCCGATTCAACCAGGAGAAACCGGCCATCTTCAACACATACCAGTGTTACCTGAAGGTGGGATTTCCTGGTGGTCTCCTACCTACCCAAGTATTGATCAGGTCCAACCTGGCTTGCTAACGAGCCCAAAGTGGTCATCGCTCCCCCCCGGACACATTGGCCAAAACAGCTGAACTGGACAGGTGGCACTAACGGGTGACAGGAATACTGGAGCAAAAAAGACTCGAGATATATTGATGATTGCATTTATTTCTAAGGAATTCTAACTGGTATTTCTTACTAAACAATCCTAAATTGGAATAGAATGAATAATAGAATAGAATAATAACTTTATTGTCACTTTGAATGCACACTAATTGGCATGCATTAAAGTGAACTTTCATTGCATACAGCTCTCAAAGGGTCTCCACCTCCAATATACACTACATAGTATAGCAGAATAAATTAATAAATACAGAGTCTAGTTCAGTTGTACTAGACAGATGTGTAGTTCTGCACATGGTGAGAAAAACCAATCTTGCAAGTTTACCAGATGGATAGCCTAGGGAACAAAGCTGTTACAGAATCTGGTAGTCCTGCTTGAAATAATCTAATCTAAATCAGGTTATGTTGAAATGTTCATTGGGATCTGCAAAATATAAGGATCACCCATCCTTTATTATCTTCTAAAAGGTATTTCCTGATTACTCCTTACCACCAACTATTGGGCTAAGTGGATGATGCTGGAATAGAGCAGCATAGAGAAGATCTTCATACAGTAATATCAAATGTAGTAATTTTTACAAAGGAACAGATATCAAGGTTTTTGGATTATAGCAATAGCATTAGCAGACTAGACTTATATACCGCTTCACAGTGCTTCCCAGCCCTCTCTAAGCGGTTTTACAGAGTCAGCCTCTTGCCTTCAACAATCTGGGTCCTCATTTTATCCACCTCGGAAGGATGGAAGGCTGAGTCGACCTTGAGCCTGGTGAGGATTGAACTCCTGGCAGTGGGCAGAATCTGTATTCTGTACTTCATTCTAACCACTGCGCAGGCAGGGAAGGGAAGGGAAGGGAAGGGAAGGGAAGGGAAGGGAAGGGAAGGGAAGGAAGGAAGGAAGGAAGGAAGGAAGGAAGGAAGGAAGGAAGGAAGGAAGGAAGGAAGGAAGGAAGGAAGGAAGGGCAATAGCACTTAAGACTTATATACTGCTTCACAGTGCTTTATAGCCCTCTCTAAGCAGTGTACAGAGTCAGCCTCTTGCCCCCAACTATCTGGGTCCTCATTTTACCCACCTCAGAAGGATGGAAGGGTGAGTCAACCTTGAGCCAGTCAGAATCGAACTGCTGGCAGTTGGCAGAGTTAGCCTGCAATAGTGCATTCTAACCACTGTGCATAATGGATGAATGGAAGGAAGGAAGGAAGGAAGGAAGGAAGGAAGGAAGGAAGGAAGGAAGGAAGGAAGGAAGGAAGGAAGGAAGGAATAATAGCAACCGCCCTTAGACTTATATACCACTTCATAGGGCTTTCCCTATGAAGAGAGAGTCAGCATCTTGTCCCCCACAATTTGGCTACTCGACCTCGGAAGGATGGAAGACTGAGTCAGCCTTGAACCATTATAAGTGCCAGAAGAATCCTGTTTTGCCTTGGAAACTTTCAAAGTACAAGGCACATTCCTGGCCCAGCAGATTCCCAGGCTCTTCCTTCTCCTCCTCCTCTTCCCACTTCTCTCCCTCCAAACAGGAGGCCTACGACAATGTGACCATCGATGTGGAGCTCTCGCGTCGGGAAGGCTGGCATTTTGGAGCCAAGCTAGTAAGAGGCGCCTACATGGAGCAGGAACGAAGTCGGGCAGCCGAAGTGGGCTATGAGGACCCCATCAACCCAACCTATGAAAAGACGAGCGAAATGTACCACAGGTGGGGGACCAGGTGGTGGGTCTGGGCTCTAAGAGGGAAAGGGACACCTGGGAGGTGATCTGACACCTTCATCCACCTTTCCTGCAGATGCCTGGACTTCATCTTGGAGGAGATCCGGCACAACCGGAAAGCCAATGTGATGGTTGCTTCTCACAATAAAGACACAGTCAAGTTCACCCTTGGCAGGTACTGGTCAGTGTGAGGCCCACCAACCCACCTTTTTTTAAAATAATTTTATTTACGATTTTTTTTCTTCAACATCCGTATGTTGTCAAGATTCTGGCAGTTCCCCCAATTAAATCATGAGTCTCAACAAACAGTCTGATAATCCAGAAGGTCCTTGACTGCGTGGAAATGGACATACCCAAAAACTAAAGGATGAGGCAGACTCAAAATATAGTACAACTTGGGAAGAATGGTGCAATTGGATTAAGGATAAAAACCAGGGAATAAAAAGATAAGGAAAGGAAAAAATAAAGGGGTTAGCTTAAGAGTATTTACCAGAAACAGGAAATGAATATTAGAAAAATGGTTTTTGAGAAAAGAACACACCGTCTAGTTGATTAGAAACACATTTGTTTCATGTGTATTGGTTTTGTTTATTACAATGGTTTCGTTTTTAACGAAATGTGTTGTATTATGCATTATATATACATTTTTTAATCTTTAATAAAGTTTATTTTTAAAATTTAAAAAATAAATAAATAAATCATGAGTCTCGAGCCAAACTTCCAAAACTTCAAAAGGATTTATTGGGAGTTAACATGTCTGGCACTGCCTGGGTGCAGCCGTCTCTGAGGCACATCATTCATTGTCACCCTTGACCCTGGTTTTCCCCCACCCCCTGGGTGTATCGTAATTCATATCCTCCAATGGGACACGTCCATAGCCCAGAGTCATCAGTCATGCTCTCCAGTTTGAATTTTGCCCCGCAGGAACTTCAGTCACCTAGTTACTATCTTTGAAAACATTTATGTAATGCACTTTCAGTTTGCAAGCTGCCGCACTGCTCCCCGCTCCCTTTCTGTTAGCAACTCTAAAAAGACCATAGAAATATTTTATGAGTTGACATAAGTGCTTAGTGAACAGTATATTCAGGGGTGGGCTGCTGGGGGTTCGCAAGGATTCAGGAGATCCTTTAGCTAAGTTTCTGTGTAGTTCAGAGAACCTCCAAATCCCACCCCTCCTAGGAGTCCCCATGTGGTCCATTTTGGATGCAGGTAAGTGCAGGGCACACACGGAGGCTTGGGGAAGGCGGAAAACGGGCCTCCTGGAAGTTTGGGAAGGCTGGAAATGAGCCCATTTCCAGCTTCCTGAGAGCCTCCGGTTTTCACCCTCCCGGAGGCTCAAGGAAAGCCTCCCGAGCCCAGGGAGGGCAAAATTGCCCCACCCTCCGCATGGTGCAGGAGACCGACTAGGCCATGCCCACCATTGCCACGGCCACCCAGCAACTGGGCAGAGAACCTTTTGCTAAAAATTTTGAAGCCCACCCAAGTGTATTATCTGGGTCAATATACTTTGCATACAATTATGATATTACCATTTAAGTATGCATAATCATAATTTTTCAACTTCTAGCATTTGCGTATGTATAGCAATTATAATATGCTCTATTATATTTCAGTATACATTAATAATATTTTCCCAATTTCTATTTTCTAAGTCTTTTTTCTAACACTTCATAAAATAACCACCATTTTAAAAAAAATATTCCATCATCTCTTGTCCTTTTTAGAATTTCAACTCATATTAACTTTGTGGGTATCTTGCAACTCCTTTTATCGTGTTTGTTTAATCTAAATATTTCCTCTGCCACAGCATCTGTCTCTTGCTGTTGGATCTCTAGAGCATCCATCCACAGTTCCTCCATCTAATGAAGCCTGAATTCAGGGGTGGGTTTCTACCAGTTCTGTCCACCTCCGTAGAACCGGTAGCTCTGAAGAGCAGCAGACATAGAACCGGTTCTATTTCTGCTGATGTTTTTGCCCACCCGCCCACCTGGGTTCTTACCTAATCTTTATTTCCTGATTTTTCAACTTCAGCTGCTGAACGAGGCACAGCTGCAGTTAAAAAAGCAGGAAAAGAGGGCTGTTTCAAAGGCTGCTTCTCTGAACAAAGCATGCTGATGACGATTTACAGGTGCGTGGCTCCAGCGTGCAGGGAAGCTTGTAAATCCCGAACCGGTAGTTAACCCTGTCGTATTCCACCCCACTTGAATTCTCTTCCTAGAATTCTCAAGCAAGGCCCATCTTGCCCTGTCATGCCCCTGTCGAAATCTGATTCCAAGGGGGAGGCCAAGCAGCTGACAGGGAGTGGGAGTGTGGCTCTGTTGGCTGTGGAAGAAACTGGGGAAGGGCAGAGAGAGAGGTAGAGCAAGGCAGAGAGAGTTCAGAGGAAGATCCAGGCCCACTCCTTCTTCATCCTAGGGCACACAGGGAGGAACGGAGAAGGGAGCAACGTGAGTTGCATGGCTTACAGGGGAGGAAAGGGCCCTGATTCCCTTCATTAGCTGCAGCTGGGAATACAGTGTTTAAAAAGAGAGTTTGTGCACAGCAACTTGTTGGAATCAAATCATGTATTATCTTGTTTGGTCAAGGCTTAAAGACTGTTCTTGGGAGAGGTTTTTTTTTTTCCAGCTGAAGGTACTGGACACTCGGGACAAAGTATTAAAGGGACTTTTCTTACTTATATGACTGTGTTGCCTTTGTGCCATGCCCCTTTGGGTCATCACATGCCCTGGACATTGTTTGAGATGGTGTCTGCACACCTGGAAGGAGGGTTGGGGAAGGCTATTCTAGAGCCAGGTGGAAGAGCACATCTGGAGCCCCTGTGGTTGTCTTCTGAAATCCTTTCTTCTTCTTCTTCTGCAGGATGGCAGACCTTGGCATCCACCCTTCAGAGAACAAGATCTACTTTGGGCAGCTCCTGGGCATGTGTGATCAAATCACCTTCCCTCTTGGTAAGGCAATGCTGCAATAAGAGTGATGTGACTCTTGACCAATGGCGAGGGAGGGGGCTGAGTTGAGAAAGTGCAATCAACTGGCTTCTGGTGTCAGGATTCCAGCATTTACCCCCATTTAAATCATGAGTCTCGAGCCAAACTTCCAAAACTTCAGAAGGATTTATTGGGAGTTAACATGTCCGGCACTGCCTGGGTGCAGCCAACTCTGTGACACATCATTCATTGTCACCCTTGACCCTGGTTCCCCCCCCCCCCATCCCCTGAGTGTATCCTAATTCATATTCTCCAATGGGACACATCCATAGCCAAGAGTAATCATACTCTCCAGTTAGAATTTTGTGCGGCAGAAACAAGTCACCTAGTTGCTCTTAAAGCTTTGGAATCCTTATTTATCCTTATTCATCGCTGCCACATAGCTTGAGAAAGTGGGAGGGGTGATTTTAATTGAGTAGCTCTTAGTAGACAAAATAGAATTCTTTTGTTAGTTCAAGGTCAAAGAGTGTGGCACAGGAAGAAATAGAACTTACTTTGGGATTGGTTCATGTGATGTGATGATGAGTAAAAGGGAAAGTTTGTAGGTTGAGACGTTGTGGGAAGTCTGGGAAACTTTTAGTTTCGAGATTCCACAGATGTGCCAGGTGCTATTCTAATGAAGGTACTTTTGAGATTATGCTTGTCTCGGAGTTACTGATCGGAATGGAGGTTCTCTGAAACACTGATATATGTATGGAATGCACTTTCGATTTCCAAGTTGCCACACTGCTCTTTCAAACCCCTTTCCCCCCCTCCCTTTCTGTTGGCAACTCTAAAAAGACCATAGAAATACTTTATGAGTTGACATCTGGATTCCCTCCTCCCTCCAGGTCAAGCCGGGTTCCCGGTGTATAAATACGTCCCCTACGGCCCCGTGAAGGAGGTCCTGCCTTACCTGTCCAGGAGAGCCCAGGAGAACCAAGGCCTCCTGGCACGAGCAGAGGAGGAGCAGCAGTTACTCTGGACTGAGCTGAAGAGGCGTCTGTTTGCAGGGGCCCTCTTCAGCGCACCGAGCCCCCCTTAAGTACTTCTCCCCAGCTGCCTTGACACTGGGACGGCTTGGACAGAGACCCCAGTCAGGCCAAGTCGCGGATGCTTCCTTGCTGGCTGACCGGATTCTCTCGTGCCAGGTGGCACAGCTTCTCGGGGTCTGGGGCCCTGGCAACAGGGGTCCCAAGTGTAGCAGCTACTCTAATATCATGCACCTTTGTGGCACCTGCCCATTGCCATCTCTCAGATTTGACACCAGGTACTCTGGGCTACCGAGTGATGGGGTTCAGAATCTCCAGATGCCCTTTGTCACCTGTTTGCTCTTCTGCTTGTCCTTCTCTGGGATGAAGATGGCTGTATCAATAAAATTCTTTCCAGAAACTGCATGAGTGACGACCGGTTGCAGAAGAGCCTTTTCCCAGGACAGCCTTTGAACTTCTGATTGGTCTCTGGATGAGATCACACCCCTTTCTCTGAGGTTTGCAGCTCTCGCAAAACTGCGATCTATTTAGCCACAGTTTATTAGGGAATCAAGCAGAGAGGGTTTGCAAGGGCTGTTCTGACCTAGGCTTCCCGAGATCATGAAGCTGACGCCTCGTCCCAATAAAACACCTTTTATTTAGGGTATAAAGGGAATTCCTCTCCAGCAAAGTCCCGGCAAACAGCTTTTCATGATATTTCACAATTACAGACTTTTATCAGGCTTGGGGAGTTGCCAGGCCGATATCTTCCTAACGCCACACTGTAGCAACAATCACTTGGCAAGAAGTCAGGAACAGATCTTCACCCTAACAAATTGAGCTAATTGTCTCCTGCAAACCCCACTCCCCTTTCGCTCCTCTTTATTCCCTATGGGAGGGGCCATTCAGCGTCCACCTGAGGCTTTACTCCCAAGTAGAACCTTGTTCCTTAACTGTTCCCTTCTCCTGGCAGCTCTGCGCATGCACACACTGGGAACAGGCTCCAGCTGTTCTTCTGCCTCACTGATCTCTGATTCCGAAGGCAGCAGTCAGACAGCCCTGGCCCCATCTCTGCCTCCGACACAGAGCCCTCGTCAGAGCCTTCCCTGCCAGACTCCAGGACTGGCCCATGTTCCTCCCCAACCTCCTCACTGTCCGAGTCTGCCATCAGCTCTGCTGGTGGGCCACAACAAGGACTTAGAAAGGAGTAAGAGAATTATCAGGAGCCAGCATGGATTTCTTAAAAACAAGTTGCACCAGACAAATCCTAGTTTGCTTTGACAACCTGGCTAGATTACTGGAGGAAGAGAATGCAGTGTGCCCTGACTTTAATAAGGCATTTGAAAAACAGGGACACGGCCTCCTTGAATAACTGGAAGAACGTAGGGATTGGCAGTGGGCTGAGCTGCTATAGCCAGCCCCTGGTCCTTACTTTAAGACTTGTAGACTTCAACTCCCAGAATTCTGGTTGCCAGAAGTTTGACACTTCAAATCCCACCAGGCTCAAGGTTGACTCAGCCTTCCGGGGTGGGTAAAATGAGGACCCAGATTGTTAGGGGCAATAGGCTGACTCTGTAAACCGCTTAGAGAGAGCTGTAAAGCACTGTGAAGCAGTATATGTCTTGTTCTATTGCTCTTCCTTTTCCCCCTTCCTTCCTTTCCTTTCCTTCCTTCCATGCATGGTGCACAGTGATTAGAAGGCAGTATTGCAGGCTGACTCTGCCAACTGCCAATAGTTCAGTCTTAACTGGCTCAAGGTTGACTCAGCCTTCCATCCTTCCCAGGTTGGTAAAATGAGGACCCAGATTGTTGGAGGCAAGAGGCTGACTCTGTAAACCGCTTAGAGAGGGCTATAAAAGCATTATGAAGCAGTATATAAGTCTAAGTGCTATTGCTATTACTATTGCTTCAGCCTGCAATCCAAAAGACGTCCACTAGATGGAAGTGTGCTACTCCATTAGGGACAGCCCAGCTACAGGAGAAACCAGCATTAATCTGCATGCAACAGAGCCAAGAACCTGAAGGCAGGAGGGGAGCGGAATCCCCGGCTTGCATTGCCCCAGGTTGTGGGCCCCCACTTTTGGTGCAGAAGAAGACCCCTTTATTTTATTGCAATGAAAGGCCAGTATATGCATAAAACTTCCTCTCTGAGCAAATCACAAAATGAACTCTGCCTATCAATCCAGCCGTTGTGCATGTTGCATATGGAAGGCAGAATTCAGCAACATGTTAAAAGTCGTGAATGTGTGAAATTAAAAATAAGAGACTATGAGAAGAACATCTGAAAGTAAAAAACTGCAAGTACAACTGGTCAGAATTTAGGTGAGGAAATTTGCCTAAATGTGGGGTTGTCAATTCTGACCATGCTGGCAAAAAACAATATAATTAAATGTGTGCAGGGGTTGATAAACCCTTCACTGCATGGCAACATTGGGGTACTAATCTGCCAAGAGATGTTGCAAGACTTCTGTGTCTTCCGGAGATGCCTGGGCCACACCTGCATTATGGGAATGGATAGGATAGAAATAGAATAGAATAGAATAGAATAAGAATAGAATAGAATAGAATAGAATTAGAATTAGAATTAGAATAGAATAGAATAGAATAGAATAGAATAGAATAGAATAGGAATGAATAGAATAGGAATGAATAGAATAGAAAATAGATAATAGAATAGAATACAACAGTGAATAGAATGGAATAGAATAGATTAGAATAGAAAACGGAATAATAGAAAAAGGAACACAATGGAATGGACCAGACCAGACCAGACCAGAGATGGAGACTAGAGCTGGGACTATGCCATCCCAGACAGAAAGCTGTCCATTATTTTTTTTATTGAAGACTTCCAACAATGGAACAACTCTACGGGAAAAGCTGTTCCACTGATTGATTGTTCTCAGTATCAGGAAATCCCTCCTTAGATCCACATTGGGTCTCTCTCTAATGATCTTCCACCTATTGCTTCTTGCCCTGCCCTCAAGTGCTTTGGATAAAAGGTTGATCCCCCTCTCTCTGTGCACGGCCCCTAAAGGAAGAAAAGGCAGCCATTATGTCAATTCATCCTTCTCTTTGTTAGGCTGGACTTATTTAGTTCCCTTAGCCATTCACCACACAGTTGAGCCTCCAGATCCTTTATAATCTTTGTTGCTCTTCTCTGCACTCTTTCTAGGGTCTCAATATCTTTTGTATCCTGGTGATACAAAATTGGACGCAGTGTCCTCACCAGTGCAGTCCAGTATTATGCTCTATGTGCGGCAACACCCATGAAAGCCAACCCAGTTCTAAGCCGCATAAACAGAGGGATCGAATCAAGATCACGTGTTAATACCACTTGATAAGGCCTTGGTGAGGTCACACTTGGAATACGGCATCCGGTTTTGGTTGCCACGATGTAAAAAAGAGGTTGAGACTCTAGAGCAGGGGTGTCCAACCTTGGCAACTTTAAGACTTGTGGACTTCAACTCCCAGAATTCCTCAGCCAGCAAAGCTGGCTGAGGAATTCTGGGAGTTGAAGTCCACAAGTCTTAAAGTTGCCAAGGTTGGACACCCCTGCTCTTGAAAGAGTGCAGAGAAGAGCAACCAAGAGGATTAGGGGTCTGGAGGCTAAAACATATAAAGAACGGTTGCAGGAACTGGGTAAGTCTCGTCTAGAGAAAAGAAGGACGAGGGCTGACATGACAGCAGTCTTCCAATATTGGGGGGGGGGCTCCTACAAAGATGAGAGGGTCGAACTATTTTCCAAAGCACCAAAGGGCAAAAAAGGCAATGGATGGAAACTAACCAAGGAGAGAAGCAATCTAGAACTAAGGAGAAATTTCCTAACAGGCAGAGCAATCAACCAACAGAACAGCTTGCCTTCAGGAGTTGTGGGTACACCATCACGGAGGTTTTCAAAAAGAGACTGGACAACCATTTATCTGAAATGCTAGAGAGTCTCCTGCTCAAAAGCAATAGCCCTTAGACTTATATACTGCTTTATAGTGCTTCACAGCCCTCTCTAAGCAGTTTACAGAGTCAGCCTCTTGCCCCCAACAATCTGGGTCCTCGTTTTACCCACCTGGGAAGGATGGAAGGCTGAGCCTGGTGAGATTTGAACTGCTAAATTGCAGGCAGCAAGCAGGCAGCAGAAGTAGCCTGCAGTGCTGCACTGTAACCACTGCCCCACTGCAGCTCAAACAGTGGGTTGGATTAGAAGACCTCCATGGTCCCTTCCAATTCTATTATTGTATGTTGTATGTTCTCATGATCTTGATGCTATCTCTCTGTTGGTGCAGCTAGGACTGTGTTGGCTTTTTTGGTTTTCCTTCCTTCCTTCCTTCCTTCCTTCCTTCCTTCCTTCCTTCCTTCCTTCCTTCCTTCCTTCCTTCCTTCCTTCCTTCCTTCCTTCCTTCCTTCCTTCCTTCCTTCCTTCCCTTCCTTCCTGCCTGCCTGCCTGCCTGCCTGCCTGCCCCCAATTCCAAGGACAGCTTAGAACAAATGAGAGAGTAACAGCCCAAGAGACTACACTAGCCTGCATGGGGAAAGAGTCTTTTGAGGGGCACATTTTCTTCTGACAGGCAGCCTGGGATCAAAGAGAGAGAGGTAAACAACTGGCATTCCTCGGCTGGATTCACATATTATTCTAAGATCCCCTTTCCTGACACCACCATTTGTTCAAGGCACAGTTGGCGACTCCACCCTGCATCACCCAGCAAGCCAGGCAGCACCTTTATACGTGGGAATCCGTCTGTTCCGAGGGGCCGGAAAAGTGACCGTCACTTATTATATCCCACTGGTCGCAGGCACCATTCTAGCAAGTCATAAATGAACACAGGCCATAGGTCAGTTGGGCAGAGGGAAAGGCACTCTGTGGGAAGGAGGTAGCTGGTCCTTCTGGGACTGCACTGATGCAGAAGAGCCCAAGAAAGGATTGGGGAAAGAATGGGGGTTGGACAGTGGTGGGATTCAGCCGGTTCACACCAGTTCGAGAGAACCGGTTGTTAACTTTCTGAGCAGTTTGGTGAACTGGTTGTTGGAAGAACTATTAGGGCAGAGAACTAGTTGTTAAATTATTTGAATCCTACCACTGGTTTTGGACCACAAGCCCCTCCTGCTCTTACACCAGAGAAATACCAGAAAGGGTTGGACAGAAGCGGCTTCTCATCACAGCAGGTCAAAAATTGTGATGTCCTTTACATCAAGCTGGGGACTTCATGGAAGGTCCATGAAGCTTTCTTGGCAAGGACAGAAAATGAAATGGAATATTAGTAGCTTGAGTTGGTAGTTGTGTTGTTGGTTTGAGCTTGGCGATTTGGTTGCAAACTTTTCCTCCCCATTTGAGTGAAGATTGTCTCCTTGAATAGGGACGAAACATTTGCAGCCAAATCACCAAGCTCGAAGCTCAAACCAACAACCATAAGGACAGAAGGGTTTGGCCCTGGCTTGTATCTGTTCTAGGATCCCGTTTGGTCTTTCAGCCAAGACGCTCCTCAGAGGTTCAGCTGTCATTGCCTGTGACAAAAGCAACGATTTCCAAGTTAGTCCAAAGCCTTGGAATTTCCAGGAAGTGTCTCTTCCAAGTGTTAGCCAGGCCCAACCCTGCTTAGCTTCCCAGACACAAGAGCGGAGGGCCACCATCCTAGGTCAAGCTTTGGAGGCAAAATCAGGGCCACCAGAAGCCAAACAGTTTAAGGCAGGGGTCTTCAACCTTGGCAACTTGGAGGACTTCAACTCCCAGGATTCCCCAGCCAACCTTGGCAACTTTAACCCTGGAGGACTTCTGGGAGTTGAAGTTCGCCAGGCTTAAAGTTGCTAAGGTTGGAGATCCCCGGTTTAAGGGACTCTCCGATTCTCCTTTAGTTCTGCTGAATTCTCGGGGCTTCCCTTTCTGCGAACTTCCCTCTTCCTAACCCAGGTTTAGTTTGAAGCCTTCAAACTACCGGTCATTCCCCCGAGATCCGGCCACTGCGGACGCCTCGTTCAAGGGAAATCTCACCATCTGCACCGGCCAGTCCCGGGCATCCAGTCCCAGCCACGCCCGCAGAAAGCCCCCGTAAAGGGGCTCCGTTCACACAAACCCCGCTTGGGCTTTCCAGGGCAAGCCGCCTACCTGGGCAGGGCGAAGAAAGCGGCGGAGAGGGGCATCCCGGCGCCCGCTTCCAAGGGGAGCCGAGCTGCGGGGGCGAGAGGGACGGGGCTTCCCTCCCTCCCTGCCCGCCCGAGCGGGCTTCTTGCGCGGTTCCAGCCCGGGGAACCGACGCGCGTCCGCCATTCATCCGGAGCGCCTGGCGCGCGGGGCAGCGGGGAAGCGAGGCGGCGTTGGGCGGCCGCCCCGCCCGCTGCTGCTCCCGCCGCCGCCGCAGCGCCCGGGGGCGAGGGGCGAGGGGGGCGGCGGCGACGCTCTCGCGCGCCCGCTTCCGCCCAGGATGCTGGAGCAGTCAGGAGGAGGAGGAGGAGGAGCCGCCGCCGTCGGGGAGGCGAGCTGCCCCAGGAGGGCCGGAGGAGGAGAGCGCAGCAGCTCCTCACGCATGGAGACGCCGCCGCCGCCGCTGAGGGCCCGGCTCGCCGGCGGGGGAGCGGCTGCGGGGACGGCCGGGCTCTGCTACCCTTCGCCCCGCCGCCGCCACCGCCGCTGCTGCTGCTGCTGCTGCTGCTGCTCTCCTCGGGCGGCGGGGCTACGCAGGAGCTGAGTCCGCGCGGGAGGAACGTCTGTCCGGCGCCGGGGTAAGAGGCAGAAGTGGGATGGGCGGCTGCGCTGGCTGGTCCTGGATGGCGGGCTGAGGGGGACACTGAGTGGGGGGACGGAGACGCTTCATCCCAGCCAGACCTGAGGCGAAACTCTCCCGCCTGCTGGGCCCCCCAACCGGAGCCCCGGGAACGCCGCCCCCGCTTCCCTCCGAGGCCGAGAAGCAGCCCGGGCTTTTCCAGCTGTGGGAGGCGGCATTCCCCGCCTAACTTCCCCTCACACACACACACGCCCGTCCGGGGCTGCGGAACCGGGTGGTCGGGGCGGGGGGGGAATGTCCAGCCACCCCGACGGGGGCCACGCGGACGGGCAGGGAGGCCAGGCGGAGCCGGCGGAGGGTCCCCTCACGCGGGGTTCATCCCTCCCCCGCCGCTGACAGCTACGGCGCTCCCTCCCCTCCGCCCGTGGCCCGAGCGCATTTTGACACCACGACGCCGACGCCCCCCCGGGCAAGTTGGGCTCCAGGCGCCTGTTCTCCGGAGGGACCCGGTTGGTCCCCCGGGGATGAGGGGCCCTCCTGAGTTAGAGACCCGGTTGAGCAAGGCAGGAGCCCTGGCTGGGGGGCGCCTCTTGGAGGGGGCTAATTGCATCCCCTCTTAGAAGCCTGTGTTTAAATCCCGAGGGAAGGGTGCCAACTGCAACCCAGCCTCCCCTTCCACCACCACCCTCTCTCTCCTTCTTGTCCCCCCTCTCTTTCTCCCTCCCTCTCTCTCTCTCCTTCCCCCCTCTCCCTCTTTCTCTCCAGCAAAAAACACTTTCTGCAGCGCTAACCCACCCATGCATCCCAGCTCAGAAAGCGGATTTCTGTCCCTTCCTCCTCTTTGCAACCCCCCTCGCCCCCATTGTTCCCTGACAGCCATGTTGAGCCGTGAGTGCAAGATTTCCAGAATGAAAAAAATCCACAGATAAAAGGCAGGCGCCGAGGTTTTTGGGGAGACCCTATAAGTTTCCCCCTTTTTTTCCATGAGGTTCAAAGAACAACTAACACAGCCCCCCAAACCCATCCCCTTCCAAGTGTAACCTAAAACCCAGTGGAAAGAGACGCTACATCTGTTTTTGATTTAAAGTCTTGCAAACAAGCTCTCTTCGGTGGAGGCCTTTGCAGATTCTGCGGTGGAATTTCTGGCTGAGCTTCGTTCCCCCCCAAAGTTCTGTGGCCCACATTTTTCCTACGGAGACAATGTCTGTTTTGCAATGGAAGAAAGCCCGTGGAAAGGGAGAGGGTGCAATTTAGCTTTTTGTGGGCATTAGAGAATGTCCTTGCCCTGCAGATTATGTGTTCTTGTTGCAAATCAAATCTCCAAGAGTTTGACTGCAGACGTAGAGAAATGGGGGATCACACAAATGGGGGGATGAGGAGTTTGCTTGCTTGCAACAGCAAAAGAAGCTAGCAGTGTCTGCAGCTGGACCCTTGATTGCTTGGAGCACATTTCTTAACTAATGGCATTTTATTTTAATTTCTTAAATATTAGCAAACTAGCTCCTCCTTCAGAGGAGCACGTTCTGTTCCATTTCAACCATCTCCATAGGAAGAGAGCTGGCAACCTCCACAACTTTGGAGATGCAGCTCCTGTGTGTGTTTTCATTGATGTGTCAACTAGCCTTGACAAAGGAAAACGCAAACCTCTGTGTGGCTGTCCTGGCTTGGATGTTGCCCAGGGGGCTTGTTTGTGGGCTGGGTTTGCACATTAGACTAACTGGAGAATTTACAGGTCAGCCTTTGTGAGAATCCAGGCTTATAAGCATGTATCTGAGCCTTTCATGAGCCACACAAATCCATGTGATTCAGGATTGAAGAATCAGGGCGCCCTTGCCAAAAAAAGCCCATTAAAAAGTAGTGGGGTACTAAATTTGTAAAGCAGTATTAATTACCATTTTATAAATTATTAGTAAGACCACATCTGGAATACTGCATTCAGTTTTGGTCACTATGTTGAGACTTGGAAAAAGTGCAAAGAGGAGCAACTAAGATGATTAAGGGCCTGGAGAAAATAGAATAAGAATAAGAATAGAATAGGAGCAGAATAGCAGAATAGGAGCAGAATGGAAGAGAAGAGAAGAGAAGAGAAGAGAAGAGAAGAGAAGAGAAGAGAAGAGAAGAGAAGAGAATAAAAATAGAATAGAATAGAAGCAGAATAGAATAGAATAGAATAGAATGGAAGGGAAGGGAATAGAAGGAAGGGAAGGGAAGGGAAGGAATAGAAGAGAAGAGAAGAGAATAATGAATAGAAGAGAAGAGAAGAGAAGAGAAGAGAAGAATAGAAGAGAAGAGAAAATAAAAAATAGAATAGAATAGGAATAGAATAGAATAGAATGCAGAATAGAATGGAATGGAATGGAATGGAATAGAATAGAATAGAATAGAATAGAATAGAATAGAATAGAATAGAATAGAATAGAATAGAATAGAATTCTTTATTGGCCCAGTGTGATTGGACACACAAGGAATTTGTCTTTGGTGCAAATGCTCTCAGTGTACATAAAAGAAAAGATACATTCATCAAGAGTCAAGAATCATCAGGTACAACACTTAATCATAGCCATCGGGTACAATAAAGTATGCAGTATGAAGAACGGTTTCAGGAACTGGGCATGGCTAGTCTAGAGAAAAGAAGGACTAGGAGGCTCATGATAGCAGTATTCCAGTATTTGAGGGGCTGCCTCAAAGAAGAGGGGGCCAAATTATTGTCCAAAGCATCAGCGGGGAGGACAAGAAACGAGGGATGGAAACTAATCCAGGAGAGAAACAACCCGGAACTAAGGAGAAACTTCCTAACAGTGAGACAATCAACCAGTGGAACAGAAGTTGTGGGGGCTTCATCACTGGAGGTTTCTAAGAAGGGACCGGGCAGCCCCTTGTCTGGAATGGACTCGGGGCTCCTGCTACTAAGGAGAGTCAAATTAGTTTGGACCAAACTCCTGACTGGCCCATGGTTACACCTGGTTGATCAGAGCCCTCAAGGCTAATAAGGCACCAGGTGCAGTTAATGTCCTGCCAGAAATAATCAAAAAGAATGCCAGTTGGTGGGCTCCACTTTTAGCATCTCTGCTTACATTTATAGATAAAACGGGCCGAATGCCAAGAGATTGGGGATTAGCAATTATCATACCAATCTATAAAAAAGGCAATAGAAATGACCCAGGTAATTATAGACCTATTAGCCTTCTGAGTGTTATTAGTAAATTGTATGCCAAACACCTAAACTATAAACTTCAGGATTGGCTAATTTCCAGGGGGGTAATTAAAGATGAGCAATCTGGTTTTAGAGAAGGAAGATCTACGGTGGGTCATATCTTCGTACTTCACCATCTGGTTCAAAAATACATGAATACAAAAAAAATCTTCTCTTTTCGTGTCCTTCCTTGATTTTAAGCAGGCCTTCGATTCAATATCCAGGAACACTCTCTGGGAGAAACGCCTCCGATAAACCATCGATAAACGCCTCCTTTTCCTCATACAAAAATTGTATGATAAGTCCACCTTGAAAGTGAGGTGTAATCCTCAAGGGCCTTTAACCGGCCCAGTAAGGGTACAAAAAGGGGTACGGCAGGGTTGCATCCTATCCCCCTCCCTTTTTAACTTGTACATTAACCCTCTGATCAACCTCTTACAGAACCCTGATTTACATCCTCCAAACGTAGCACAACGTAAAATCCCAATTCTCCTGTATGCCAACGATGCTGCCATAATCTCACAAACTCCAATAGGACTGAAGAGAGCAATTATGGCAACACTTGAATTTTGTAAACAGAATAAGCTGGTCCTTCACTTTGATAAATCAAAAGTTTTAGTTTTTGCTAAAAGACCTGGACAATACTCCTAGAAAATAGAAGGGTATAGTTTAGAACAGGTCAGGACATTCAGATATCTTGGGGTAGTTTTCCACTCACAAGGGACATGGAAGGCACATCTGGATCACACAGTGCAAGCAGCTTATAGGTCCTCAAATGCAATTAAACACTTTTTTTACACCGGTGGAGGGCAATTAGTACCTGCGGCCTTGAAACTTTTTGAGGCTAAAACATTGGCACAAATTCTATATGGGGCACACACCAAAAAGACTTGCTAGAACCTATACAAACCAAATTCCTGCGAGCCATCTTAGCTGCACCCAAAGGAACTCCAAGTGCCCAGGTAAGAATTGAGACAGGCATGCCTCAAATTCAGGTAAGAGCCTGGAAGATGATGATCATTCATTGGCTAAAAATGCATTTCTTCCCAGAGGGACTAACCCCTCTAATATTGACTGATAACTTCCCCTCCCCCTGGAAACAAGCAATAGACCACAAGCTGGGCTCTTATGGGCTCTCACCAGTATTCTTAATGTCCCCAGGCTTTGACCAAGCAAAGCAAGTAGTAATCCATAGATTGAAGGGCATGGAGTTCCAAGAAGAACTAAATAGGTTGGCTTGCCACAGCAGGGAGAGAATTAAACAGGGAGTGTGGGAATCAGCAAGATATCTAAATGATCTGATCTTCCCAAAACAAAGAATAGCATTCTTCAGAGCCAGATTTACTATTTTCCCATCAGCACTCGTTCAGGGCAGGTATAAGAAAACACCAAAAGCAGAACGGGTATGTATATGTGGTAAAGGAGAAGTTGGAGATATCTCACGTATTTTATTGTACTATACAGAGTATATAGGTCATTGTGTATTCTCCCCTTACTAGAGAGATTGCCAGGGAGGGCAGACAATTTTTATGTAGACTTTCTCCTCCAGTATTCAAACCCAGCTATTATGCGTGCAGTGGCAAAATTCTGTGTTGCTGCAATGCCTACTAGAAAAGAAATTGGTTATAGAATTATAGCTGTCAATTTGTGACAATTTTTGGAGATAGAACAAACTTTGGAAAATGATATTTACACACATACTTATTGACTCTCCACTCATATAAACCAGGGAATGCCCCTAACTGTTTGAGAACATGTATTTTCTTAACAGATGTTTTTATCCACTATTAGTGTATTATAATGTGTCAGTATTTTTATGTATATTGTAAATAGTGATGTCTTTTGCTGGTCTAAGACCGTAATAAAGTTATATTCATTCATTCATTCATTCATTCATTCATTCATTCATTCATTCATTCATTGGGTCTCTTGCTTGAGCAGGGGGTTGGACTAGAAGACCTCCAAGGTCCCTTCCAACCCTATTCCAATTGTGGCATCAGGAGGGCAGTCCCAGATATCATATTGCCTTTATCTACCCACCCACTCACCCACCCCTGTGTGATACTGTGCAATAGCTTAAGTGTTTGGACATTGTATCAGCACAACAGGTGTGCCTTGTTAGTTATAGAAGGCAACTCTGGGAGCCTTTGCATTTGGTTTCCGGGAAGGGAGCCCTGAAGACCTTCCCAGCCTGGAAGGGCCTCCTTACTCTGTCCAGGCGGTGAAATGTGCATAGGGCCAAGAGGCGTTCCAGAATCAAAGCCTTGGGACCCAGCCTCGCAGCAGTTGAGCTGCCTCTAAGAGCAGTTTGAAAGACTTTGTTTGGATATGCAACCTGTCAGGCTCATTAACTGCTGTCCTTTCCAGCATCTCAGGTCTTCTGTTTGGTGGCAAGGTGAGCAGGCAGCCAAACCTCCCCCCCCCCCCCAGCCTTTTAGGTGCTGCTTACACTACACTCCCAGCCCTTCTACTTCCCCTAGATCAGAGCCTTCTTTGGAGCTGCTCCTGAAAGGACAAAAGCGTTACCACTAGCACTTAGACTTATATACCATTCCATGGGGCTTTGGAGCATTCTCTGAGACAGCCTCTTGCCCCCAAAATCTGGGTCCTCGTTTTATCAACCTCAGAAGGAGGGAAGGCTGAGTCTGCCTTGAACCGGTCAGGATCGAACTCCTGGCAGTGGGCAGAACTAGCCTGCATTACTGCATTCTAACCACTGCGTACCATGGATGGATGGATGGATGGATGGATGGATGGAAGGGAAAGGAAGGAAGGAAGGAAGGAAGGAAGGAAGGAAGGAAGGAAGGAAGGAAGGAAGGAAGGAAGGAAGGAGGAAAGGGAGGGAGGGAGGGGAAAAGGAAGAGGAAAAGGAAGAGCAATAGCAACAGCGCTTAGACTTGTATACCGCTTCACAGGGCTTTACAGCCCTCTCTAACCAGTTTACAGAGTCCGCATCTTGCCCCCAACCATCTGAGTCCTCATTTTACAGACCTAGGAAGGAATGAAGACTGATTCAACCTTCAGCCAGTCAGGATCGAACTCCTGACAGTGGGCAGAGTTTGCCTGCAATTCTGCATTCTAACCACTGCGCCATCTGGGTTTCCCCTGTTTGTTAATATGGGTGCTTGCTAAGATTGTAGCCATCAGCTGGTTGGTGATTGATTTGTATTAAGAATTTTACTGCTTTATCTTGTTTTCTGTTATCTGAGGTTTTGTTGTCCAATACATGAAACAGGTGAAGCTATCATAGTAATAGTATGATGCACATCATATTTGCAAAATACTGGGATCTCCTTGTGGAACTCAGCTCCAAGAGGAGCTAGAAATTATTTAAAGAAACTAGCCCTCGGGGTTAAAAGTAGAGATGTGGTTAATTCTTGTAGGACACAATTTGAATTCAGGCAAGCAGGTCCAAGATTCTGTGCTAAGCAACTACTTGTGGCTTTCCAATTCTGCTGTCCTAAAGGTATTTTGTGTTTGTTTGTTTGGGTGCAGAAGAAAAGGGAGACTGCTGTTTTGTTTTGTTTTGTTTTTTGTCAGCACCTTCAAGTTTGTTTTTCAAACATTCTCCACATACCACCTTTTAGGCACTTTGCAAACTTCAGCTGCTTCGGGGACAGAAAATAAGGAAGCAAGTAACATCTCGTGGAGAGTCAAACTCATTGCCAGGATGATGCTTCCTCATATCCCCAAGGGTGGGGCTGTGTTAGTTCCTTTTCTTGCCTTTTCCCCCCCTCCCACGCTTTCAAAGAATCAGACTGACTGTGTTTCTCAATCTTGTCAGTTTTCAGATAGTCACTTCCCAGAATTCCCCAGCCAGCATTCTTGATAAGTTTCCCTCCAGGAGAGATCCAACCTAGAACTAAGGAGAAATTTCCTGGTGGTGAAAACAATCAGTCAGTGGAACAACAGGGCTTCCAAATGTTGTGGGAGCTCCGTCACTGGAGGTTTTCAAGAAGAGACCGGACCATCATTTGTCTGAAATGGTATAAGGTTTCTGCTTGAGCAGGGGGCTGGACTAGAAGACCTCCAAGGTCCCTACTCTGATTGAATTGAGCTTCCGTGCAGCTGTCCCAAAGGTGCTTTTTCAGGAGGCAACTGGACTTCCCTGTTTTTTGAAGACATCTCACCCAAGAAGCTTCTTCACCTCTGACAGGATAGCGGGGAATTGGAAGGATTTATATACCTTGCAGCCAGAGCTGAAGAAGCTTCTTGGATGAGTAGTGAAACGTCTTCAAAAGAAAAACCAAGAAAGTCCAGTTGCCTCCTGAAAAATCACCTTTGGGACAACCATCACCTGGAGGACTGAGGATCTCTACAGACTTTTAACTGGACAGGTAGGCACCAGGTTAGAAACCAGGAGATGGGGAGTCCTAGTCCCACCTTAGCCATGAAAGCCAGTTGGGTGACTATGGACCAATCACCAGGAGGCCGTGAGTTCTAGTCCCACCTTAGCTATGAAAGCTGGTTGGATGACTTTGGGCCATACACTGCCTCTCAGGCCACTCCCACATCACAAGGTTGTGTGAAAATAGGAGGAAGGGGTATTAGGCATGATCACCACTTTGAGTTATTTATAAAAGCCATAACACAGGATAAAAATAAATAAAATGAAAATAAATAAAAGTGTAGTTAAAAAACCAAGTTACCTTGCCTTGACCCATTGCTTGTTCTTAAAGGTCTTGCCTAAATCTTGCTCACTATCAGATGCCTTGCAGATAAAACTTCTGTGTGATGCAAGGCAAGGCCCTTATTATTGTTGTTGTTTTATTGTTATTATTCATTAAACATGAAACTCAGTCAACTAAACATTTAAAAATGTATCACAAATACCGTTGACTGGCGCTAATGGTTGATACAGGTTGCTGCCAGCATCCTAGGTATCAACCAAGTACTTTCTTAAGATGTACGGTGTTCCGAGTAGCCCAGTTTTTTGCAGTTCCGCTGGTGTCATTGCAGGAAGCTGTAACTTCTTGATGTGTTTTATAAAATTCTTGGACATGGTACCAAGTGCCCCGATGACAATGGGTATCACTGTCACATGTTTCATCCATAACCGCGTAGTTTTGATGGCCAGGTCGTGATATTTCGTGATTTTTTTCCAGTTCTTTTTCTTCAACTCTGGCGTCTCCTGGTAGCATGATATCAATAAATTGTACGCTTCGGTTTTTGACAACTGTGATATGTGGCGTGTTGTGTTCCAAATGACGACCCATCTGTATTCGAATTATTATTAGTAGTAGTAGTAGTATTAATATTAGTATTGATGATTATTGATTATATGACCATCAAATTGGGGTTGATTCTTAGCCACAACATAAATTTCCACTATACAACATGTAATAACCTCAATTACTAAATGTAGGGAGAATCAGGACAAGTTCTCTCAATTTATTTTGTTTGTTTATTTGTCTTGTAAAGATCTTTTATGTGATGTGTTGTGTGTAGGTTTTTTGTTTTTTTTAATCTGAGTTTGGGTAACTCCCTGCAGGAAAAAAGGCATAACAACTTGGCCATAATGATTTCGATCTCTGTCAAAGGAGAGCCCCTCTCAGATAAATGCAAGAGAAATTTTCGGACACCTAAAGTAAGATTAAAAAAACAGAGACTGTTTGGCAGGGGAAGTTGCAATGCTGATTAGTATATGTTTGAATAAAAAAAATACTCAAAACTATGGGCAGCCTCACCAGGTTTCAGTCACACTAACTTTAGCAGGATACCAGCAAAGTGTGATCCCATCTTAAAAGCTCTTAAAGAAGACAATTCTTTGAATCCAAGATAGAAAATGTATTGGTGAAAATACAATGTTTGGGAGGGCTCCTTAACATACTGCTATTTTCCAGGCCAGAGGTCTCCAAACTTGGCAACTTTAAGACTTGTGGACCTCAACAAGTCTTAAAGTTGCCAAGTTTGGGAACCCCTGTTCCAGGTCGTTGATTTTACATCAGCAAAGAAATTACTCAAAAGTAATCTTCTCTCCGAATCTTTAAAGGGCCCCTGCTCCCCCACAGAGGCCAATAGTGCAGAGACTGGCATAATATTTCTATTTTCTCCCGCATAGGAGCGGAAGTGCCACCTTTCCCTTCCTCTCTCCCAGGAAAACCATCATGGGTGTCCGAAGGTCAGAAAGGGGACAGAAGCTGGAGTTAGAGAGGCAGGTTCAGAAGCAGCTGTGCTGGCAGCCTCAGACACCTGCAGGCAGACAGCGGGTTGGAGAGGCCAGAGACAGGCCAACCCAGGAAATCAAAGATGGCACATGTTCGAATTTTGTCCATAAAGGTCTTGTCCAGAAGCAGCCAGTTTTGGTCACCACATTACAAAAAAAGATGTGGAGACTTTAGAAAAAGTGCAGAGAAGATGATTAGGGGACCGGAGGCTAAAACATACGATGAACGGTTGCAGGAGTTGGGTACGGCTAGTCTAGAGAAGAGAAGGACAAAGGTGACCTGATAGCGGTCTTCCAATAGTTGAGGGGCTGCTACACAGTAGAGGGGTGTCAACTTATCTTCCAAAGCGCCAGAAGGCAAGACGAGAAACAACGGATGGAAACTAATCCAGGAGAGAAGCAACCTGGAATTGAGGAGAACCTTCCTAACAGTGGGAACAATTAACCAACGGCACAGAAGTTGCCTTCAGAAAGTTGTAGGTGCTCCATCACTGGAGGTTTCTAAGAAGAGATTGGAGAGCCACCTGTCAGAAATGGTACAGGGTCTTCTGCTTGAGCAAAGGGTTGGACTAGAAGATCTCCAAGATCCCTTCCAGCTCTATTCTGATTCAGAAGAAACTCCGCATCTGGCCCAGGTTCCTCCTCTCCTCCTGGCGGAGACAATGGGGTTCCCATAAACAGTGGAGAAGCACAAAGGGGCCGTGGGAATTGATTGGTTGGAATGGTGAATCTCGAGGGGGGAGGGCCTTCCTTTGCCATTTGCTCCCCTTTTGGATGATGAGCAGGTCTGCCTCCCACAGTTCCTGGTACCCAGCACCTTAAGCACCATTGCCAGAATCTCCATTGTGGCGTTGGGGGCATCAGCGTGCCCACAGACCCCTCCCGTGGATGATTCCAGGGCCCCCCTGATTTTGTGCTGTTCCTGGCTGTGCCAGCATGCAGGCATTTTTGAAGGGGTGAGACCTACCCCTCCCTTGGCTTACTTTCCCCATTTCAGATTTGCCCCAGAATGTCTGGAACGCATCGACAACTGTGTGAGAAAATGCTTTGGGTGCCTGATTGTATCCACTGATCATTGCATTTCACTTAATTTTCTTCCATTGATCTTCTGTGCAACGTTCTTGTATTTTTAGTTTATTTTGGTTTTCATTGTTCTTTGTTGCTGTTTGTTGCAAAGAGCAAGTGAAATGAATGAAATTGCTAAGTGAAAACCCAGTTAAAAGGAAATCAAAGGAATAGGATGAGGAATCTTGAAGCTGGGTTTACGTCAATTTGCCGCAGCCATCTCCATCTCCCAATTTTGCCAGGGCCAACTTGCCATGCGGAACTTGGCGGGACAATTTGCCACAGGACAAGAGTTACACTAATATCAAAGAAATGGTGGAATAGAATCATTAAAGAAAGGATGCAAAAGGAGGAACAAAATGCAATGCGAATGACAAAAATTAAAATAAATTGTAATTTATTTTAAATAATTAAATTGAATTGGTACATTGTCCCAAAGCGAGTTGGCCATGGCAGGTTGGCTGCAGCAAGTTGTCCCATTCGCACTGATGGGATTCAAATTTTTTTTTTACTACCGGTCCTGTGGGCATGGCTTGGTGGGCGTGGCTTGGTGGGCGTGGCAGGGGAAGGATACTGCAAAATCTCCATTCCCTCCCCACTCTACTAACCTGCTTCCCAGCTCCGTTCTCCTGTGCAGGGCAACCAAAGGAGACCCAGCCGATCAGCTGGGACTCGATGGGAGGCAGAGAAGAGATGAGATTGGCGGGGCCAGTCAGAGGTGGCATTTTCCAGTTCTCCGAACTACTCAAAATTTCTGCTACTGGTTCTCCTGAACTGATCAGAACTGGCTGAATCCCACCTCTGGCTTGAAGCTATTCAGGGGGATACTCCTAGGATTGTTCTCAAGCTCCTTGAGCCCCCCCAGGTATCCATAAAGTGTCCATGAAGAATGGCATGCTAAGCCACGATAGGAGGGACACCTGGCCCTCCTCCCCCTCACTGCCCAGAGATCAAGCCAGGCTCTGCTGCCACCCGGGCGCCCCTGGCCATCCAAGGCTCAGGCTCAGCTGTGCTAAGAAATCAATCCATAGTCTTTGGGACAACAGGTTCAAAGATGGTTTCACTCCCCTCCTGCAGTAGGTTCACCCCCTTGTTCTTTGCAGTAGGTCAGCCTTCGCCAATGGGGTCCCCTCTGGGGACGGGGGATTGCAGCTTCTATCATCCCCAGCCGGTGTGGTCTGCCCCTGCTGAACGGGGAGAAGGGAAAACGGTGTCCTGGCTCTCAGATTGGAGGAGCCTCTTTGAATGGCCGCTAACGGTCCGCTTCTATTTTTACTGTTTCTTTTATCAGCCTGAATATTTAACAGACATCCTTTGATGAGCCCTTCCTGGGGAAGTGCAGAAGCAGAATGGTGGAGCTCGATTAAGAACAGAGCTATTCGGAATCAAAAAAAAATATATACAAGATTCAAACCTCCAGCCTCCATTTTTTAAATTAAAACACTACATGGAATACAGCGTTTTCATTGCTCAGCTGAAACCAAGTCCATGCTCCCTTGCATGAAATTCCATGTCTCGCAATGGGGCATTTATGCTTATTGGTACATATTTCTTTTTATCTCGAGGCAGTCAAAGTAGCAGGTAGATGGAGAGAAAAGGAAGCCAGATCTCCAGATGTGAGGGAGGCTGCGCTGAAAAGAATCACCTCTCCAAAGTCATTTAGTGCATCAACAGAGGGACAGAATCAGTGGTGGGACTCATTTTTTTTTACTACCGGTTCTGTGGGCGTGGCTTGGTGGGCGTGGCAGGGGAAGGATAGTGCAAAATCCCCCTTCCCTCTTCCCCCACTAACCTGCTTTCCAGCTCTGTTCTCCTGTGCAGGGCAACCAAAGGAGACCCAGCCGATCAGCTGGGACTCAAGGGGAGGCAGAGAAGAGATGGGGTTGGCGGGGCCAGTCAGAGGTGGGATTGGCCGGTTCTCTGAACTACTCTAAATTTCCACTACCGGTTCTCCAGAACTGATCAGAACTGGCTGAATACCCCCTGTGGATAGAATCAAGATCACATGAAGTGTTAATACCACTTTATAAGGCCTTGGTGAGGTCACACTTGGAATACTGTATCCAGTTTTGGTTGCCACGATGTAAAAAAGATGTTGAGATTCTGGAAAGAGTGCAGAGAAGAGCAAGAAAGATGATTAGGGGACTGGAGGCTAAAACATACAAAGAATGGTTGCTAGAAGAATTGGATATCTCTAGTTTGATGAAAAGAAGGACTAGGGGAGACATGATAGCTGTCTTCCAGTATCTCAGGGGCTGCCCCAAGGAAGAAGAGGGGGTCAAGCTATTTTCCAAAACACCTGAGGGCAGGACAAGAAGCAATGGATGAAAACTAACCAAGGAGAGAAGGAACCTGGAATTAAGGAGAAATTTCCTGACAGTTAGATCAATTAACCAGTGGAACAACTTGCCTCCAGGAGTTGTGAATGCTCCAACACTGGGAGTTTTTAAGAAGAGATTGGACAACCATCTGTCTGAAGTGGTGTAGGGTGTCCTGCCAAAGCAGGGGGTTGGACTAGAAGACCTCCAAGGTCCCTTCCAACTCTGTTATTCTATTCTATTCTATTCTATTCTATTCTATTCTATTCTATTCTATTCTATTCTATTCTATTCTATTCTATTCTATTCTATTCTATTCTATTCTAATCTGACACCAGGATATCACTCTAGATTTGCAGGTCATCCTCTAAACCAGCCTGGACTCTAACAGAAGGAAACAACCTCCTAAATGCTGGTTTTCCAAGTCCTGATTATTCAGATACAGTCCACAACTCATGACCCCCCTTGCATCTGAATTTTGATTGCTACGAAAGGCAATTGGGTGCAAGTCAAACCCAATTTGGCAAACTTTTTTTGCCACAGTTGTTAAGCAATTCACTGCAGTTGTTCATTTTAGTTGTTAACGGATTCCTGCCCCCCCCCCTCCATGGAATTTGCTTCTCCGAAGCTGGCTGGGATAGTTGCATGGGGCGACCACAGGACCCTGGGATGCTGCAGCCCATCCAGTAAATACATGCCAGTTTCCAAGCATACAAATTTTGATTATATAACATTGGGGAGAGGAAGGGAGGAGGGGAGGGGAGGGGAGAGGAGAGGATAAAGTTGGAAGGGACCTTGGAGATCTTCAAGTCCAGCCCCCAGTTCAAGCAGGAGACCCTATCCCATTTCAGACAAGTGACAGTCCAGTCTCTTCTTAAAAACCTCCAGTGATGGAGCACCCACAATTTCTGAAGGCAACTTCTGTCCCATGGGTTGATTGCTCTCACTGTCAGAAAATTCCTCCTTATTTCCAGGTTAAATCTCTCCTGGTTCAGTTTCCATCCATTATTCCTTGTCTGGCCTTCGGGTGCCTTGGAAAATAATTTGACCCCTTCCTCTCTGTGGCAGCCCCTCAAATATGGGAACATTACTATCCTGTCTCCCCTGCTCCTTCTCTTCCCTAGACTAGCCAGGCCCGGTTCCTGCAACTGTTCATCGTATGCTTCAGCCTCCAATCCCCTCATCACCTTTGTTGCTCTTCTCTGAACTTTTTCCAGAGTCTTAACATCTTTTTTATAGTGTGGGGACCAAAACTAGATGCAGTACTCTAGGCATGGTCTTACTAAGGCTTTATAGAGTAATGTTAGATCCTCCATGGCTGAGTCCCTTAGATCAGCAAGAGATGACTTAAAAGAAAGAGTCTTTTATTTTTTTTGTATGAATTCCATAGATAAATAGAAGCTCCAAAATCTTCCCCAACAGCTGCAGATTAAGTTCATTCTTTCAGTCACATCCTGAAACTCCGGACAGATGGATTTCTCTGCTTGCTGTTGGGAAACTGTGGGTACTGTAGTATTATTAATAATCTCTGCCTGTCCTCCTGTCTGTGCAAAGCCAATTGAGGGTGAAGAGTTTGGGACTGTCAGCTGTTTTTAAAAGCAACTGCTTTCTCAATTCAAAGTTCAACATTTATTTTCAAGACCCCGCAGAAAGAATTTGCCTGCATTTTTCCCCAATCAATTTTTTTACTATTTGGTCTGAAAGCAAAAACAATTTGCTTTTAGAATCTCCTTCCAAGGGAAATTCATTTTGGCAGAGTGCAGTTTTCCTGCATCCATTTAAGTAGCAAAAGGTGGGTGTGAGTTTCCTTTCTTTCCTCCTGCATTGTCTCTCTATGCTCTGCAGCCTCCCTGGTCTCTCTCATTCCCATTCATCCCAGAAGAACATGAATCCATTGGAATGCCTGATTCAGAATGAGAAGTGCTAGACAGCCAGGGAGCTGCAAAATGAGGGGGAGAGGGAATAGAGTATGAGTATAGAGTAGAATATGAGTAGAATAGTGTAGAGTAGAGTAGAGTAGAGTAGAGTAGAGTAGAGTAGAGTAGAGTAGAGTAGAGCAGAGAATGAGAATAGAGTACAGTATGATAATAGAGTATGAGTATAGAATAGAATAGCAATAGAATAGAATGGAATAGGAATAGAATAGAATAGCAATGGAATGGAATGGAATGGAATGGAATGGAATGGGAATAGAATAGAATAGAATAGAATAGAATAGAATAGAATAGAATAGAATAAGAAGAGGATAGGAATAGGAATAAACATCTAAATAGAATAGAGCACAATAGAACAGAACAGAATAGAATAGAATAGAATAGAACAGAACAGAACAGAACAGAACAGAACAGAATAGAATAGAATAGAATAGAATAGAATAGAATAGGACCTTGGAGGTATTCTCATCCAGCCCCCTGCTCATGCAGCAGAATCTATACCATTTCCAAACAAGTGGCTGTCCAGTCTCTTCTTAAAAACTTCCAGTGATAAAGCACCTACAACTTTTGAAGGCAACTTCTCTTCCACTGGTTAATTGTCCTCACTCTAGGAAGTGTCTCCTTAGTTCCAGGTTGCTTCTCTCCTTAATTAATTTCCACCCATTTATTCTTTTCCTGTCTTCAGGTGCTTTGGAAAATAAGTTGACTCCCCTCTTCTTTGTGGCAGCCCCTCAAATACTGGAAGAATTGCTGTCATTTCACCCCTAGTCCTTCTTTTCTTTAGACTGGCCAAACCTAGTTCCTGCATATGTTTTAGTCTCCAGGCCTTTAATTATCTTAGTTGCTGTTCTCTGCACTTTTTCCAAAGTCTCAACATCTTTTTTTTAAGGTGGTGACCAAAACTGGATGTGGTATTCCAGATGGGGCCTTACTAAGGCTTTATAAAGCAATACTAATACTTCACGTGATTTTGATTCTGTGCCTCTGTTTATGCAACCTAAGATTGTTTTAGCCTTTTTGGCGGCTGCTGCAATCAATCAAGATGCTCCCAGAAGCCCCTCCTCTGCTCCCTGCATTGATAAAGTTAGCTCAGAAATGACTCTGAGTGCATTTAGAAATTTCCAGCAACCTGGGAATAAAATGATTGTACATCTATATACCTGTGTTTCCCAAGTGCTCTTCCATTCAGATATGAGTCAGTTGCTTAGCTTTAGAATCAGGAGATACCAAATATCATTTCCAGTGTTTGGAGATTATGAGGATAGCACTTTGCTTTCTCTGTCTACGTTGATAAACAACTCATGACCACAACTGGGGCCAGAATTTCCACTGCTAAGGAAAGTGATTGGTGAGTCATGTTCTGTTTTGTGTATATAGAATGCAATAAGCTGGAAGGGACCTTGGAGGTCTTATAGTCCAGCCCCTTGCTCAAGCAGGAGAACCTATAAAATCTCAGACAAGTGACTGTCCAGTCTCTTCTTAAAAGCCTCCAGTGATGGAGCACCCATAATTTCTGGTGGCAAACTGGTTAATTGTTCCCACTGTTAAGGAAGTTTCTCCTTAATTCTAAGTTGCTTCTCTCTTTGATTAGTTTCCAACCATTATTTCTTGTCCTGCCCTCCGCTGTTTTGGAGAATAATTTGACCCCTTCTTTGTGACAGCCCCTCAAATACTGTAATACGATCATATCATCCCTAGTCCTTCTTTTCTCTAGACTAGCCAAACGCAAATCCTGCAGTTTATTTTCATATGTTTTAGTCTCCAGGCCTTTGATCATCTTAGTTGCTCTTCTCTGCCCTTTTCCCAAAGTCTCAACCTTTGTTGTTAAACGAATCACTGCAGCTAAGTGAGTCACCCAATCATTAAGCAAACCCAGCTTCCTCCATTGAATTTGTGTGTCAGAAGCTGGCTGGGAAGGTCACAGATGTTGGTCATTTGAGCCAGGGATGCTGCAGCCATCATAAATAATATGCCGGTTGCTAAGGGCCCAAATTCTGATCACATGATTGTGGGGATGCTACAACAGTCACAAGTCATAAGATCTATCATAAGTCACTCTTTTCAGTGCTGTTGTAACTTCAAGCAGTTGCCCATGAATGGTTGTTAAGTTGAAAATGATCTATCTTATCTTGCTTCTTGAAGATGTGAGTGTTCCATTGCTGGAGATTCTCAAGAAAAGATTGGACAACCTTTTGTCTGGGATAGTATAAGAACTCTTGCCTTGGTAAGAAAATTGATAAGAAAAGTATGTATTTAACATTACATGTTTTAATAGCAGTGAGGATTATATTTGCACAATACTGGAAAAATGAAGATATACCGCGAGACAAAGAGATAGTCAAAAAGATATTAGATTGTGCAGAAATGAACAATAACATTGAAAATTAAACTGAAAGAAGATGCAGATTATTATCAAACATGGAATCTTATTTTACCGGTGGCTGGAAAAAAGAGGTGGAGATTAAGAATGAATAGAAATAGAAATAGAAATAGAAATAGAAATAAATAGAAGAAATAGAAATAGAAATAGAAAACTTTATTGGCGAAGTGTGATTGGACACACAAGGAATTTGTCTTGGTGTAAATACTCTCAGTATACATAAAGAAAAGGTACATTAGTTAAGAATCAAGAATCATAACGCATTAACACTTAATGATAGTCATAGGGCAGGGGTGGGCAAACTTTTTGGCTCAGGGCCGCATTGACTTTTAAAATTTGACAGACGGGCGGGTCAGCACAAGATTTTTGGGGAATCGCCCCCCACCCTTCCCTCCCCTCTTCTCCTCCTTCCCCTCCTCGGAGGCCCCCTGAGTCAGGAGTTGCTACCGCCGGCGCGCTCCGCACAGCTCCAGTCCCGCGTTGCCTCGGGAAGGGAAAGGCAAAAAGGAAGAGCCGTGGCGGTGCTTTGCAACGGGAGCAGCGGCACTGGAGGCTCAGGCTCAGCGGCTCCTGGTTTTGCCTTTTCCTTCCCAAGGCAACGGGACTGGAGCCGCACGGAGCTGCGCCGGCGGTAGCAACTCCTGACAGCCCCAGCCGGACACCTGAGCGGAGCCGGGCGAAACTGCCTGTTGCTGCTGCCGGAGCACCGCCGGAGTCGCCTCCTCCAAGCAGCCTGCCCGCCCGCCGGGCTTTCCCTCTGCCGCGTGGCTCGGGGCCAGGCACGGCGCCCGTGAGTTAAAGGAAGCCGAAAGTTGCTGGGAAGTTTCTTGGGTGCTGGGAGCAGGCTTTTAAAATGCCGCCCGAGCAAAGTTTAAGCAGCCCGCCCGCCAGGTGAACTCTTCCTGCTCCTCGGCGGGAGACGCTCCAGCCTGCAAACTTTGCCTTTGCAAAGTTTAAGCCTGGAAGCCCGAAACCCAAGCAACTTCCCAGCAACTTTGGCTTCCTTTTAACTCGCAGGCGCTTGTGCCTGGCGGAGGGAAGCCCGGAGCCTCCTCAAGCAGTCCGCCCGCCCGCCCGCCGGGCTTCCCTCCGCTGCGCGGCTTGGGGCCAGGCGCGAGCACCCGCGAGTTAAAGGAAGCCGAGTTGCTGGGAAGCTGCTCGGGTTTCCGGGGCTTCAGGGCTTTGCAAAGGCAAAGTTTGCAGGCGGGAGTGTCTTCCGCCGAGGAGCGGGAAGGGTTCTGCCCGGCGGGTGGGGCAGGCTGCTTGGAGCAGGCTGCCGTGCGGCTCGGGCGAGGCACAAGCGCCCAGCGAGTTAAAAGTTGCTGGGAAGTTGCTCGGGTGTTAAAATGAAGCGGAAAGTTGCTGGGAAGTTGCTTGGGTGCTGGGAGCAGGCTTTTAAAGTGCCGCCCGAGCAGGACCGCCGAGCCGGGAAATGGGGCACCAAGGCAGTGCAAGGCTCCACCAGCAGCGGCCTAGCTTTAGGTGGCTCCAAGCAGCCCGCCCGCCCGCCGGGTGGAACCCTTCCTCTCCTCGGCGGGAAGACGCTCCAGCCTGCAAGCTTTGCCTTTGCAAAGTTTAAGCCTGGAAGCCCGGAAAAAAAGGGGGATCGGCAGGGACTCACCTTCGGAGAGGTCGCACTCGAAGGTGATTTAGAACTCCCAGCCGAGGCCTTTGCAAATTTCTTTTCTTTCCTACCCCTAGATCGTTCCGCACTGTTTTGCAGCTTTGGGGGCCACGCGGCACAGAGCAATACGCCATGCCCAGCGATTTTTTTCAGGGCGGGCCGCATTGGACAGACCAACGGGCGGATGTGGCCAGCGGGCCGTAGTTTGCCCACCCCTGTCATAGGGTATAAACAACAATCAAATCATACTAGGAAACAGTCAATATAAATCGTAAGGATACAAGCAACAAAGTTACAATCCTACAATCACAAGTGGGAGGGGATGGGTGATAAGGAGTGATGAGAAGATTAACAGTAATAGTAGTGTACACTTTGTAAATTGTTGAACCGTGTTGAGGGAATTATTTGTTTAGCAGAGTGATGGCTTTCGGGGGAAAACTGTCCTTGTGTCTAGTTGTTCTGATGTGTATGGCTCTATAGCGTCGTTTTGAGGGAAGGAGTTGAAACAGTTTATATCCGGGATGTGAGGGGTCTGTAAATATTTTCACAGCCCTCTTTTTGACTCGTGCAACATACAGGTCCTCAACTGAAGGCTGGTGGGTAGTAATTGTTTTTTCTGCAGTCCTAATTATCCTCTGAAGTCTCTGTCTGTCCTGTTGGGTTGCAGAGCCAAACCAGACAGAGGTGCAGATGACAGACTCAATCCTTCCTCTGTAGAACTGGATCAGCAGCTCTTTGGGCAGGTTGAGCTTTCTGAGTTGGCGCAGAAAGAACATTCTTTGTTGTGCTTTTTTGATGATGTTTTTGATGTTAGGTGTCCATTTTAGGTCATGTGATATAGTAGAACCTAGAAATTTGAAGGTCTGTACTATTGATACTGTGTTGTCTAGTATTGTAAGAGGTGGTAGTATGGGAGGGTTTCTTCTAAAGTCTTCCACCATTTCTACAGTTTTGAGTGTGTTCAGTTCCAGATTGTTCCGGTTACACCACGATGCAAGTTGTATAACCTCCTGTCTGTATGCAGATTCATCGTTGTCTCAAATGAGACCAATCACTTTTGTGTCATCAGCAATCTTCAGTATTTTAACAGATGGATCGTTTGAGATGCTGTCATTGATATATAGGGAGAAGAGAAGATAGCACACAGCCTTGGGGGGAGGGGCTGTGCTGATTGTACAGGTATCGGAGGTGATTCTGCTGCTTCTTGTCTGTCAGGAAGCTTATGATCCACTTACAAGTGTGTTCAGGTACCGCTAGTTGGTTTAATTTACTTAGAAGAGTGTCTGGAATGATGGTATTGAATGCTGAACTGAAGTCTACAAAGAGGACCCTTGCGTAGGTATTTGGAGATTCAAGGTGTTGTAGGATGTAATGTTATGATTATGCAATAGTTACCCAGACAACCGGATGTTCATTAAGCACTAAGAAATGTATTTAATAGAGAGCCAAATTTTTTTTTATTTTTTTTTTAAAGAACTTTTGCCTTGGGCAGGAGTTAGACTAGAAGATCTCCAAAGTCACTTCTCATCCTAGGATTCTATGACTTCATAGAATAGAATGGAAAGGAATGGAATATGAATAGGAGTAGAGTAGAATAAGAATGGAGTGGGTTGGGATGGGGTGGGATGGGACGGGACGGGACAGGACGGAACAGAACAGAATTCTTTATTTCAAGAAGAATTTGTCTTGGTGGAAATGCTCTCAGTGTACATAAAAGAAAAGATACATTTGTCAAGAATAATCAGGTACAACACTTAATAATAGTCATAGGGTACAATAAGCAATCAAATCATACTAGGAAACAGTCAATATAAATTGTAAGGATACAAGCAACAAAGTTACAGTCCTACAATCACAAGTGGGAGGGGATGGGTGATAAGGAGTGATGAGAAGATTAACAGTAATAGTAGTGTACACTTTGTAAATAGTTGGACAGTGTTGAGGAATTATTTGTTTAGCAGAGTGAGGGCATTCGGGAAAAACTGCCCTTGTGTCTAGTTGTTCTGGTGTGCAGGGCTCTATAGCGTTGTTTTGAGGGTAGGAGTTGAAACAGTTTATGTCCGGGATGTGAGGGGTCTGTAGATATTTTCAAAGCCCTCTTTTTGACTCGTGCATTTACAGGTCCTCGATTGAAGGCAGGTTGGTAGCCATTGTTTTTATGCAGTCCTAATTATCCTCTGAAGTCTCTGTCCTGTTGGGTTGCAGAGCCAAACCAGACAGTTATAGAGGTGCAGATGACAGACTCAATCATTCCTCTGTAGAAGTGGATCAGCAGCTCCTTGGGCAGTTTGAGCTTTCTGAGTTGGCACAGAATGTGCATTATCAAATTAGGGATGGGCAGCCATTGATGGCTGCAACTGATCATTCATGATTGAGATGGATATTTCTTCCAAAACATGGAGGCTGATTGGAAAGATAGTTTAATGATGAAGCAGAACCACATGGGTGGTTCCAGGCAGCTGACCACATGGAGTTGAGAGTGAGGGTTATTTATACCTTCTCTGGGCTTTGCATGAGCTTCCTGTTCCTGTGCAAGGACATGTGTTCTATTGGCTGTTGTCAGACTCCCATGGGGCCATGTACAAATCCTAGGAGTTTGTCTGAGCTAAGCTTGGTTGAAGTTTGGCTGATGCAGTGAAGGGGTTTGTTGGGCTATTCCTATTGTGGCTGAGGGCTAATCCTACCCTTTTCAGACCTTGTTGCAGGGAATATTTGCCTATGAATAGAGTTATCTAGACCTCAACAAGCTCTTTATCTCTTAAGTCCTGACATCTGTTGAGGGCTATTAAGGAAGGTGGGGGCTGCTTTCCAATAGCATGTTTCTCCATTTCTCACCTGTTAAGTTTGGAGGATAATGGAGACCAGACATCTGACCAGTGACTTCAACTTTAGATAACAGTAGATAGAACAGAACAGAGCAAGGATATGGGCAGCAATAACCCTTTTATAGGGTTGGCTGCTACCCTATTAACCAATAATATGTGCAACAAGTTCAACTAAAACCCAATAAGAAGTGTCCTAATATTGTCCAATCAGGGGCTTGTTAAGAAAAGATACATTTGTCAAGAATAATCAGGTACAACACTTAATAATAGTCATAGGGTACAATAAGCAATCAAATCATGGGAAAGACTAGGAAACAGTCAATATAAATTGTAAGGATACAAGCAACAAAGTTACAGTCCTACAATCACAAGTGGGAGGGGATGGGTGATAAGGAGTGATGAGAAGATTAACAGTAATAGTAGTGTACACTTTGTAAATAGTTGGACAGTGTTGAGGGAATTATTTGTTTAGCAGAGTGAGGGCATTCGGGGAAAAACTGCCCTTGTGTCTAGTTGTTCTGGTGTGCAGGGCTCTATAGCGTTGTTTTGAGGGTAGGAGTTGAAACAGTTTATGTCCGGGATGTGAGGGGTCTGTAGATATTTTCAAAGCCCTCTTTTTGACTCGTGCAGTATACAGGTCCTCGATTGAAGGCAGGTTGGTAGCCATTGTTTTTTATGCAGTCCTAATTATCCTCTGAAGTCTCTGTCCTGTTGGGTTGCAGAGCCAAACCAGACAGTTATAGAGGTGCAGATGACAGACTCAATCATTCCTCTGTAGAAGTGGATCAGCAGCTCCTTGGGCAGTTTGAGCTTTCTGAGTTGGCACAGAATGTGCATTATCAAATTAGGGATGGGCAGCCATTGATGGCTGCAACTGATCATTCATGATTGAGATGGATATTTCTTCCAAAACATGGAGGCTGATTGGAAAGATAGTTTAATGATGAAGCAGAACCACATGGGTGGTTCCAGGCAGCTGACCACATGGAGTTGAGAGTGAGGGTTATTTATACCTTCTCTGGGCTTTGCATGAGCTTCCTGTTCCTGTGCAAGGACATGTGTTCTATTGGCTGTTGTCAGACTCCCATGGGGCCATGTACAAATCCTAGGAGTTTGTCTGAGCTAAGCTTGGTTGAAGTTTGGCTGATGCAGTGAAGGGGTTTGTTGGGCTATTCCTATTGTGGCTGAGGGCTAATCCTACCCTTTTCAGACCTTGTTGCAGGGAATATTTGCCTATGAATAGAGTTATCTAGACCTCAACAAGCTCTTTATCTCTTAAGTCCTGACATCTGTTGAGGGCTATTAAGGAAGGTGGGGGCTGCTTTCCAATAGCATGTTTCTCCATTTCTCACCTGTTAAGTTTGGAGGATAATGGAGACCAGACATCTGACCAGTGACTTCAACAGTAGATAACAGTAGATAGAACAGAACAGAGCAAGGATATGGGCAGCAATAACCCTTTTATAGGGTTGGCTGCTACCCTATTAACCAATAATATGTGCAACAAGTTCAACTAAAACCCAATAAGAAGTGTCCTAATATTGTCCAATCAGGGGCTTGTTATGGACCAATCCTTGTTCTTTGTTTAAGGACCAATCAGGTGTGCAGGCTTTCAAAACCTGCTTTGCATTTGGGCTAAGTTACTTTTTATTGATTCACAACACCCCTCCCCCTTGGGTTCCGTTTGAGGGGAGCTGTAACAAAATCTTCAAGATAGACAGGCCGTTTGGTCTGTCTGGATGATTTCCGTGGCTCCACCGGGTTTGGCCTAAAGTCTGGTTCCAGTGGAGCGTTTGGATGATCTTTATTAAGTTCCGTTTCGCTGCACGGTGATTCCGTGCTGCTTTCGTTGTGGTTGTCTCCGCCAATCAGTGTTTCTTCGGGGTTTCGCAGTTCGGTTTCCCCCGTGTTCAAGTCCCATGGGAAAGTCAACTCCCTCCCCGCTTCAATTCCCGGTACTTCGCTGGGCCGTAGGGTTTCCGTTGGCCTGCTATCTGTCATATCGAAGTCAATTTCCTCGATATTTCCTCCCCCTCAGTTGGTGAACCCGGGAGCCATGGGCGCTGGGTGGTAATCTCGAACGGAGTTGGTCTATGTGGCGCTTCCACACCCTCCCATCGCCTGTTAGCAGGCGGTAAGATCTAGGCCCTGTGAGGTGGGTAACGGTTGCGGGTATCCATAAAGGGTCGCCGGAGAAGTTTTTGGCAAAGATTAAATCGCCTACCTTAAATTCCCGGCATTTGCTGCTGGAGCCGAAAGGCTTTTCGGGTGCGTATGCGGGTGGAGCCGGTCAAGGTGTGATCGTAGTTTCCGCCCCATGAGAAGTTCGGCGGGCGTTTTGTTGGTAACGCTGTGGGCGTGATGTGCTGCAACAATAAAATTCGATTGATTTTTTTCATCAATGTCACCGAATTCCATTTTGTGGAGGGTCTTTTTTACAAACTGTACCATGCGCCCTGCACGTCCGTTCGCTGCAGGGTGCGCGGGCGAGGTTAGCGCATGGCGGATGCCCCGGTTAGCAAGATATTGTTCAAATGGTAATGCCGTGAACTGTGGGCCGTTATCTGAGACCAGAACGTCCGGAAAACCATGAGTGGCAAATAGCCTGTTTAATTTGTTGATAACTGAGTCCGTTGTAGTTGTGTTCATCCGATGGATCTCGAGCCAATTTGAATAGGCGTCGACTGTAATAAGGAAAGTGTGCCCTTTTGTAGGCCCCGCAAAGTCAATATGAATACGGGACCATGGTCCCCTCGGAGTTTCCCATTCGGTTGGGCTTGCTTTAGGTGGGGCGTTGCTGACGTCCTGACAACGCTGACAAGTAGCAACCCAGGCCTCGATTCTTTTGTCGATTCCCGGCCACCAGGCGTAGCTCCGCGCGAGTGCTTTCATTCGCACGATGCCCGGATGTCCGTCATGCAATACCGCTAACACAGTTCGTTGCAGTTTGTCCGGGATTACGACTCTATCGCCCCACAAGATGCAGCCCTTTTGGGAAAACAGTTCAGTTTGGCGGGTTTTGAAAGGCGCCCATTCAGGTGATAATTGTTCTGTTGGCCAACCACGTTCCACCCAGCGTAGGATGTGTTGCAGGACCGGATCTCGCTTTGTTTCGAGGGCAATGTCTCTCGCTGTCAATGGCGGCGCGTGTAGAGCCTCAATTTGTAGCGTTGTGATGGTTGGGGCTGGATCTTCAACCGATTCTGGGAGTGGTGTTCTGCTCAATGCATCAGCGTGGAGAATTGATTTCCCGGGCGGTGTTGCAAAGTGTAGTTGTACGCCGCCAAGAATTCAGACCAGCGGGTCATTCTGGGGGACAATATATACGGGGTTGGTTTATTACCCGCAATAATCCCCAGTAGTGGTTTATGATCAGTAATTATTGTAAACGCACGCCCATACACATATTCATGAAATCGTTTAACTGCAGCCACAATAGCTAAAGCTTCTTTATCAAGCTGACTATAATTTCTTTCAGCTTTAGCTAAAGTTCGTGAAAAAAATGCGACGGGAGCTTCTGCTCCGTTCGGTAATACGTGGGCCAGGATTGCTCCAACCCCAAAAGGTGAGGCGTCACAGGTAATAGTTAACGGCAGAGTCTCGTTGTACTGCATAAGTACAGAATCAGAAGTCAGCAATTTCTTTACTTGTTGGAAAGCGTATTGTTCACGTTGTCCCCAAACCCACGTTGCTTTTTTGTCTAAGAGTCTATGTAATGGTTCAGCTACCGTTGCTTTATTGGGTAAAAAGACGTTATAAAAATTGATAAGTCCAAGGAACGCCTGTAGATCTGCCTTGTTCCTTGGAGTGGGGGCCTTATTAATTGCTTTTAATTTGTTCTCAGTGGGATGGATTCCTTGACTGTCCAGGAGATATCCCAAGAACTCCACCCTTTCGGTACATAACTGGCATTTATTTTTTTTGACTTTGAGGCCGGCGTCTTGGAACCTTTGTAAAACCATTCGGTTTTTTCTAGAATGTCTCTGTTAGGGGCGGTGATGAGTACATCGTCGAAATACGGTACGACCCATCTTATTCCTTGTAACAGCCTTTCCATTAAGCTCTGAAAAATTCCTGGAGCGACGCTCACCCCGAACTGGAGCCGGTTGCATTTAAATGCGCCCCTATGCGTGACGATAGTTTGCGCCTCCGCGGTGGCCGGATCTACAGGCAATTGTTGATACGCCTGCGCTAGATCTAATTTAGCGAAAACTTTCCCGCCGCCCAGGGAATGGAGCAGGTGTTGCACTATCGGCACTGGATATGCACTTTGCTGAAGTGCGTGGTTTAGGGTGGCCCGGTAGTCTCCGCAAATTCTCAGTGACCCATCAGGCTTGATAGGCGTCACTATTGGGGTTTCCCACCGGGCGTGGTCGGTGGGTTCCAGCACGCCCTGTGCTATTAGCTTATCGAGTTGTTCATCAATTTTAGGTTTCAGGGCGAACGGCACCCGACGCGGCTTAAGGCGGATGGGTGCTACCTCAGGGTTCAAGTTAAATGAGATCGGGTCCCCTTGTACTTGCCTAGTCCGTTCGCAAAACGCCTTGGAATTCTTGCACGAGGGCTTCCTCCCAATCGTTGCTCTCGGCACGGTGGACTCGGCCACAGTGATCCCGAGCGGTCCGAACCATTGCAGGCCTAAAAGACTAGGCCGGTCACGGTCAACGACAGTCAGTGGCAGTGCGACGGTGCGGTCCTTGAAAGAGACCTGAATCGGCGGGACCCGACGACGGGAATTCGGTTACCCTGGTAATCTTTGAGGATAACCCTTTGAGGGTTGAGGTCTTGGCGGCGAATCGTTGGAATGAGCTGTTGGAGCGTCTTCCAGGACACCATCGAGAGGGATGATCCTGAGTCCACCTCCATCACACAAGGTTTGTTTTCGATAGCGACCTTCACCTTGATTTTCCCGGCATCTAGGGATGTAGCGTGGCCTATTGTAATTGTCTGGTGGGTCTCTTCCCGACTGGTTTCTTCCTGCCTGGTGGAAGTGGTGGACGGTTTGTTTCTGTAGGAGTGGCCTCCCCATTGGTGATTCAGTTTGTCTCGGGGTGTGCCGACGAATCCTGAAAACTGGCATTCGGCCTGTCGGGGTTTGGAGTTGGAGTTTTGTTTGCTTCTGCAAACCTTTGCGATGTGACCTCTTTTCCCACAAACGCGGCAGAGTGCGTCGAGGAATTTACAGCTGGATCGTGGGTGATTCGCTCCACATCCTGCACAAGGTCGAAGTGAGCGTTGTGTGAACTGGTCTCATTCAGTTCGGAGTCGGTTGACCTCTTCCTCATCACTTTCTGACGGGGATTCTAGGTCTTCATGGTGAGTCAATACCAGGTGTCTCTCTGAGCGAGGCGAGGTATCATTGGCGAGTTGACGTAGCGGTGCGCTGGTACGGCGCATTCGTGCTGCCGACTTCTTAGTTGCTTCCGCTGCCGAGGCTTCTTTAATGGCATCGGTGAGGCTGATGTCCCCCTTAGCCATGATTTTGCTCTGGATTGAGCAGTCTTCTAGGCCCAGAACTAGGCGGTCTCGGAGGGCTTCTTCTAAGTTAGAGAATCCGCAGAGGCCTCCAAGGTTTCGGAGGTCTGCGATGTAGTTTGCAAGACTTTCGCCTTTCCGCTGGACCCTCTGGTAATATTCGTGCCTTCTGACTAAGGTTGGCACGGTGGGCGCGTAATGGGCCTGTAGCAAAGGCTCGAGGACGTCCCAGTCCATCTCTTTTACTTCGGCTGGCTTGGCAAGTGATTTTGCCATTTTAAACACGGTAGGCCCGCAGTGGGTTAGAAATACAGCTCTTTTTTTGCTGGCTGTTGCATCTTTCAAGTTATTGGTCTCCAGAAACATCTGGAATCTATCCATGTACGACTCCCATTCTTCGGTTTCTGGGTCGAATGGAGCGGGTGATACGGCACCGCTGGCCATGTTGCCGTTGATAGTGCGTGTTCGACCACGTGCTCTGTTGGTTGCTCTGTAGATCAGTCAGCTCTTCGGTCTCCGCATCCCACCCTCGTCGCCAGTGTTAAGTTTGGAGGATAATGGAGACCAGACATCTGACCAGTGACTTCAACTCTTTAATAACAGTAGATAGAACAGAACAGAGCAAGGATATGGGCAGCAGTAACCCTTTTATAGGGTTGGCTGCTACCCTATTAACCAATAATATGTGCAACAAGTTCAACTAAAACCCAATAAGAAGTGTCCTAATATTGTCCAATCAGGGGCTTGTTATGGACCAATCCTTGTTCTTTGTTTAAGGACCAATCAGGTGTGCAGGCTTTCAAAACCTGCTTTGCATTTGGGCTAAGTTACTTTTTATTGATTCACAACATCACCCAAGGAAATATAATGTTCTGCCTTTTTATATTTCTCAAAATATTTCATTCTTCCGGGAGAGGGGTGGGTGCTAACTTTCTACATTTGAATGCAGTCATCAGGAAACTGGTGGAAAGGATTTGTGGTTGGAAGTTTTCTCCTGGTTTTAGTCATGTTGCTGTTGGTTTTATTTCATAACTGTGCTTTGCTTACTTTGGTATAAGCCAGGGGTCCCCAAACTTGGCAACTTTAAGACTTGTGGACTTCAACTCCCGTAATTCTGGGAGTTGAAGTCCACTCTGGTATAAGTGGTCATTCTCGTGTGTTTGTCATCTTCAGAGGGCTGAGACCCAAAGCAGAGATGAAGTTGCTCTCGGGGTTGCTAGGAAGATCACAACACAATGTTGTGGGATCTGTGTGTGGGACTCTATAGCAATTGTCTGCTTATCTGTGATCTGATCATGTGAGTGAGAAAGTTCAGTATTCCCAGCCTCCTATTGCTCCAAATCTTCTTTAGGATGTAAATCTACTATTTGGTGACTTTTGCGGCTAAGCTAAAAAAAATAATCTCTACTATTCATAGCAATAGCATTTAGACTTATATACCACTTTACAGTGTTTTACAGCCCTCTCTAAGTGGTTTACAGAGTAGGCTTATTGCCCCCAATCTCGGAAGGATGGAAAGCTGAGTCAACCATAAGCCAGTGAGGATCGAACTGCTTGCAGTGGGCAGAATTAGCCTGCAATACTGCATCCTAACTATTGTGCAAAGGAAGGAAGGAAGGAAGGAAGGAAGGAAGGAAGGAAGGAAGGAAGGAAGGAAGGAAGGAAGGAAGGAAGGAAGGAAGGAGAATAGCAACAGCAATAGGCCTTACGCTTATATACCGCATCACAGTGTTTTACAGTCCTCTCTAAGCAGTTTACAGAGTCAACACCCAACAATCTGGCTCCTCATTCTACCCACCTCGGAAGGATGGGAGGCTGAATCAACCTTGAGCCTGGTAGGACTTGAACTGCCAAATGGCAGGCAGCCGACAGTCAGCAGTACTGCACTCTAACCACTGCCCCACCGTGGCTTATTCATAGATCTGTTGCCATTCTTGTGGAGGGGGAAGTATGGGCAAGGAGTGGGCTGTATTGGCCAGGCATACTAGTGCTGTGGAACTGGGTGCAGAGAAGGAGGCCGTGAAGGAGGCGAGGAAGAGGTTTACCTCTTGCAGCGTGGCCTTTCTGAGTCCCCAGGAGGCTTTGCACGTGTCCTTTAGCTTGACCTGGGATGTGAAGATCCTTGGTAATTTTCTAACTGAGTTATGTCTCTTCTGCAGGTCCTCTGGATTTGTTTGCTGCCCAGGATGGAGACAGCAAGAGGAGGAGTGCCCGATAGGTAAGATCTCACCTGTTTCTTTTCCCAAGGCCAGTCAGAAGCTCTGCACGAGCCTCCATGGAGTTTGGGGCAAGAGAGAGCAACCCTTCCTCTTCTATTTCCCCAGTGGGCCTTGGTGGGTATATAGGGGGCTGGTGGGCAAATGTTGAACCTGGGGGGTTGACTGTGAGGAAGGTCCCCTGGGGGTCTCTGCTGTGGGAGCGCTGATATTTCTGCTTCACTAACGGTTTCATCTACCTGGGAATGGAGCTGCAGAATGGGGCAACTTGCTGCAGCCAACCTGCCATGGCCAATTTGCCACAGGACAATTTAGCAATTCAATTTACTTATTTAAAATAAACAAAAGAATACATTCATTTTTCTCATTCCCGTCTCATTCTGCCCCTCCTTTTGCACCCTTTCTTTCATGATCCTATTCCACCATTTCTTTGATGTTGGTGTAACTCTTGTTCCACAGGGAGGGGTCCTACAGTGAGTTGGCCATGGCGAGTTGGCTGTGACGCGATGGCCGTAGTGAGTTGGCTGCAGCGCATTGTCTTAGACCCCCAGGGCTGACGTCTCTGCCCCAAGGAGTGAGCACAGCACACTGTGGGTTTACTTGGCACAGTCAATCTCATTGCACTGAATTAACCCAATGTATACAAAAATGGTCAAATATATTGAACAATGGGCTAACCATTTTGGATCAGCTTGTCCAGTATGCTTTAACTGGTTACTGAGTCAACCTAGCTTTCAGATTCTCATGGTATATTGAAGCATAAACTTACCTTATTGGTTGGCTTTGCATTAAAAAAGTGGCCAGGCTTAAGAAACACTGGCTTATAGGTATCAGATTAGACCTGCCCCCCCCAAAAAAAGAGCTTAATTTTTGCAGGCTTTTCTTGCTGCAGAATTTGAGTTGACAGCTAAGCCCCAGAGTCTGTCTGTGGCTTCCCTGCCAAGCTCCCTGATCCTGGAACTCCAACGCTATCCGAGCTCGTGGCTGCCTCTCTGTGTGCGCCATTGTCTGCGGCCGGCCCGGCTGGAACTTGGCCTCCAGGAGTTCCGGTTCCAGTCTTTGGCAGGCAGAGGAGGGGCCGAAAAGCCAAGGCAAGCAGGGCGTTCTCGGGACTTGGAGTCCCAAGGCACCGATGGGAAAAACTTGGAGAAGTTATTTTTAGACGCCTGGTCAATGTGCTGCTGTCCCAGCTGGTGAGGGGGAGGCTCTTCCTTTCCTGCCCAGCCATATTTTGCAATGCGCTTGGTTTCCAGAGCTCGGTGGAGGGGAAGGGAGGTGGAAATGGCCAAGAGCAAAGCCACAGAAGAACGCAGTGTGCAAATTCACTGGAGTGTGTGTGTGTGTGTGTGTGTGTGTGTGTGTGTGTGTGTGTGTGTGTAGGGAGGGAGGGAGGGAATATCCAGCTTGGAAGCAGCTGGAGGTTTCTGCCTCTGTTCTAGGGAGCCAAGCCAGAGGTGAATGTTTGGGAGGCTGGAGGTGGCGCCATTCATGCACCCCTCTCCTTAGGATCCAAGATTATCCAGCTTTTGTGTGTGTGTGTGTGTGTTTAATGGAAATATGTTTTATGCCAGTTCAACCATCTAATCTGGGGGTGTCCAACTCCTGGCCCGAAGTGCTTAAATCTGGCCTCTGGAGCCAGCTTTGAAATAGCAAAAGACCTCTGGGCCCCTGGAAGCCAAAACAGGGCACTGGGGCCCCACGCGCAGCACATTTTCAGCCTGGACAGCCTCCTGCAGCACCTTGCCAGCCAAAAGAGGGCTGGGGGTGCATGGAGGAGAACTACAATGGTGACCCGGCCCTCAAAGAAATCCCATTTGACACCCCCTTTTTTAAAAAGATGGGCAGGAGACTGCATTTCTAACCTGCAACAGTTGCTTCCTCCTCCTCCTCCTCCTCCTCCTGCTCGCTTTGGAGGAACATGCAGTCCACTCCCATCCTTAGCACCAGTGGTGGGATTCAAATTTTTTTTACTACCAATTCTGTGGGCGTGGCTTGGTGGGCGTGGCAGGGGAAGGATATACTGCAAAATCTCCCTCCCTACCCCACTAACCTGCTTTCCAGCTCTGTTCTCCTGGGCAGGGCAACCAAAGGAGACGCAGCCAATCAGCTTGGACTCAGTGGGAGGCAGAGAAGAAATGGGGTTAGCGGGGCCAGTCAGAGGTGGGATTGGCCGGTTCTCTGAACTACTCAAAATTTCTGCTACCGGTTCTCCAGAACTGGTCAGAACCGGCTGAATCCCACCTCTGCTTGGCACAGAGGGTCTGGTCCACAGGGAGCAGGGGTGGACTTCAAAAATTTTAGCAAAGGGTTCTCTGCCCGATTGCTGGGAGGGCGTGGCCATGGTGGGTGTGGCCTAGTTGGCCTCCCCCTCCTAGTTGGCAGGGGGAGCATTTTTGCCCTCCCTGGACTCCAGGGGCTTTCCTCAGGCCTCCGGTAGGGCAAAAACAGCCTCCCCCGGGCTCCGGAGGCTCTGTGGAAGCCAGAAACGGGCCCATTTCTGGCCTTCCCGAACTTCCGGGAGGCCCGTTTTCCTTCCTCTCCAAGCCTCCGTGCACGCCCTGCACTTACCTGCATCCAAAATGGGCTGTGTGGGGACTCCTGGGAGGGGTGGGCAGGGCGAGCCAGGAGTGGGATTTGGGGGTTCGCCGAACTGCATAGAATCTTAGCTCTCCCGAACCCCTGTGAACCCCCAGTAGCCCCCCCTGACAGGGAGACCTTGCCAGCCTCACTGAATTTAACGTCTGGGGCCTCAGAGACAGGAAGAAGCGTTGAAGGCTGTAACCAAACCAGAGTCTCTGCAAATGTTGCTAAGGGTGAAGTGGCTATGAACTCTCTCCCAGGCCCCCTGGAGATTGCAGGTTGGGTGAGGATTTTCAGGAGGTTCCTTGTCGGGTCTTGGGTTCGGCAAACCAGGCAGGGCCCCATGGTCACAGAAGGGGAGGGCATGTTAAGCACTGAGAGGCTGGAGGGAGGCATCGGCCAGCCCCACAGAGCCAAAGCCAGTCTTTGGCAAAGGGGGCTGGAGAGGCAGCAAAATTGGGGATGCCATTGGAGGGACAAAGGCCAGCAGAGATGATAATGTGACTACATTTTGAGTACAGCAGAATAGCAGCCCCTGGCTGACTGTGTGGCTGACCTGGAAGACAGGTTGGGCCAGGATTGGCTGGGAAGAAGCTAGCAGAGTCTCGCATAAGCACCGGACCAGGGTAGCAAACTCACAGGTGGTGACGTGTCTGCAAAAACCCTGAAGTCGGAGTTGATGCACCATTTTTATATTTGTATATTTATAATCCATTTTGTCTTCCAAAGAAGATCACTTAAATATGAGCCAACAGTGTGTGACAGCAGCCAAAAGAGCTAATACAATCCTTGGTTGTATAAACAGAGGCATAGAATCAAAATCACATGAAGTATTCATGCTGCTTTGTAAAATCTTAGTAAGACCACACCTGGAATACGGCATCCAGTTTTGGTCACCACATTGTAAAAAAGATGTTGAGAATTTTGGAAAAAGTGCAGAGAAGAACAACAAAGTTTGATGAAAGGCCTGGAGACAAAAACATATGGAGAATGGCTGCCGGATTTGGGTAGGGCCAGTCTAGAGAAAAGAAGGGCAAGGGTGACCTGATAGAAGTCTTCTAATATTTGCGGGGCTACCACAAAGAAGGGGAGGGCTCAACCTATTTTCCAAAGGCCAGAAAGCAACACAAGAAGCAGCGGATGGAAATTATTAAAGGAGAGAAGCAACCTGGAATTAAAGAGGAACTTCCTAACAGTATAAGGACAATCAACCAGTGGAACAGCTTGCCACCAGAAGTTGTGAATGCTTCATCACTGGAGGATTTTAAGAAGAGACTGGGCAGCCACTTGCCTGAAATGATATAGGTTCTCCTGCTTGTGTAGGGGGCTGGACTAGAAGACCTCCAAGGTCCCTTCCAACTCTATTCAGATTGATTGATTTCATTGGAGTGGTGAGGGACTAATGTCCATTTGTCCAAGGGCTGTGCTGAGCTCTGGCAGGACTGAGCAAACTCCATGGCTTTGCGTGGTGCCGGTCGATTTCGGGGTCAGGGCATGCGAAGTGTCCCTTGAAGCTGCCCTCCGAAGCCTCCGGGTGGGATTGTGCCATTCCCCCTCCTCTTGCCTGTCTTTGGAAAAACTGGATAATAACCAACTAACCTTCCTCAAACTCCTTCACGGATGCACTAACCCAGAGGACTCTGAACTTGGCCCCTTTAAGACTGGTGGACTTCAACTCCCAGCAGAGCCGGCTGGAGGATTTTGGGAGTTGAAGTCCACAAGTCTTAAAGGGGCCAAGTTTGGGGTCCTCTGCACTAACCACTTCCTTAACTCCTCCTCTGCATGCGTCCTCGTTGCCCTGGACTGATGGAGGCTGCCCACCAGGTGCCAGGGAGCTGTAACTCTCCACTCATCAGCAGGGTAAGTATGCCACCTTCCCTCTGGTGGACCTTGTGCCATCCCTGCTGGGTTGCCTTCCCTCATTTCTCCCACCAGCCCCTTTCTCTCTCTGCTCCAACTAACTCAGCCTCTAATCCTGCCTCAATGCCTCTCTCCAAAGCTGGTTCCCGACCCTTTGGGAGGCGTTGGGCAAATTTCCCTTTGCTGCCCCCCTTGCAGGAGGAGCTCTTTTGGGGGGGAGCCCAGGTTTTGAACTGACATTTTCCCCGTGGATGCAATGGCCCGAATTGGCAACCTGAGGCTTATGGGGGCTCCTGGGAGACGTAGGTCACCTTCCCTGCCCCGCCCTTTGCAACCTGCAAGATAAAAGCTTTAAAATAAGATCTGGAAAAGTGGGGAGGTGGAATTGATCGTTTGCTGCACAACTTCAGCTTGCAGTCCATGCTGGAGGCTGTCTAAACCAGGGGTGTCAAACTCAAGGCCCGCGGGGGCTCCTGCCAGCAAGCGTGGGGCTTGGGAGGGCTCCCCTGGGCCCCATTTTCCCTGGTGGAGGGCTAGCAAAACAACCTAAAAACAAAACCAAAGGAGAAATCTTTCCCCTTTTGCATTTGAGCATGCAAGAAGGGTACAGGAAAGGGGAAAGAGGAAAGACAAAGAAAAAGAAGGGAAGATGGGAAGAGAGCAAGGAGGGAAAAAGAAGGAAAGAGAGAAAGGAAATGGCAGTGAATAGAACTAGCCTGCAATACTATCTTTTAACCACTGCGCACCATGGAAGGAAGGAAGGAAGGAAGGAAGGAAGGAAGGAAGGAAGGAAGGAAGGAAGGAAGGAACTGGGAAGTGGTATATAGACTTATATACCACTTCCCAGTGCTTTCCAGCCCCCTCTAAGCAGTTCTCAGAGTCAGTCTCTTGCCCCCAACAATCTGGGTCCTCATTTTACCGACCTTGGAAGGAGGGAAGGCTGAGTCAACCTTGAGCTGGTCGGAATTGAATTAATGGCAGTGGGTAGAACTAGCCTGCAATATTACCTTCTAACACTGCGCACCATAGAAGGAAGGAAGGAAGGAAGGAAGGAAGGAAGGAAGGGAGGGAGGGAGGGAGGGAGGGAGGGAGGGGATTATAATGAGAGTGAGGGAGGGTCTGAGGGAAGGCCCACCTTAGTACTTGGCCACCACAGGTGCCCCCCGCTGACATGAGTGATATCGAGCTGGCAACGCCCCACCCACCCACCGACCCCGGTATAAATCATGGTGAACTAGCCAGGATGTGGATGTTTCTTTGTGTCCTCCTGGTTGATTTCTCTCCAAGCCAAAAACCCCACAGCAAAATCTCCAGGTGTGGGGAGGGGAGGGGATGGGATGGGGGAAGCCCCTGGAGCCCCCTTACCTTCTTCTCTTCTCTCTCCCTGCAGCCGTCTGCGAGGGCAACTTCACCTGTACCAACAACGAGGTGTGTGTGAGGCCCAACGAGTGTCGCTGTCGCCATGGCTATTTTGGGGCCAACTGCGAAACCAGTAAGTGTGGGAGCATCCTCCAGACTGGGGAGGGCGGGGAGGGGGAGCAGGGGGGGGGAGAGGAAATATGGGCCACCATCTGGGGCCAGAACCCCCCCTGTCCCATCCAGACCAAGAGTTCCCACTCATGCAGCATCCAGATTTGAGAATTCCCAGCTGTCCGGCAGAGAAGATAAATGAGGAAGGGAGGCGATGATATTCGATTTAATATCTCATCTTTTTAACCTTGTTTTTGGGTGTTGCTTGTGGGCTTCTCAGAGGCCAGAGGCTAGGAAGACCTCGGTTCAAATCCACCCCCATCCCAGGACCCTCACTTGGGGTCTCCAGGTCTGTCACCAACGTCCCACCTTGCTGTGCCACTTCCTTCCGTTCTCAGAGGAAAGGCTATGAGAAAGGGAAGGGTTTTATTAACCAACAAAACAGGATAGTTTCAGTGCAAACTTGGCAACTTTAAGATTTGTGGACTTCAACTTCCACAATTCCCCAGCCAGTCATGGTGACTGAAGAATTCTGGGAGTTAAAGTCCACAAGTCTTCTGTGATGACCCGGGGCACAAAGGCAACACAACCAGAGAATAAGAATCAGTTCCTTTCTTAGCTCCAACTTTGCCTCCAATGACCCGGTTATCTTCCCGTCTGGAGAAAAAACTCTCCCACGAACTTGCAACAGTCTTTGGCTGCAGTTATTCCAGTCCAAATGTTGTAAACTGAAAACTTTAAACTATAAATCCAACAGGGTAAAATAAGGTAATAAATCTGGCAGAGCAAGATGCAGAGTTCCAGAAATAAAGTAACATGGCAGTAAATGAAACCAGTTAGGAGGATGCCAGGAACTCGGATAATAGCAGCCGACACAAGATAAACTCAACGTTTGTTCCCAACAACCATCCCTCCTATCTGCCTCTCCTTTAAACTCCCTCCCCAGGTGTGTCTTGTGAAGGGAATCAGGGCCCTCTCCTCCCCCGCAAGCCATGCAACCCAGGTTGCTCTCTTCTCCATTCTTCCCTGTGCCCTAGGATGAAGAAGAGGTGTGCCTTGGTCTTCCTCTGAACCTGCTCTCCCTTGTTCTACCTTTTTCCTGATCTGCCCAGCCTGACTTTGCCCTTCCCCAGTTTCCTCCACAGCCAACAGAACCACTCTCCTGCTCCCTGATGGCTGTTCATCTCCCTCCTCGGATTCAGACCCCGATGGGGGCATGACATCTTCAACCTACCGAGTTTGGAGGCACCTGCTTTAAGTGCAAAGAAGATTTTCTAATAAATGCAATTTGTTGACTCTGAGTGCAAGTGGCAACTCCAATCCAATTTACTTTCCCAATTTAAATTTATTAAATAGAAATGTAATACATAAATAAATCAATTTACTAGTAGCATTTCGAGGCTGACTCAGCCCCAGAGGACCTTTCCCTCTGTGATTTAAATCTCATCTTTCAATTTAATCAAAGACCCGTGGGACTGAATGATAATGAAAATATCAAATCCCAAACTGAAATTTAAAAAAGATCTAAAATGAATGTGGTACAGAAATTAATTAAGCATTAAGCCACGGTGGCTCAGTGGTTAGAAGGCAGTACTGCAGGCTACTTCTGCTGACTGCCAGCTCCCTACAATTGGGCAGATCGAATCTCACCAGGCTCAAGGTGGACTCAGCCTTCCATCCTTCCGAGGTCAGTAAAATAAGGACCCAGATTGTTGGGGGCAAAAGGCTGACTCTGTAAACCGCTTAGAGAGGGTTGTGAAGCCCTGTGAATAATAGCAATATGGGAAGCAAGACCCTCCATAGTGCTCACCTGCTCCTCTCGTCCCCTGCAGAGTGTCCCCGCCTCTTTTGGGGCCCGGATTGCAAAGAGCTGTGCAATTGCTATCCCAACGGGCAGTGTGAGGACGTGACGGGCCAATGCACGTGTAATGCCAACCGCTGGGGCCCCCGGTGCGAGAACGTCTGCCTGTGCAAACACGGCAAGTGTGACCAGAAGACGGGCAAGTGCTCCTGTGAGCCGAACTGGTGGGGCCCCCTGTGTGCCAACGCCTGCTACTGCAGCCTCAACTCACAGTGCGACCAGAAGACCGGCCACTGCCTCTGCCAGCCAGGCTGGTGGGGCCGCACCTGCAACAACCAGTGTGCCTGCAGCACCTCACCCTGCGAGCAGTTCACGGGGCGTTGCCAGTGCCGCAGCCGCACCTTTGGCCCCCGCTGCGACCGCTACTGCCAGTGTCATATGGGGAAGTGCAACCAGGTAGACGGGACCTGCACCTGCGAGCCAGGCTACCGGGGCAAGTTCTGCCGCGAGGCCTGTCCGGCCGGCTTCTATGGACAAGGCTGCAGGCGACGGTAAGCAGGAGCCCCTTTTGGGGGTCTCCCCCCCCCGGGATTTGGAGAGGCTCACCTCGTGCCCGGCCCCCTTTGCGCCTTTCCTCAGAACAGTTCAGGGCAGCGTTTCTCAATCATGGGCACGTGTGTGTTTTTTAAACAAATTTTATTAATTTTCAAAGACAATACACAAACAAACAAAACATAAAACATAAAAACATAAAACATCTTTTCTGAAAGCTGCTTGATCCCAGGTTACATCTCTTCATACAGACACAAGTTTAAATTCATGTTCATTTTATATACCATTCCATATCTTATTACCATTTTACGTTTTCTATGTAGCTTCTCCCCTCTTTTGAACTTTCTTAGTTTTATTTTATTTATCTCATCTCAGTTCTGATCATTATACTTATTATTCTTTGTCTGTTCTGTTTCCAGCTATCTATTTATCTTTTCTCTTTAAACAAAATTTCTCCTGTACACTAATTGGAGTATGACGCCTTTATCTCTTTCCCCTAAATTTATAACACTTAGTATAGTACATAGCTTCCATTGGGATTCTGTTTAGTACATTCTAAAGTTACACATTATATTTTAAAGAAAGAAAAAAATTGTAAATATGTAATATAATTAAAACAACAATCCATACCAATTCAAATCTATCATTAATATTAATATTCATTTGAATCTTAAACATTTTACACATTACTTTTCTATTGAATATCATACTTTTATGGGAACACTTATAAGCTTTCCATAGTTATTTCCCCCCCCCCACTTCACACCACTTGTATTTTAAATCATTGTATCATTAAAATATTCCCATTTCTTCCTACTTCAATTCTCTCATTTATTTCATTGCCTTCCTTTTATTCACAAAAATTTCACTAAATTACACTGAATATTTTACCCCATTTTTTGATCACATGTTGTTTCCAATTTTCTAACATTATTTCTAAGTACAAATATAACAATACAATCTTATGTACCTTTGCAGAATCCCTTTTTGAATTAAATTTTTACCCATTATCTCTAAATGAATCTTGTTTCTTTACATCTTGCTCCACACCATTGAAGCTTTTCATCCCTTCCTTCCTCCCTTGCTTCTTCTTCTCCCTGCCCTTTTTACCCCCTTGTCTCTCCACCTCCCTTTTCCTCTACTGTATTCCCCCTTTCTGTTGTTTTCTAACATTATATCCACTTTTCACCTTATTTTTCTCCTTTTTGGTTGTTTTTTTAAGTCTTAAAGTCTCCTTTTTCTTTTCCTCCTTCTCCCTTTCTTCCCCAAATAAAGTTAACTTGTTCATCAAAGATGGCTTCTTCTTTGTCCAAATCATCTTGTTGCGCAGTCAGTTTCTCATAGGTGCAAATCGCCATTTCTAGGAATTGAAAAAGAGAGCCAAGAGAATCCTTCCCTTCTTGTTCCTCTTCTTTGTATTTTTTTAATTCAATTTTCAATTCATCCACAAGTGATGCCATTGTAGAGAGAAATATTTTTTTTCAAAACAACCACCCAAGTGTTTTTAGTCCTTCAAAGATAATTTCCAAAAGTCCCAAAGTCACCAAACAGTCCAAATAAGCTGTTTCTTTTAGCACTTTCTTCTTTCTTCACTTTCTCTTTCTGGGGTTACTGTTTAGTTGCAAAATTCCAGTTAAAATGTATCTTTTAGAAGTCTTGTTAGTATTTAATGATTCTTTAAAATTCTAGGCAATCTCCTCCTTGCTTCCAAATCCTGCTCCAGTTCTTTTCCTCTCCCTTCCCACTTACAACAAAAGAGAATTTTTTTTTCTGTTTGCTGTCAACGTTAGGAAGGAGAGTGAAAAAAATAGAACTTTCCCTTTTAACTTCCATTTGCCGCTTGTAAATCTCTGGGAATGATGTATCTTTTGCACGTTTTAAGTTCCAGGGTACCTTCCTTGTTGCTTTGTCCCGGTCAGCAAAAAAACTTTCACTTCTTCTTAACTCCTCCTGCACTTTCTTTTTCCGTCTGAGCGCTTCTTTGTGACGGCCATTTCTGACCGCCGCTCTACCGCCTTCGGAAAAGGGAGTTTAGCCATCTAGGGAAGAGAAGTGCAATATCTCTCGACCCTGCCAGATCCCCCCTATCTTCACCACCTTCTACAGAGGTGGCTAGCCCTGAAGCCAGATGGCTCAGGGCACTCCAGCGGCGAGCGCAGGCAGAAACCAGGCACAATCGCAGATTCCTGCCTGCCCCGAAGCGCTGCAAACCGGAATCATGGGCACGTTTAAGAGGGGCAGACTTCCACTCCCATAATTCCCTAGTTGACCATGCTTGCAAAAGTTGAGGAATGGCATCCTGGACTGACCAGCAGACCCTCACATGATCTTCCCAGAAAGTTTGTGCAAGAACCAGTCTCTTTATCAAAGTTCAGCCCTGCTTCTTCTTCTTCTTGTGCCCTATCCGTCATCAGACGTTGACCATCATGTTGGCGGTCCTATTTTTATCAACAGCTGCATGAAAAAGTGCCGTTGAGTTTTATCCAGCCCCTTGGATTTTGAAGCCATGATGTTCTTCTTCTGCCTGGACCTTGTTTGCCTTCAATTTTCCCTTGGAGGATTAAGTGAAGGATGCCGTATTTTTCTGGGTGTCGTATCACATGTCCGATATAGTCTAACTTTCACTTTTTAATGGTTTTCATGATTTTCCTTGGCTTTCCCAGAGCTAGGGTAGGGCTTCGCTAGCAGCAGTGGCTCTTCTGTCCCAAGGATCGGCCCACAGATTTCCACTGCTCTCCTCTCCTATACCTTCTGTGCATCTGCACATCAGGCACTGTACCTAGCTGTTCCTCCTCTTCCTCACCAGCCACCTCCAGACCTGGTGACTGTTGACTCTCCATCTGAGGACTGGCGGATGGCACAGGCTCCACTTCTGTCTCTTTCTCTGCCAGCTCCATTCCCTCTTCCCCCTCGGAGCTCCCAGGTTGCCTTGATGCGGACCCTGACTCCCATGCCTCCGCCTCCTCCTCTGATTCGATTGTTGGAGGATGGCGGCTGACAAGCCAAAACAGGTTGCTGCCTAATCCTGTGGCCTTCATACGCTCTCTGCTCTACCTTCGCAGGTGCGGTCAGTGCAAGGAGCTGCAGCCGTGTACAATTGTGGATGGCCGTTGCCTGGCCTGTGAAGCTGGTTGGAATGGCACCAAATGTGACCAGATCTGCTCTTCGGGCTTTTACGGGGAGGGCTGTGAGCAGATCTGCCCCCCCTGTAAGGATGGCCACACCTGCAACCATATCAACGGGAAGTGTTCTCACTGCAACCCGGGCTGGATTGGAGACAGGTAAGTAGCTGATGCCCCTGAGTACCAAATATTGTCCTTAATAGTATCTTGTCTCTGGTCTGTTGTTGCCTCTTCCCTTTGCAGCCCTTGGGGTTGCACACACGTGACATATGTGCGTTTCAACACATGTGCATTTTGGGTTCTAGATTATCACCTCAAGGCGCTCAGCCTTTATTTGATACCAGATTAATCCATTGCTTCTTCTTCAGAACCTGGTACTCTTAGCCCAAATTGCCAGATCCATTATTCAAGGGCCTCCATCTTCTTAGAATTAGAATAGAGATGGAAGGTACCTTGGAGATCTTCTAGTCCAGCCCCCTGCTGAAGCATGAATGACAGGAAGCGAGCTTCCTGTGATCTTCTCGGCTGTCCTCACCACTCTCTGTAGGGACTTTCTTCTTTTTTTCCCCAAATTTTATTGGTTTTTAAAAACAAACATAAACAAACAAAACATAAAAACATCAAGCCATCTTCCATATGTATACATACAGTGTGCCGGTTGGTTTACAAATTGTTTTGTGCTTCCATTTCGCAGTATTCAATTACAATTACATTACATATAATCTCATATTGTCAATCAACAATTAAATACCTTAGTATCATTATTAATCAATCATTTGACTATACTTTTATTCATTCATGTTTTACAAGATAACCATAATTTACTTAGATCTTATAACAGTTCATATTACCTTTCCAAATCTATCCTAAAATCTTTTTGTAGATATAATAAGAAAGAAGTACATCTTTGTATATTTATTATTTTTTAAAAGTCTACATAATTCATTACTGTATTTTATTGTCTAACCATTGATAGAAAAGCTCCCAAATTTTATAAAATTGTTTATCCTCTTGTTCTCTAATTTCAAACGTCAATCTACTCATTTCAGCACATTCCAATATTTTCTTAATGATTTCCTCCTGTGATGGTATTTTCTCATTTTTCCAGTTTTTAGCAAATACAATCCTAGCCGCTGTTAATACATTTACAATCAGGTATTTCAAGTCTTTACTATATGTTTCAGGTAAAATTCCCAATAAAAATATCTCTGGTTTCAAGTCTATGTGTTTTTTTGTCATTTTTCCAACCACATGTGGATTTTAGTCCAGTATTTTTTAGCATCCGCACAAGTCCACCACATATGGTAATATGAACCAGGTGTCTGATGACATTTCAAACATTTTTCGGATTTATTCTTGAACATTCTTGCTATTCTTGTCGGGGGGAAATGCCACCTGTAAAACATCTTATACAAATTTTCTTTATATGCTGTTGACATTGTCATTTTATAATTTTGAGACCACAATTTTTGCCATTTCTCTCAATCAATCCCATATCCAAAATTCTTCCCCCAAGCAATCATAGTTTCTTTAACTTGTTCTTCTTCTAATGTAATTTCTAATAAATATTCATACAATTTTTTAATCACCTTTTCATCAGTACCTGTCAAAATCTTATCTAAGTCAGTCAGTTTATCATAGAAACCCTCTGTTTTAGAATCTTTATCATACCTTGAATGTATTTGCGCATATGAAAACCAATTCATCTTTATACCTTGTTCCTCTAGTTTTTGCATAGATTTAAGTTCACCCTTTTCATTCAATATTTCACCATATCTAACCGTTTGTTCCTTTTTGTATATTATAGGATACGAAAATGCTTCAATAGTCGATAACCAGACTGGAATTTTCAAATAACATTGTCTTTTAATCTTCTCCCAGTTTAACCACAGAGACTCCCGTATATAATGTCTTCTAAAATACCCCTGTGTTTTAGTTCCTTTGTACCATAAAAAGCATGCCACCCCAACAACAAATCATGTCCTTCTAATGTCAACAATCTAGTATTTCTTAGTGTTATCCATTCCGTAACCCACATCAGATTTGTAGCTTGGTAGTACAACTCCCAATTAGGCAAACCAAATCCTCCTCTAATTCTAGCATCGTGCAAAAGTTTTAACTTTATTTTCGCTTTCTTACCTTGCCATATATATTTCAACACAATTTTATTTAAATCTTCAAAGTAATCTTTTCCAAGCCTAATTGGAATTGTTTGAAACAAATATAAAATTCTGGGTAATATATTCATCTTGATTGTTGATATTCTCCCTATTAGTGACAGTTGTAAGTTTTCCCATTTCGCCAAATCTAGCGCTATCTGCTGTTTAAGTTTAATATAATTATTCTCTTTTAATGTACTACATCTTGCTGTCAAATATATCCCCAAGTACTTGATCTTATTCGTGACCTGAATTTTCAATAGGTCTGCCAGTTCTTCCTTTTGTCTTAATAGCATATTCTTTGTCAAAATCTTTGTCTTATCTTTGTTTATTTTCAAACCAGCCACCTTTCCATATGTCTCTATCTTTTCTATCAATTTTGATGCTGTTTCTAAAGGCTCTTCTAAGATGAAAACCAGATCATCCGCAAATGCTTGCAGCTTTAATTCTTCCTTTTTGATTTTCATTCCTTTTATATTCTTTTCATCTCTAATATTTCTGTTTAGCACTTCCAAAATTAACACAAACAACAAAGGTGATAGTGGGCACCCTTGTCTTGTTCCTTTTCTTATATTAATAGAGTCTGTCAGTTCTCCCTCTATCATTACCTTTGCCGTCTGCTTATGATATATAGCTTCTATTGATTTAATAAATTTTCTAGCGAAGCCCATCTGTTCCAGCAGTAATAACATGAATCGCTAATTCACATTATCAAATGCCTTCTGTGCATCTAGAAATATCAGAGCCATTTGTTTTTCAGGATGTGCCTCGTGGTATTCCAAGGTGTCCAAGATTACTCTCATATTGTCTTTAATTTGTCTTTAATGAAATCCATTTTGATCAGAATGGATAAAATTATTTAAATATTTTTTAAGTCTTTCTGCCAATGTTGAAGCAAAGATTTTATAATCTGCATTTAGTAGGGAAATGGGTTTATAGTTCTTAATTTGTAATGGGTCGGCCTCCTCTTTTGAAATAAGTGTAATATAGGCTTCTGACCATGATTTAGGTATCTTCTTCTTTAACATAACTTCATTCATAACTTCTAGCAATGGAAGATTCAACAATTCTTGTAATGTTTTATAAAATTCTGCCGGAAGTCCATCTGGGCCTGGTGCCTTTCCATTATTTTGCTTCTTGAGTGCTTCAGTTAACTCCATCATCGTTATATTGCTTTCTAACATTATTTCAATCTCTTTAGGTATCTGAGGTAAATTAGCATTCTGTAAGTACTGTTTGACTCTTTCCTCATCAATATTCTCTTGCATATATAATTTCCCATAGAAGTCTCGAATGATTTCCTTCTTCTCTTTGCTACCATGGCAAACTTGGCCTTGGTCATCTATTAATTGCAATATTTTCCTTGATTCTTTCTCCTTTCTCAATTTGTATGCTAACCATCTACCTGGTTTGTTTGCGTCTTCAAAGTAGTTCTGTTTAGCACCTCTAATTTTCTGTGCTAATTCTTCTTTTTTTATTTGACCCATTTTGTGTTTAATTATATCCATTTTTAGCTTGATGTCCTTTTTCTGTGGCATTTTCTGTAGCTCTTTTCAAGTCTTTTATGCTCATCCTCTAGGGCCTTAGAGGCTAATCTTTTCATAGTATTCCTTTTCCTTATATAGTCTATTATCAAGCCTCTAACATATGCCTTCATTGCATCCCATACATTCTGGATTGATGTATCTTCTTTTTTGTTTTCTCCAAAGAAAAAGGCCAATTCTTTCTCCATCCGCTGTGTGAAGTCTTTTTCCTTTAAAATAGTATTATTTAACGTCCATCTAGATCTTCTTTTTTGTCCTTTCCATTTAATTGTCATTGGATTGTGATCTGCCCAAGTACTTGTTTCAATATTTATTTCTTGAATGTTAGATATTAATTCTGTTGACATCCATATCATATCTATTCTGGACCATGATAAGTGTCTATTTGAATAGAAGGTGTATTGTTTAGTTTTAGCATTTCTTTCTCTCCATGTATCTTTTAAGTTTATTTCATCTACCATTTAAAAAAAATATTTAGGGAGAGTCTTTCTGTTTTGGTTTATTGTTTTCTGTGCTGTATAGTCCAATTTATTGTCTACAATTCCATCATAACTATATTAGCATAATCCAATTCAATTATTTTCATATGTAATTTTTTGTAGAATTCTTCTTGTTTGTCATTCGGAGCATAAATTGCAATCAGGAGTGTTTTCATATTATTGTCCACTATTTCCACCATTAGTATTCTTCCATCATCATCGGTATAAATCAATTTTGCTGGGGTGGTCTCTTTAATATATAAAACCACTCCTCTTTTCCTACATTGAGTCAAGGAAGTAAATATTTTCCCTAATTTTGGCTCTACCAACAATTGTTCATATTGTTTTTTAATATGTACTTCTTGTAGACAAATTATATCAAATTTTAATTTCTCTAATTTATGAAAGGTTTTCCTTCTTTTAACGGCTGAGTTAAGTCCATTTATATTAATTGTAATCAATTTTTTCTCTTCCATGGTTATATTTTATAGTTAGGTTTAGCAGCTCTCGTAGATCTTGGTTCATGTTGTTCTTTGGCTTCCACCTTTCCACCACTGCACCTTCTTCTTTTTCAATCGCCATTTGGCAGTCCTCTTGGAATTCAGTTAGTGAGATCTCTTTTTCTGCCTCTTCCTCTTTCCTTCCAAAAAATTCTGTATAAAATAATTCCGCTTTCTCAATTGAGTCAATTCTATGTCTCTATTCTTGCCATGTGAACATTAAACCTTCTGGAATCAGCCATCTATAATTCACCTCTTTTTTAAGTAGCATTTTAGTCAAGAATCAATATTCTCTTCTCATCTCTCTCACTCTTCTGGGTATTTGTTTCAAGACCACAATCTCCTTGTCTTTGTATTTCAATGTTTTCTCTTTTGCCACTTGCAATATTTGCGTTTTAATGGCTTTCTTTGTAAATCTAATGTGAACTTCACTTGGTAAGCTATTTCTCATCGCATATCTTGTGAAAACTCGATAAACCTCATCTATTCCATCCATCATCTTCTCTTGAGTTATTTCCAAAGCTTCAGCCAGTATTTCTATCATTATCTCAGCTAGGTTTTGTCCTTTTTCTTCCTCTACGTTTTGGAATCTAAGATAGAATTCTGATCTATCCATCTCCCATCTCAACATACCACTTTTATCTTGTTCAACCACCGTTAATCTATTATCAATATCTCTAATCTTCTTGTCTCTTTGTTTATCTTCTTCTTCAATCTTTTGGAATGTCTCATCATACTTCAACATCATTTGTTGGATGTTCTCCACTTTTTCATCGGTTTTCCCTGTTCTTTGTTCAATGTTCTCTGTTCTTTGTTCAATATTCTCTGTTCTTTGTTCGATGTTCTCTGTTCTTTGTTCAATGTTCTCTATTCTCTTTTCAATATTCTCTGATCTTGCTTGAATATTTTGAATTCCTTGCATAATCATCTGCAGAGTCACTTTTTCTTGTTCTTTTTCTTGCTTTAACATTGTCTGTATTGAACAATACAGATGGTGGAGAGGAAGACGTAGAAGTTGAAGAACCTGGAGCTGTAAATTTCCTACTAATTTTAAACAATTCAATATCTTCAGGTTCTTCTAAACCTTAATCCAATTGTGAAGTAACCAATTATAGTTCAAAATAAAAATAGTAGAAAAAAGAAGCCCAATAATAATAATAATAATAAAAAGGGAGGACAAAATTTCTTCAGGTTCTTGTATACCTTAATCCAATCAATAGTTAGATAAAGAAAAAGACTTAAGAAAAAAAAAGGAAAAGGAAAAAAAGGAAAAGGAAAAATTCTTCAGGTTCTTCAACACCTTAATCCAATTGAAAGGTCTCAAATAGAAAAAAGTGCATAAGAATAAACCAGAAAGGTAGATGAAAAAACAAAAATACCAGGAAAGAAAAAAAGGCTTTTAAGGCTTTCCCTTTAAAATAAAAAGCAAATGTAGAGATTGGACTTCCAAAAAAAAGAAAGAAAGAAAGAAAAACAAAGACAAGCTCCAACGAAGCCAAAAACCCAAATAGTTATTACAAAAAAAAAAGATTAAAAAATACAATAAAGCTGGTGAGAAGTGATAGCACAACTTAGGAAAAGTAAAAAGGGCACACTGCACTTTGTTTAATTATCCAAGGCTCTTATTATAACTCTCTTCTCCTAAAACTTATCACCTTTTCCCCCCCTCGGTTTCAACACCAGACTCCAGCTGTTGATAGAAACCCAGAAGAGCACCTGCAATAATACTCTCCCATGCTGTTCCCTCTATCTTATCAAATAGCAATGTCCTTGAAAAAGAGTCTCAGTTCTTTCTTTCTCAGCTTTGTCTGGTCACAGGGAAATAGAATATTTTCAAGCCTCTAGTTGGCAGTGTTACAAAGTTTCTTTGCTCTCACTTTCCCCCTCCTTTTCCGAGCAGGATATAATAAGAATTAATAAAAAAAGAAAAAGATATTTTTTAAAAAATGAAATAACTAAAGGGAGCCTCTAGCCTATAATATTACAAAATCAAAAAGGAGAAGAAAAAAATAGATATAAATGAAAAAACCAGTCCAGTTTCAAAATACAAGATCATATATAGAAGATCCAGCAATGAGAAAAACAGAACAAAACATTACTTTGGCATTCCTGTTTAAAATCGCTGCTTAATCACTTGTCAAAACTTTTACAGATTCTTTCTTTTCCTTAGGGTGTCCTTTCAGATCTTAGAATAAAAAAAAAGTTCTCACCAAACTGGCACACTCTCTCTTTCTGCTCTCTTCCGTTTCGGAGCTGTCCCAACTTCAGCAGCTTTAATGGCTGCCTCTTTGCCGCTGGCAAGAAGAGCTTCTCCTGGATCTGCCAGGGACGTTGCGGTATCCCTGGGATCGACAGGATGCGCTCTTCACTTTCACCATCTCTTCGGGACGGTTTAGATCCGATAGGACCATCCAGGAGCAAAGATATCGGCAGCGATCTCAGACCTCCGAGATCGCATGCCGTATCGTCACGACGCCAGCTCTACTGTAGGGACTTTCTATCGGAGGCACTGCAGCCATCAAACCAAACAGAGAGGCAGTTTGTTAAAACGCTCTCAATCGTGCCTCTGTAAAAAGTGGGCAGAAGAGAAGGAGAAAGAGGTGCCCTCCTCATCCGATGCAGAAAATGCAGGCACCAGTTTGCACGCATCCCCAAGGACGACGTGTGGAGAGACCTGTTCAGATTGTTAATTATCTGCACCCCCAGATACGTAATATTGTTGCATCTTTTGATACTGAGTGGGGAATGACTATGTAGACTCTTTCTAAAATCTAAAATGCCCTGGGCTCCTGCAGCCAGCACCACAAAGCCAACCCCTGGATGGAGCCCAGTCTCCACTACCCTGTGTTTGTCTTCTTGTCCTTTTCCCAGGTGCGAGACCAAATGCCGCAACGGGACTTACGGCGAGAACTGTGCCTTCGTCTGCAGCAGCTGTTTTAACGGGGAGTGCCACTTTGAGACCGGGAGGTGCCTCTGCCAAGCCGGGTTCCACGGCATGTTGTAAGTGGCTGTCACATGGGAAGACCTCACCCCCACCCCACCCCATCCCTACCCCCCACCCTACCCTGTCTGCCTCTGGGCTTAGCCAAGGAAGCTGAAATACATCTGCGGTCTTGCTTGCTGAAGCAAAGCCAAATGGATTCCAGCAATCACTCTAATTAAATCATGATTCTCGAGCCAAACTTCAAAAAACTTCAAAGGATTCATTAGAGGCGACATGCTGGCACTGCCCTGTATGACGCCAACTCTGGCATACATCATTTACAGTTCCCTGTGACCCTGTTTCTCTCTCTCCTCCCGGGTGTGTCATAAAGCAAATTCTCCAACTGAGCACTTTCACAGGCTGAGTGTCATCAATCACGTTCTCCAATTAAATATATTAGCGGGCAAAAGCTGTGGTAGTTTAGTTAGAATCTTTTAAAGATAAAGAGTTGGAATGTACTTTCGATTTCAAACTGCTGCACTGTTCTTCCAGATTTCCTTCCTCCCCCCCCCCCTCTTTTTTATGGCAACTACTGAAACAGGCATAGGAATGTTTTATGAGTTGACATTTATGCTTTTCTTAAGACTAAAAAATTACATTTCTGACTTGTCGCAGGTTCCTCTTCCTTTTACAACAAGGTGATCTGTGTTCTTTAAGGAAATCAACCAACGCAGGAGTGCCCCGTTTCCTGTTGGGTCCTCCTTGCTAAAGGGACACTTAGATCTGGGTTTGCAACAGTGTTTCTCAACCTTGGCTTGAAGCTTCAACTCCCAGAATTCCCCAGCCAGTCAGGCTGGGAAATAAATCTAAGACAAGTAGTCCTCCACTTACAACTACAATTGAGCCCAAAATGCATGTTGCTAAGTGAGACATTTGTTAAGGGAGTTTTGCCCCATTTTATGACGTTCCTTGCCACGTTTGTTAGATGAATCACTGCAGTTGTGAAATTTAGTTGCATGATCGTTAAGTGAATCTGTCTTCCCCACTGAGTTTGCTTGTCAGAAGGATGCGAGAGGGAATCACTTGACCCCCGGGATCCCACAACTGTCATAAATATGAATCAGTTGCCAAGCATCCAAATTTTTGATCACATGATCATGGGGGATGCTGCAATGGTCATAAGTGTGAAAATGGGTTGTAAGTCACTTTTTTCAGTGCCATTGCAACTTTGATCACTAAGTGAACTGTTTGTAAGTCGAGGATTACCTGTATAGACCCAGTGGAAGCAGGCTGACTGGGGAATTGTGGGAGCTGAAGTCCACCCAATTTTAAGCTGTGGAGGTTGAGAAACACTGGTTGAGAGATTAGCCAGTCCGATTAAATAAGCAGAAGATAGCATTTTACACACTTTATAAAAGTCTTATTCATGCATATTCCTATATGATAATGTTGGCACTGGAGAGAAAATGGAGGCTGGCAGCTGACTGGAAAGATGGTTTAATGATGAACAGAACCACCAAGCACGTGTGGTTCTGGGCAGCTGACCACATGGAGTTGAGAGTAGGGGGGGTGTTTATACCTTCTCTGGGCTTTGCACTTCAGTTTCCTGTTCCTGAGCAAGGACATGTATTATATTGGTTGTTGTAGGGGTCATGTAGGGGTCATAGCTGGCTCTATCAGTTGCCTGAGCTAAGTTTGGTTGAAGTTTGGAGGGTGATGCAATGTCCTTAGGAGATTGTGCAATGAGATGAGCTCTTAGTGGGTTGATCCTATTATGTCCTGAAGGGTCATGTCTTAAGCCCTTCATCCTGGAGCTGAAGGTATTTTGTTTTGTAGATAGGCTGGCCCAGTCTTTCTTAATGGGCACAAAATATCTTTTAAGATTTTTGAATTTCTCTTTTAGGGGAAATATAATATTCTGCCTTTTTAATATTTCCTAAAATATTTCATTCTTCTAGGAGAGAAGTGGGTGCTAACTTTCTACAATAATGAGGTGATTTCTCAATCTCAGCAGTTTTTATTTGTGTGGATTTCTGCTCCCAGAATTTCTCAGCCAGCTTGCTTCCATTGATTCTAGATCAAAATAGCTGCTTCTTTTAATTCAGAGTCAGCAATGGTCAATTCCTATGCAGGCCCCCCAGAACCTCTTTGAGACAATATCCTGCTTGGGTTTGGAGATGATGAAATACTTTGAAGGAGCAAAATGTGTGTCCCAGCCCTGCAAAGGGCTAGTGCACCCTTGTCATTTCTTTAAAAGAAAAAATATTTCTTCCATTTCTTTCTAGTTAAGGACAAAGAGTAGGTAGGATCTTAAGTTTTTCCTCTTCCCCAAAGAGAAATTTATGATCCTACCCACTCTCAAAACAGAGTAGCCTTTAAAAAATACCAAAACAGCATCTTCTTTTTTTCAAATATGTTTTTATTATTTTATACAATACATTTCCTTTCTATGTTGAGCAGTGTGCTCTCTAGGTGTCCAAGATGTTAATATACAAACATCATTATTAATATATATGTGTGTGTGTGTGTGTGTGTAATATATAAACAAATATGACAACATCAATCATATTATATTATCTTTCATTATAATGTTGATTATATAACTGTCAGAAATATTTATTCATCTGGTTTTCTTTTGCCTATAAAGCATGTTTCACCTAATCCCACTCCTCTAACCTCAATATCTATCATGTAACCATTTATAGAATAGTTCTCATGTTATGAAGTAATCCGAATCTTCTTTTCCTTTAATTTTTAACCTATCCATCTCTGCACATTCCAGAATTCTTTTGATTATAAGATGGTCTGCGGGGATTTCTGGGTTTTTCCAGCTGTGCATATGCAATCCTAGAAAACATCATCTTCTGGCTGGCAGAAAGTTGTCCCCTTATGGCTGAAGCACAAAATCTTCGTTTCCTGACATCCACAATTCTTTAGTTTAGCAGAAAAGGGACATCCTGGCTACTTCGTCGTGTTTAGCCATGGCATGCTTCTTCAAGACAAAGCTTATATTTATTATCCTGGGAGGTGCGGGGGGGGGGGGTGTTCCAACAAATTCTTTCTGTGTTTTTGGCAAAGAAAGCTGACTTCTCCTTCTGGGTGAAGAAGGGGATCTTTCTACCCACTGTTTCTTTTCTATTATATATGTAAAACAGAATTCTTGCAAGCTTAGGCTTCTCTTTGTGTTTTATTCCGCAACATCTGCTTTCCCAACCTGGGGCACTCATCAGTGTGTTGGGATTAAAATTCACATCATTCTCAGATGGACTGCAGGATGCTAATCAGCTCCAGATTAGTTTGTGCTAAACTTCTAAAGCATTGCTTCTCAACTTTGTGGCGAGTTTTAAGTTAGGTGGGCTTCAACTCCCAGACTTCCCCACCCAGTTAGCAGATTAACAGAGGTAGAAGGGACCTTGGAGGTCATCTAGTCCAAACCCCACCACCACCACCATTTCTGACAGATGGCAGTTCAGTCTCTTCTTGAAAGCTTCCAGTGGTGAAGCTCCCACAACTTCCGAAGGCAACTTCTGTGCTATGGCTTGATTGTTCTCACTGCCAGAAAATTCCTCCTTATTTCCAGGTTGAATCTCTCCTTGTTCAGTTTCCATCCATTATTCCTTGTCTGGCCTTCAGGTGCTTTAGAAAATAGCTTGACCTCTCTGTGGCAGCCCCGTAAATATTGGAAGACTGCTATCCTGTCTCCCCTGGTCTTTCTTTTCCCTAGACTAACCAAGCCCAGTTCCTGCAACTGTTCATCATATGTGTTAGTCTCCAGTCCCCTAATCATCCTGGTTGCTCTTCTCTGCATTTTTTCGAGAGCCTCAACATCTTTTTTATAGTGTGGTGACCAAAATGGGATGCAGTACTCTAGGTGTGGTCTTATTAAGGCTTTATAGAGTGGTATTAGTAACTCCCTTGATCTTGATTGTATCTCTCTGTTAATGCAATTTAGGATTGCATTGGCTTTTTTGGCTGCTACTGCACACTGCTGGCTCCTATTTAGCTGGTTGTCCACTAAGACTCCAAGATCCTTCTCACAGTTCCTGCTATTAAGCCTGGTTTCACCCAGTTTAGATATGTCCTTTTGGTTTTTCTTGCCTAAGTGTCAGACTTTATTGGGTTGTTAATAACTGGCCCCAGGATCTATGAAGAAGACAGAAGCAGCTTCTGGATTTAGTTCAGAAACAGGTTCCAGCATCCACGAAACCTCATTGCAGTTCTTGAAGCCATCTTGGGCCACAATTGCTGAAAAGTCTCGGTTCCTGTGATTGCAAGAATGGTGGAATGGGTATCCCTGTTCCCTATAAAACTAACATCAAAACAGTCCTTGATATTGTTGCCAGATTGGAGGATATGAGAGTTGTCCTTTAATTGGCCCTTAGACATCATTAATCATCTGTAATCAACCCCCAAAGCTGGAACATTTTCCAACTATGTCTTGTCCTTTCTCCCTCCCTCCTTCCTTCCTGCTTTTTCTTTCATCCCTTCTTCCTTTTTTTTTTGCAGTTTCCTTCCTTCCTCTTGCACAGCTTCTGCTGAGTTCCAGGCATCCCTGTGAAACACATTTGGCGCATTTGTAAAACAGGTTGTGGGGGGAGAAAGAGAGACACATCTGGATTTTCTTCCTTGGGAACTCAGGTGTTGTGGCATGCGGTCCCCATACATTGCTCCGGTCAAACTATGAAAGGACTTTTGATGCAGATGGGGGGGAAGCCCTGGGACATGCTAAAAATAGGTTTGGTGGGGAATTTATCCTTGTGGCTTCTGGTAGATGAGTGTGCTCTTCCCAGTCTGTTGGGAGGGATTGCATGGATTTGTTTGTGCCCTCAGAAAAGCTTTAGTCCACCCGAACTTTTTTAATCAAAGAAAAGCCATCACATATAAAGACATCATAAATGAGGAAGGAGAATTAAAATCAAGGCAGGAACTAAAAGATCAACGAAGTAGAATTGGAATGGTGGGCTTACCTGCAAGTCCAATCAAGATATAGACAAGATACGAAAGAATGGAGGATCAGTAGACAGCCTATGATATTGGAGAAAATATTACTTGGATCAGAGGACAAACTGATAAGGAAAATCTACAGATGTTTATTGGATTATAAGCTGGAGCAGGTAAAAGAAACAATGTTGGCATGGGCAAAAATTTTGGGGCATGGTATCAATTTGGACAATTGGCAAACTTTATTGGAAAGAAACAAAAAAAAATTGCCCACATCGTATAAGGAAAACCTATATAAAATGTTTTATAGGTGGCATCTTCCTCCAGCAAAATTGTCTAAAATGTATCAAAATATATCACCTAACTGCTGGAAATGCTAGGGTTCATATACCACATATAGTGGAAATGTAGAAAAACCCAGGAATTTTGGCAGAGAATTCAGAGGTGGCGTGAGGAGATGGTAGGACATAAAGTGGAATATAAACCAGAATTTTTTCTTCTTGGAATATAAACCAGAATTTTCTTCTTCTTGGAATTATAACAGAAAAATACAACAAAGAAGAAGTCTATTTAATAATACATGTGATTACGGCAGCAAAACAAACCTTTGCTCAAAAGTGGAATGATAAAGAAATTCCCGATGAAAATGATGTAATAAAAAAGATATGGACATGTGCTGAGGTGGATAAATTAACTTTAGAGCTGAAATATAAAGACAAGATAGAATACTATAAAGTATGGGATAAATTCTATCAATGGTGGGGGAAAAGGAAGGATCTAGAATCAAAAGAGATAGGGTTGGCAGAATGTATGACTAGAATTGGAAACTATTGCATAAATGTTATATTTGTTTATTTATTTATTTATTTATTTAGTCAGGCGATTGTAAGATAACAGATATAAGTATAAACATAGTTATGAATACATGAAATGGATACATATAAGAAAAATTAAAAAAGAAACAATAGGATAGGGACAGTAGGGACGTTGGTGCGCTTATGCACGCCCCTTACAGACCTCTTAGGAAAGGGGTGAGGTCAATAGCAGACAGTCTAAGTTTAAAGTTTTTGGGGTTTGGGGAAGAAACCACAGAGTCAGGTAGGGTATTCCAGACATTGACCACTCTGTTGCTGAAGTCTTATTTCCTGCAATCAAGTTTGGCGCGATTAACCTTGAGTTTATATCTATTGTGTGCTCTTGTATTGTTATGGTTGAAGCTCAAGTATTCATTGATAGGTAGGACATTGCAATGTATAATTTTATATACTATGCTTAGATCGGACTGAAGGTGGCAAAGTTCTAGGTTTTCTAGGTCTAGAATTTTGAGTCTGGTGGCATAAGGTATTCTGCAACGAGTAGAGGAGTGGAGAACTCTTCTTGTGAAATATTTCTGGACTTTCTCAACTGTGTTAATATCAGATACGTAATGCAGGTTCCAGACTGATGAGCTGTATTCAAGTATTGGTCTAGCAAATGTTTTGTATGCTCTAGTTAGCAGTGTGATATTACCAGAGAAAAATCTACGTAGGATTAGGTTAACAACTCTTAATGCCTTTTTGGCTATGTAGTTACAGTGGGCTCTAGCACTTAGATCATTAGAGATGAGAACTCCAAGGTCCTTGACAGAGTTTGGATCATCAACAAGGTCTTGACTATTCAGCTTGTATTTTATTTTCTGATTTTTTTTTGCCAATATGTAAGACAGAGCATTTATTTGTTGAGTTTTGAAGTTGCCATTTGTTTGACCATTCTGATACATAGTCGAGGTCTTTTTGAAGGGTAGCAGTATTGTCGGTGGTGTTGAATAGCTTTACATCATAGGCAAAGAGAACGCAGTTGCTCTTAATATGGTCACAGAGGTCATTTATGTAGAGTATGAAGAGAGTTGGTCCTAGAACACTGCCTTGGGGGACACCACTGTTGACAGGTACAGAATTTGATAAGACGCTTCCAATTTTGATCATTTGTTGTCTGTTTGACAGGAATGTTTCTATCCAGTTATGCAACTTTCCAGAGATACCATAAGATTTTAGTTTTAGAAGTACTTTGTTGTGTACCACTGAATCAAAGGCTTTACAGAAGTCTATGTAGATTGCTTTGCCCTGATCGAGTTGTGTAGTCCATATGTTTTTGCAGTGTGCAGATGTATAAATGTAGATATGTATATAAAATATGTATTCTATGCCATAATATGTATGACAATCAGGATTGTCGGGACGATCACACCATGTCCAATGTTTTTAATGATTTACTTAATAAAATTTTGAAGAAAAAGGAAAAGAAAAGCTGAAAGTTGGCTTAGGCAGCGTTTCTCAATTGTAACAACTTTAAGATAGGTGGACTTCAACTCCCAGAATTCCCCAGCCAGCAATGTTTCAAGCTGCCAAGACCGAGAAATGCTGGTTTAGGGGGGGCTACAGAATGTTTCAGCCCTCCCAAGATGATTCTCATAGCCCTTCACAGGTTGGCAGTGTGAGCCAGCTTGGTGCCAGGGTGCCTGCAGGTCGGCAGGACATGGCATCCAAATATGCTCTTTGGAAAAGAAAAAAAAGAGCATAAAGTGGCTGAAACCTCACAGAGGTTGCTGAGCCTCCCAGAGCTCGTCATTCTTGCCTGAAACCATCAACTGTGCAAAAAGTACGAAGATGCAAAATTCTGCAGAACTGCAAACTCTCAAACGAGTCTCCAAATTGAAAACAGTACGGCAGGCAGGAAACACGTTCCTTTGTAAGCCGGCCAGCTTGCAGCTGCTGTGAAGAGCCAGGAAGCTTCTGGGCCAAACCAGCACATGGCCCTGAGGAGGGCAGGATCTGAGCCAAGGAAAAAAACAACCTCCCGAGGTCCAAGAGGCATCAGCATTCCTGGGAGGATGGGATGGCCAAGCCTCCGCCCGTTGCTGCTTATGGAGAGTGAGCCCCCTCCAGCCAGTTTGACTCCTTTCTTCAGGGTTAGCTCACTCATCGGGTGGGAGTTAGGGATGGATTTCCAAAAGGGATTGCAGACTACAGGAGCCATTTGCACCACTCAGGTGACCCTGAGGACACAGATAAACCTCCAAGTGGCCTCAACAACCCTCTAAAAGGACGCAAATGACCAGGTGTCTGTAAGGAGTATAAATCCTTCCATTCCCCACCATCCAGTCAGAGCTGAAGAAGCTTCTTGGGTGAGAAGCAAAACGTCTTCAAATAAAAAAACTCAAGAAAGTCCAGTTGCCTCCTGAAAAAGCATCTTTGGGACAACCATGACTTGGGTGACTGAGAATATCTACAGACTTTTAGCCATACAGTTTGGGATGAACCCCCTTGGAATGGTGTGGGAGTAGGAATGGATTTCCAGAGGGGGAAATAATTGAAGACTACAGGAACCATTTGCAGTACTCAGGTGACCCTGAGGACACAGATAAGCCTCCAAGTGGCCACAATGACCCTCTAAAAGGACGCAAATGACCAGCTGTCTGTAAGGAGTATAAATCCTTCCCTTCCCCACCATCCAGTCAGAGCCGAGGAAGCTTCTTGGATGAGGAGTGAAACGTCTTCAAAGGAAAACCAGAAACTCTTGAAAAAAGCACCTTTGGGACGGCTGGTGAAAATCCTCAGCCAGGCTCTCAGGCGTTAATGATGGACTGCCACCATAAAACCGCTTAAACCCATCCCTGGGCTAGTGAGTGGCAGGAACAGGTGGACTTACGACCACAGTTTCTATTTCTAAGCAAGAGGGTTGTGAGCCACTCTCTGTTTTATGACCTTTTTTGGCCACTGTTGTTAAGCGAACCACATATTTGTTAAGTAAATCCGGTTTCCCCCTCCCCCCTCTTGATTTTTCTTGTCGGAAACTGGCTGGGAAGGTTGCAAATGATGATGGGACACGGTGACCATGGTAAATAGATGCCAGTTGCCAGGTGCCCACATTTGGAAAGGCTGTGACAGTCATAAGCACGAGGACCAGCCATAGGCCGCTTTTTTCCAGTGCTGCCGCAACTTCAAACAATCATTAAAGGAATGGCTGTAAGGCAAGGGCCATCTGTATCTCAGTTTAGAAGCCAGGCTAAGCCACAGCGCTCACTCATAAGAAGTTCCCACACTTGGACTACTAGCTTGGCGAGGAGTGGCTAGCTGTCAGGCCTGCCCCGTCTAGGTCGCTAGGAAAGAAAGACCCTCGACTCCATTGGGTTGAAGCGATAGGTTCTTTTACTGAGGATAGCTGGTGGCAGCAAACAGAAAGGTTAGATCTGTTGTGCTTTGCTGGCAGCATGTGCGGATGGCTGAGGTCTCGGACAGCGAGGACTCGGACGAGGGGCCTGCGTGTGAGGCAGGGATGGGGCCAGGACCATCAGGGAGTCCTGCCTTTGGAGATTGTGGGGGCTGGCAGCAGTGATAAAGAAGCCCCTGAGGAGCCTGTGCTCAGCGTGTGTGCGTGCAGGGCTGCTCAAAGGAAAAAGCACCTGCAGCAGCACGGGCAACTCAGGAGTAAGGCTTCAAGGTAATGGCCCTTCCCTTGAGAGATAAAAGCCAGCTGAGAATCCGGAGTTCTTTGCAGGAAGCAAAGAAGATTTTGCACTCAAGCCTTGTGGACGGTCGGAATATTTTGGTTGGTGTTTGGAGACTCTTTGTGTTTGAAATATTTCTTAGTAACTTTATCTCGTGTTCTTGGCAGCCTTGCACAACCTTGGCAAGGCTCGTTCTTATCAGAGACAATTAGTTGGAAACAGCCTTTTAACCGTGAAGGAACGGAATTTGTAAAGAATCATTAAAAGGTTTTGCTGTTACCTCTGTTTCATGTTTGTTTCCTTGGAACAAGGTTTGGGTCAGAACAAGATCTGAGGTTCCTGCGCAAAGCGTTACAATTTTTTCCTCTTCTGCCCGGCCCTCCCACCCCTCGACCAGTCTGTCACCACCCAATCGTTGTAGCCCAAAGGCATTTGGGGATTAGCTCGGTAGGTGCCACTTGGTGCAGTTCATTCTTTTCCCAGGCTCCACAGCCTTGAATCTTGGAACAGGCTACTTCTCACACCGTTCATTCTCTCTCTTTCTCCCTCTCTCTCCCCTTCCCACCCTCCCTCTCTCTCTCCACACACACACACACACACACACACACACACACACTCACACCCCTTGCCCATCTCTACCCTCTATGTGCCAAATAGCCTCCCTTCCTGTCCCCCCCTCCCCTAACAATTCATGACAGGATGCCAGCAAAGCACTAAACTGAAAGAGTTCATAAATTGGGCACATTGGCCCAAGGGGAGAAGGGAACCGTAAGCAAAGGTGGCCCAAGGGGCAGCTCTTATAGGTCAGAGGAGCACGTCCTTCCTGTGCTCAAAGTGCCACGTTTTTTCTCTTTTTAAAAAAAACTGCCCATTTTGGAGGAAAAAATTATATTGCAAGTCCATTTTTCACTTTAAAGAACCCAAATGTGGAAAATCATCCCACTTTAACAGCCAACAACGGCTGTTATGTCGGGGAATTACTTATTTTGACTTGGGCATCAAGGTAAAAGGTAAAAGGTGACCCCTCGCCCATACATGCCAGTCATTCCCGGCTCTAGAGGGGCAGTACTCATTGGTTCGCTCCCAGCTGGTCTTCGGAGCCAGGGATTCGCCCAAACCAGCAGAATCCCACCCCTGCTTACAAGTTGCATTTACAATTACTGCATCATCTCAGAGGTTACACGGTCCAAATTTGGCTGTTCAGCAACCGGCAAGTAGTTACGACAGTTGCAGAGTCCAGGGGTCAAAGGATCATCATATGTGACCTTTCCAGGCTGCTTAATTAACTTTAAATATTAACTTTCCAGCTAAGTTAATGGGGGGAGCCGGATTTGCTAAACGGCTGTGCGATTTGCTTAAAAATTGCAGTGATTCGCTTAATGACCTTTGCAAAATCGGCTGCAAGTCACTCAGCCACTGCCTTGAAGTCCTTTCCAATTGTGGTCGTAAGTCAGTGATGCTTTTCTCTTGTAGAAAGCTGTTTAGGCAAAGGTTCCCCTCGCACATAATACGTGCTCGTCGTTTCCGGCTCTAGGGGGCGGTGCTCATCTCCGTTACAAAGCCGAAAAACCAGCGCTGTCCAAAGACGTCTCTGTGGTCATGTGGCCAGCATGAGTAAACGCTGCCGAAGGCGCACGGAACGCTATTTCCTTCCCACCAAAGGGGTCCCTATTTTTCTACTTGCACTTTTTAAATATTTTTTTTTATTTTTCCATTATTACAACATAAAACATCACAGTTTCAGCAGCATTTTTGACATGTATACAGGTTCTTATCTTATATATCTTAACACATTGTATTTACATTTATCTAATATTAATTAATGACTTTTTCTATAATTGTTATTCTTATATAGTCTACATCAGGCTTGTCCAACCCGCGGCCCACGGGCCGCATGCGGCCCAGGTCGCCTCGTAATGCGGCCCAACGCCCACCCCAACCTTCATGAAAGATCCAGCGAGGAGGAGGAGGAGAGGCAGGCGCGAGGCAGGGCGAGGCGAGCAACAGAAAAGGCGGGCAGCCGCAGCCCAAAAGTCCCGCCCCACCACCTCCTGCTGTTGCCGCCACCGCCGCTGCTGCATTTGCAGGAGGCGAGGTAGGCGCGAGGCGGGGTGAGGCGAGCAACAGAAAAGGCGGGCAGCCGCAGTCCAAAAGTCCTGCTGTTGCCGCTGCCGCCGCCACCGCTGTTGCTTCTGCCCCCGTCGCCGCTGCCGCCGCCACTGCTTCTGCCCCCGCCACCGCTGCCGCTGCTGCTGCATTTGCAGGAGGAGAGGTAGGCGTGAGGCGGGCGAGCTTTCTTCCCCCCCTCCTCCCCACCCCGCAAAATTTGGCTGGAAAATTAATAAAAATAAATAATTTGCAGGAGGAGAGGTAGGTGCGAGGCGGGCGAGCTTTCTTCCCCCCCCCCCCACCCCGCAAAATTTGGCCGGAAAATTATGAAATAAAAAATAAATAATTTTTAATAAATAATAAATAATTAATAATAAATAATAATTTTATTTTATTTTATTATTTTATTATTTAATTTAATTTAATTTAATTTAATTTAATTTAATTTAATTTAATTTAATTTAATTATTTAATTTAATTTAATTATTTAATTTAATTAATTATTTAATTTAATTATGTGCGGCCCAAACCAAATTTTCATCTTCTAATGTGGCCCAGGGAAGGTGAAAGGTTGGACACCCCTGGTCTACATCTTTACAGTTTAGTTTCTTGAGGTCTCTTACAGATTAATTTCTTATTTCTGTATGTCACCCAATCATGCCATTTATTCCAAATTAAGAAACATTTGGATTCTTTTTTCTCTTTCAGTTTCAGTGTGAAGGTGTGAAATTCCCCCCATTTTCCCAGGCTCAAGAAGGTGGCAGTGTGGAAGCGTCTGGTGCTAATATGGCTTCCAAAGCTGACACAAAGTGGTCCCTACTTGCATTTTTTTTAGGTGCTTTTGAACTGCAAGGTTGGCAGAAGCTGGACAAGGAACAGGAGCTTGCTCCGTTACGCGGCGCTAGGGATTTGAATCGCCGAACTGCCGGCCTTTCTGATCGACAAGCGCAGCATCTTAGCCCCTGAGCCACCACGTCCCTTTTTGGCTTGGGCACAGCAGGATTTAAAGGACATTTAAAAGAGACTGGGGTATTTTTAAGCCTTGCAGGTCACCCATGTGGCTCCTTCTGCTTCTCCAAACCCTTCAGGGTTGCCCAAAGGTTTCCCTCTGCCCCCCGGGGGTGGGGGGGCTCTGGGGAAGTTAGATAACCACAGGCAGGCATGGCTGCATCCTGCATTTTGCTGACCCCTTGGGACTGTTTGCTGGACACACAATTTGGAGGGAGACTGTAACAGCCATTAAAAAAAGAGCTCAGGGCCAGGAATGTCCGAGAGAAAGCCCCTAAAAGTCAAGATGGAAGCCACGACTATGACTGAAGCCCCCTCCCCTTTTTAACATATATTAGAAATGATGCTGTTGCAGCTGCCAGATGGATTTTTTTGCTTTTTTGGCAGTCACATCCCAAGGATGCCTCTGCTCAGGGCTTGGCATGGAGCCAGCCAGTTTTGTGGTTGGCGGCTGCCTCATTTTTTCCAGCTTCTGAGGACCCCAATGGGGAAGCCATGGTGGTACAAGCGAAGGCATTGAACTGGCGGGGGCCCAAATGTTGATTCTCCTTTGGTTTTTTTGGGGGGACTGGGGAGTTACCATAAGCCTTCTGGGGTCTCACACGTCTATTCTGGGGCTTATTTAAAATAAAATGTGAAAACTAGTACCAGCAAATTTTAGCAACGCAATCTTTATTTATTCAAAATATAGATATAACTGCCCATCATAAAACAACTCTGGGCAGTTTGCTATCCACAAAACAGCATAAAGGCAATGATTTTATAAAAACCCACATCAATAAAAATAAAGATTCAGTCCTGAGATTTAGGGGTCTCCAAACTTGGCAACTTTAACTCCCAGAATTCAACTCCCAGAATTTTCTATTCTATTCTATTCTATTCTATTCTATTCTATTCTATTCTATTCTATCCCTACTCTTATTCTAATTCTATTCTACTCTACTCTACCCTATTCCACTCTACTCTACTGTCTTCTATTCTATACTGCATTCTATTTTTCTATTCCATTCCATTCGTTTCATTCTATTCCCTATTCTATCCTTTTTTTAGAAAAATACTTTATTAAACAAATTTATACAAATTACAATAAAACCAAAGTCCACTTATCACAATGTGAGCAAGACAGCGTTCACTCAATTTGACATCTCTCAAATTATGTAAAATAATCATTCACACTTATTACATTAATGTATAACATGAAGTTTCATCTAGTTATATATTACAAATGTATACCTGATTGCATGTGATATTGCTAATTTCCGTCATACCTTCTTATTTGACTTTCTTTTGTTCATTTGATGTCTACCTTCCAACCAACTGTATCATAAATTCCAAATCTCGTAGTACTCTGACTCCTCTTTCTTTTTGAGTTCCATTGACAAACTGTCCATTTCTGCGCATGCCCAAGTTTTCTTTATAATCATAAAGTTGGGGGGAGTATTTTCGCATTTCCAATTTTGGGCAAAGGCAAACCCTGCTGCTGTTAATATGTGAAGTATAATATACAATGATTTTTTACTAATCTTTTGTTTTAAAATTCCTAATAAAAATATCTCTGGTTTCAGTTCAATTTTAACTTTTGTAATTGCTTCTATGTTCTATTCTATTCCCCATTCCATTCCTATTCCTATTTTTATATTCTATTTTATTCTGTTCTGTTCTGTTCTGTTCTATTCTATTCCATTCCTATTCCTATTCCTATTTCTATTCTATTCTATTCTATTCTATTCTATTCTATTCTATTCTATTCTATTCTATTCTATTCCCTATTTTGTTCCATTCTATTCAATTCTATTCTAATTCTATTCTATTCCTTATTCTGTTCTATTCTATTCTATTCCTTATTTTGTTCTATTCTATTCTAATCTAATCTAATCTAATCTAATCTAATTCTATTCCTTATTTTGTTCTATTCTATTCTATTCTATTCTATTCTATTCTATTCTATTCTATTCCATTCCATTCTATTCCTATTCCTATTCTATTCTATTCTATTCTATTCTATTCTATTCTTTATTCTTTATTCTTTATTTTTTATTCTTTATTCCTGTTCTATTCTATTCTATTCTATTCTATTCTATTCTATTCTATTCTATTCTATTCTATTCCATTCCATTCCATTCTAATTCTATTCTATTCCTTATTCCTATTCCTATTCTATTCTATTCTATTCCTTATTCCTTATTCTTTATTCCTTATTCTGTTCTGTTCTGTTCTATTCTATTCCTTATTTTGTTCTATTCTGTTCTATTCTATTCCATTCCATTCCATTCCTATTGCTATTGCTATTGCTATTGCTATTCCTATTCCTATTCCTATTCCTATTCCATTCCATTTCTATTATATTCTATTCTATTCCATTCCATTCCATTCTCTATTCTATTCTATTCTATTCTATTCTATTCTATTCTATTCCATTTTCTATTCTATTCTATTCTATTCTATTCCATTGTCTTTCCTATTCTATTCTATTCTATGCTATGCTATGCTATGCTATGCTATGCTATTCTATGCTATTCCTTATTCCTATTCCATTCCATTCCATTTCTATTATATTCTATTCTATTCCATTTTCTATTCTATTCTATTCCATTTTCTATTCTATTCTATTCTATTCTATTCTATTCTATTCTATTCCATTGTCTATTCTATTCTATTCCATTCCATTGTCTTTTCTATTCTATTCTATTCTATTCTATTCCATTCCATTCCATTGTCTTTTCTATTCTATTCTATTCTATGCTATGCTATGCTATGCTATGCTATGCTATGCTATGCTATGCTATGCTATGCTATGCTATTCTTTATTCCTATTCCATTCCATTCCATTCTCTATTCTATTCTATTCTATTCTATTCTATTCTCTTCCATTTTCTATTCTATTCTATGCTATGCTATGCTATGCTATGCTATGCTATGCTATGCTATTCCTATTCTATTCTATTCTATTCTATTCTATTCTATTCTATTCTATTCTATTCCATTCCATTCTATTCCTATTCCTATTCCTATTCCATTCCATTCCATTCTCTTTTCTATTCTATTCTATTCTATTCTATTCTATTCTATTCTATTCTATTCTATTCTATTCTATTCCATTCCATTCCATTCCATTCCATTCCTATTCCATTCTATTCTATTCTATTCTATTCTATTCTATTCTATTCTATTCTATTCTATTCTATGCTATGCTATGCTATGCTATGCTATCCTATGCTATTCTATTCTATTCTATTCTATTCTATTCTATGCTATGCTATGCTATGCTATGCTATTCTATTCTATTCTATTCTATTCTATTCTATTCTATGCTATTCTATGCTATTCTATGCTATTCCTATTCCTATTCCTATTCCTATCCTATCCTATCCTATCCTATTCTATTGTTCCTCTCTGAGTAATTTAAATGGAAGATTGTGGTGAGCTCCAGGTCTGTTTTTGGAGGAGGGGCAACTAACCTCTTTTGCCAACTCTTCCTTCGCCAGCTGCAACCTGACCTGCCCAACTGGCCACTACGGTGCAAACTGTGCTGAGCTGTGCAACTGCCACAAGGACTCCTGCAACCCCTTCACCGGCATGTGCCACATGGGTAAGTCCCTGGCCAGCCTCCCCGCAAACCTTCCTGCCCCATCTGGGTAGGGGAGGTGCCAGGCAAGGTTCAAAAAGCGGATGCAACAGCCTCCTCACATTCTCGCAGCTGCCATCTTGCTTTTTTTTCAGCACACTCTGCAAAACACACACACACACACATACACACACATATACACAAACACACATCCCACTTTGCAAGGCCAGCTGGCTTGTGGCTTCCTCTGCCTACTGACTCTTGCCAACCTCTTTCCTCCCCAGAGGCTAACCAGCGGATGGGAGTCATTGGCGCCGGAGTCCTCCTGATCTTCCTGCTTTGCCTCCTCTCGTTGTTGTCCTGCTGTTGCATTTGCCGCAAGAAGGATCAGGCCCGGGAGTGAGTACCCATGTTGGGGAGGGGGCACCTCAGGGGGGGCAGGGTGTGAGCAGAAGGAGGGAAGCTGCAGAAACCCAGAAAAGAGCCCTGGCTTGAAACGGGTGCCAGGATGGGGGAGGAAGGATGGGCCAGGGGGCACTTCCATCTGGCATAGCTTCCCTTAAAGGTAAAGGTTCCCCTGGCACATCCACGCTAGTCGTTCCTGGCTCTAGTGGGTGGTGCTCAGTGGTGGGATTCGGCCAGTTCACACCACTTTGGAGAACCAGCTGTTACGTTTCTGAGCAGTTTGGTGAATTGGTTGCTGGAAGAAATCAATAGGGCGGAGAAGTGGTTGTTAAATTATTTGAATCCCACCGCTGGCGGTGCTCATCTCCGTTACAAAGCCGAAGAGCCAGCGCTGTCTGACGACGTCTCCATGGTCATGTGGCCGACATGAGTAAACACCTTCAAAGGCACACGGAACGCTGTGACCTTCCAAGCAAAGTGTCAGCGTTCCAGAAAACCTCCACTCCAACAAATAACTCCGAGACAGACATCCTCCCCAAGGTTCTTTTTATTAGAGTAATAAACTGGCACATCTGGGAAATCCCAAATCTGAAAGTTCTGGGTTTCCCTGCAATAAGTAAAAATTACAAATCCACCCCTGCACCCATCATTGCATCACATGCCCCAATCACCATCCGTCCCAACTTGAGACGTCCTCTCACCCAGGTGCAGAAATGACATGACCTTGACTTAGAAGAAGAATGCTATTATGTCTAACCACATACATTCCAAGAAATTCTCCCGCCTCCCATTTTCCCAGGCTCAAGATTGTGGCAGCGTGAAAGCATCTGGTGCTAATATGGCTTCCAAAGCGGTCCCTATTTTTCTACTTGCATTTTTTACAGACATGATATTATTCCGATTAAAATCGAATTCGATTTTTTGGCGGGCGGGCGGGCGGCGCGAGCTGAGCCCGGGCGGGTGGCGCGAGCGGGCGGCGGGCGGCGCGAGCTGAGCCCAGGCGGGTGCGCGCGGGCGGCGGGCGGCGGGCGGCGCGAGCGGAGCCCGGGCGGGCGGACAGCGGGCAGTGGGCGGCGCGAGCTGAGCCCAGGCGGGCGGGCGGGCGGCGGGCGGCGCGAGTGGCGGGCGGTGGGGGGTCTCTTTGGCCGGCCCCAATTTTTTTTTCCAGAGGGGAATATTATGCCTGTTTTTAATGTGTTTTCAAACTGCTCGGTTGGCAGAAGCTGGGACCAGTAACAGGAGCTCACTCCATTAACGCAGCGCTAGGGATTCGAACCACTGAACTGCTGGCCTTTCTGATCGACAAGCTCAGCTTGTTTTAGCCCTGAGCCACCACATCCCTTAGTTTAGTTAATTGTTAGTTTATGAAAATGTTTAGTTTAGGAAAGCTTAGCTGCCCAAGTTCCTGAGAATAATTATGGATAGTCCTTGACTTATGACCACAATGGAGCCCAAAGCTTCTGCTGTTAAGCAAAAACAGTTCAGTTACTCTTTTTTTGCCCTAGTTTAGAACCATTCTTGCCACCATTGTTAAGTGAACCACTGCAGTGGTTAAATTAGTCACACAGTTGTTAAGCCCCTCTGGCTTTTCCATTGACCTTGTTGTGAGAAGTCTCAAAAGGGGATCCGAGGATCCCAGAACCGTCATAAATGTGAGTCGGTTGCCAAAGTGCCTGAATTTTGATGGCGTGAACCTGGGGGTGCAGCAGTGGTCAAAAGGGTGAAAAATGGTCATAACTCACTTTTTCAGGGATGTCCAAACTTCAAATGGCCACTAAGCGAACTGTTGTAAGTCAAGGACTACCTGTAATCAATGAAAGAGCTTCACTCCCAGAGTTGTGGGGGCTCCATCACTGGATGTTTTCAAGCAAAGTTTGGACAACCATTTGTCCAGAAGGTTTGGACTTCAATGCCCAGAATTCCCCTTGCTGCCCAGGAGAATTATGGGTATTGAAGTCCAAACGTCTTAAAGGGGACAAGGTTGGAAAATCCTGCTTTATTCCATCCATAGCCGTAGGTGTCACTTTCCCTTGCCCCAAATTACAGCCCCTCCCCCCGAAATCACCTTCACAGGTAAGATAAGTGATGTGCAGGGAAGTCTTAGACGGAAGGAGCAAATTATAAAGATGTAATGCAGTATGACGCCCCAACATCATATTGAGACCTGCGGTGGCACACTGGTTAGAAGGCAGTATTGCAAGCTAATTCTGCAGACTGCTAGCAGTTCGATCCTGACCGGCTCAAGGTTGACTCAGCGTTCCGTCCTTCCGAGGTTGGTATAATGAGGACCCAGATTGTTGGGGGTAAGAGGCTGACTCTGTAAACTGCATAGAGAGGGCTGGAAAGCACTGTGAAGCAATTGCTATCCTTCCTTCCCTTCCTTCCTTCCTTCCTTCCTTCCTTCCTTCCTTCCTTCCTTCCTTCCTTCCTCCCTCCCATCTTTTCTTCTTCCTTCCTTCCTCCCTCCCTCCCATCTCTTTCTCCCTTCCTTACTTCCTCTCTCCCTCCCATCTCTTTCTCCTTCCTTCCTCCCTCCCTCTCTCCCTGCCATCTCTCCCTGCCATCTTTCTCCTTCCTTCCTTCCCTCCTTTCTCCCTGCCATCTCTTTCTCCTTTCTTCCTTCTCTCCTCTCTCCCTCCCATCTCTTTCTCCTTCCTTCCTTCCTTCCTTCCTTCCTTCCTTCCTTTCCTTCCTTCCTTCCTTCCTTCCTTCCCTCTCTCCCTCCCATCTCTTTCTCCTTCCTTCCTTCCTTCCTTCCTTCCTTCCTTCCTTCCTTTCTTCCTTCCCTCTCTCCCTCCCATCTCTTTCTCCTTCCTTCCTTCCTTCCTTCCTTCCTTCCTTCCTTCCTTCCTTCCTTCCTTCCTTCCTTCCTTCCTTCCTTCCTTCCTTCCTTCCCCTCTCTCCCTCCCATCTCTTTCTCCTTCCTTCCCCCATCTCTCCCTGCCATCTCTTTCTCTTTCTCTTCCTTCCTTCCTTCCTACCTTCCTTCCTACCTTCCTTCCTTCCTTCCTTCCTTCCCTCTTTCCTTCCTTCCTTCCTTCCTGTGCAGGGGTTAGAATGGAGTATTGCAAGCTAATTCTGCTGACTGCCAGCAGTTCAATCCTGACCGGCTCAAGGTTGACTCAGCCTTCCATCCTTCCGAGGTCGGTCAAATGAGGAGACCCCGATTGTTGGGGGTAAGAGGCTGACTCTGTAAACCGCATAGAGAGGGCTGGAAAACACCATGAAGCAGTATATAAGTCTAAGTGTTATTGCTATCCATGCAGCAACTTTTGATCGTGGTCTCACCTGGTGATCCAACTTCCTTCACAGCATTCGCCAGGACTTGGCTCGTAAAAAATCTTCAAGGCGCCTCTGTGGACAGTTCAGCCAAATCAGCTTGAAGCTTCCCCGGATCCCCCTTCGACGTCAGAAGTTGCCAAAAGTTGTAGGTAAGGATCCACTCCACTACATGGTCTTGGTCATGGTTAATGGACCTGAAACTGGGAGTGGGGGGCTGATGCCATGATATTTGTGACCCCTCCCTCTGGAGGTCCCTGGCAGGGAGAAAAATTCCAAACTGAGCCATTGCACGGCCTTACAGCAGCATCCCTCATCTTTGTCAACTTTTAAGACAGGTGGACTTCAACTCCCAGAACTCCCCTGGGGAATGCCGGCGGTGGAATTCTGGGAGCTGAAGTCCACTCATCTTAAAGTTGCCAAGGTATCAGGATTCCGACAGTTACCCCCATTTAAATCATGAGTCTCGAGCCAAACTTGAAAAGGATTTATTGAGAGTTAACATGTCCAGCATTGCCTGGGTGCAGCGGACTATGAGACACATCATTCATTGTCACCTTTGACCCTGGTTTTCCCCCACCCCCTGGGTGTATCATAATTCATATTCTCCAATGGGACACATCCATAGCCAAGATTCATCAATCATGTTCTTCAGTTAGAATTTTGTCCAGCAGAAACTTCGATCACTTAGTTACTATCTTTGAAAACATTTATGGAATGCACTTTCGGGTTGCAAGCTGTCGCACTGCTCCTCCTCCCTTTCTGTTGGCAACTCTAAACAGACCATAGAATTATTTTATGAGTTGACACAAGTTTGAGAAACACTGCCTTGTGGAGAGGTAAATTCTGCCCCCCCCCCCCCAAAAAAAGTGTGAGATCCCAGCAGAGAAGGAAAATGCACGGAGTGAGGCTTGTTTTGGTAGCTCGCCTCGATCCTTCTGATGGGAGCTTCTTGTAGCAGTCTGGCAGCCTGGGTCGTTCATCTTCACAACATACAGGAACAAGAAATGCTTTGTTCCGTGATGGGGAGTTGAGCTGCTCATTTAATGGGGCAGGGACAGCCCCTGGGCACTAAGTACCCCAGCCACCTGGCTAGATTCTCAGGTGACGGAAGTCTCCTGCACGGGAGAGACTCAAGGAGAAAAGGAGATGGCGCTCTCGGCTGTAAGGAGAGTTTTAGAATTTATAACAGAACAACAGAGTTGGAGGGGACCTTGGAGGTCTTCTAGTCCAACCCCCTGCTCAGGCAGGAAACCCTATGCCATTTCAGACAAATGGCTGTCCAATCTCTTCTTTAAAACCTCCAGTGTTGGAGCACCCATAACTTCTGGAGACACGTTGTCCCAATGATTAATAGTTCTGATTAATTATGGGGACAAATTCTAGAGAAGCTGAAGAAGCTTCTTGGATGAGAAGCGAAACATCTTCCAAAGGAAAAAGCAAGAAAGTCCAGTTGCCTCTTGAAAAGCACCTTTGGGGCAACCATATCCTGGATGACTGAGAACCTCTACAGACTTTTAGCCATACAATTCTGGGATGAACCCCCTTCAGATGGTGTGGGAGGAGGAATGGATTTCCAGAGAGAGAGAAAATCGCAGACCACAGGATCACTCAGGTGATCCTGAGGACACACATAAACCTCCAAGTGGCCTCATTGACCCTCTAAAAGGATGCAAATGACCAGCTGTCTGCAAGGAGTATAAATCCTTCCATTCTCCACCATCCAGACAGAGCTGAAGAAGCTTCTGGGATGAAAAGTGAAATGTCTTCAAAAGAAAAAACAAGAAAGTCCACCTTTGGGACATTCTGGAAAAATCACATAAAATCACAAATAATAGGGCTGGAAAGGATTTTGTGCTGTTGTTCAGTTGCTACGTCATGTCCAGTTCCCAGAAGCCCATGGATACAGGATGGCAGGTCCCTCTGTCCCCCACTATCTCCCTGAGTACACCCAACTGTGTCAATGACACCGTCAGAAAGGATCTCAAAGGTCATCTAGTCCAATCCTCTGCTCAGGCAAGATACATGAACAAGGAGAGATTTAACCTGGAAATAAGGATAAACTTTCTGACAGTGAAAACAATCAACCCATGGAACAGAAGTTGCCCTCGGAAGTTATAGGAGCATCATCACTTGAGACTTTCCAGAAGAGACTGGACTGCCATCTGTCAGAAATGGTGTAGGGTCTCCTGCTTGGGCAGGGGGTTGGACTAGATGACCTACAAAGTCCCTTCCAACTCTGATTATCTGTAAAAGAACCTTTACATTTTGACGTCCTTCTGGAGAAATGGCTGTCCAAACTCTTCTTCAATCCTCCTCCAGCCCAACCCTTCTGGAGGGAAGCCATGCCACGGATCGATTGTTCTTACCGCCAGGACATTTCTCCTTAGCAAGGGTTGGAGGAAATGTCGCCTGGGTGGATGCTCCTTTCCAGCCAAAAGAAAACAGGGAGCAAATTATTGGCACCCAGGTTGTCTCCTTGGCTGCAGAGGGGCTCCTGATCTCCTGGTTCTGCAGAGCAAAATAATCTCCTTTTAAGCTAACGTTTGAAAATCAACAAGCAGCAGCCGCCAGTCAAACTCTTTATGATCGAGGGACATCATTTTAACCAGGCCCGTCTGTCTGAAATGGCCTTCTTGATTTTGGCGGCCCCTTTTTCAGTTTTGATTCCCCCCAAAAAAAGCACCAATGCCTGATTTTTGACTTTGAATTGTGCCTCCAAACTATTTAAGCTTTAATCTGGTGCTTCCAGTGAACAACTGGCTTTATTTCAGCTACTAAAATGTTTGTTATTCTTGGGCTCCAAGGTCTTTTTCCAGCACATTCACAGGCAATGGTGGGACTGTTCAGCTGTGGCTTTCTCTGTATCTGTAATTGAACAAAGACTTTCACAGCTTATGTCACACAACAGGGAAAGCTGTGGCCTTGACAGCATGAGCTTTTAGGATAGGATAGGATAGGATAGGATAGGATAGGATAGGATAGAGCAAAATAAGGAACAAAATAAAATAGAGCAAAATAACTAATAGAATATAATACAGCAAAATAAGGAATAGAATAGAGTAGAGTAGAGTAGAGTAGAGTAGAGTAGAGTAGAGTAGAATAGAATAGAATAGAATAGAATAGAATAGAATAGAATAGAATAGAATAGAATAGAACAAAATGGGAAATAGAATAAAGTAGAGTAGAGCAGAGCAGAGTAGAATCGAATCGAATCGAATCGAATAGAACAGAATAGAACAAAATAAGGAATAGAATAGAATAGAACAGAACAGAATAGAATAGAATTAGGGATAGGGATAGGGATAGGGATAGGGATAGGGATAAGAATAGAATAGAATAGAATAGAATAGAATAGAATAGAATAGAATAGAATAGAATAGAATAGAATAGAATAGAATAGAATAGAATAGAATAGAATTAGGGATAGGGATAGGGATAGGGATAGGGATAGAATAGAATAGAATAGAATAGAATAGAATAGAATAGAATAGAATAGAATAGAATAGAATAGAATAGAATAGAATAGAATAGAATATTAGAGTTGGAAGGGACCTTGTAGGTTATCTAGTCCAACCCTCAGCCCCAGCAGGAGATCCTACACCATTTCTGACCGATGGCAGTCCAGTCTCTTCTTGAAAGCCTCCAATGATGAAGCTCCCACAACTTCCGAAGGCAACTTCTGTTTCATCGGTTGATTGTTCTCATGGTCAGAAAATTCCTCTTAAGCTTTTCTCCTATCTGGAAAAAAGCTAATCCAAGGGATAAAATCCCCAGAGCTATTTATTGGAAAGAAGATAAGAGCGTTATCAGAGGAAATGCAGCAGACACTGTTGGTGTCAAGTGAGAAGTCTATGCAGGTAGTCCTCAACTTACGACCAGATTTGAGACCAACATTTATGTTGCTAAGTGAGACATTTGCTAAGTGAGTTTTGCCCCATTTTATGACCTTTCTTCACGTTGTTAAGTTAATCTGTCTGGAAGCTTCTCCTTAATTCCAGGTTGTTTCTCTCCTTGATCAGTTTCTATCCTTTGACACCCACCCTCTTCTTTGTGGCAGCCATTAATATAATTAACTTATTATTAATATACTTTTAACAATTAATATACTTAATCGCTTTAGTCCATATGTATCATGACAATATACATTGCAGTACAAAATCTATATCTCCTTGTCTCTTCTTATGGTCTTCTGAAATTTAGCATTTAGTTGGGAAACAGATTCTTTGTGTTTTCACTTTTATTTTCACAAAATTGGCATTTTATCTCTCTTTGCTTCCAAGCTATTTTTATGTTTCATCTTTAAGGGCTAGCGTGTCTTTCAGTCTGAGTTGTCCAGGAAGTCTCTGTTGAATCCAACCCATTAAGTCTAGTTTATTTGTTTTCACTGCTATGGAATATTGTGAAGAGATTGGCCTGATAATTTTGTTTTCTTTAGTTTTAAGTTGCAGTTCTACAAGAAATTTGGGATCTGAACAATAGCCAATGCCAGTTCTTCTTGTTTTGTCTCTTTTCTTTTGCTGACTCTTCCATCTTCCCCTGCAAAACAGAATGTCAGTTCGATGTTTATGTTTTCCATCCAATGACATCTGTCTGTCTTTTAGGTTGCTGGCAATGGATGCAGTATTCTAGGTGTGGTCTTACTAAGGCTTTATAGAGTGCTATTAGTACCTCCCTTGATCTCGATTGTATTTCTCTGTTAATGCAATTTAGGATTGCATTGCTCATCGTATGTTTTAGTCTCCAGTCCCCTCATCATCCTGGTTGCTCTTCTCTGCACTCTTTCTAGAGTCTCAACATCTTTTTTATGGTGTGGTAACCAAAACTGGATGCAGCATTCTAGGTGTGGTCTTACTAAGGCTTTATAGAATGCTATTAGTATCTCCCTTGATCTCGATTGTATCCCTCTGTTAATGCAATTTAGGATTGCACTGGGTTTTTTTGCTGCCGCTGCACACTGCTGGTTCATATTTGGCTGGTTGTCCACTAAGACTGCAAGATCCCTCTCCCAGTTACTGCTATTAAGCTGGTTTCACCCAGTCTATATGTGTACTTTTGGTTTTTATTGCCTAAGTGTAGGACTTTACTTTTCTCTACACTGAATTTCATTTTGTCAGATAGGGCCCAGTGTTCAAGTCTATCTAGGGCAGGGGTCTTCAACCTTGGCAACTTTAAGACTTGTGGACTAGCAACTCCCAGAATTCCTCAGCCAGTCCACAAGTCTTAAAGCTGCCAAGGTTGGAGACCCCTGATGTAGGGTGTTAGCTATCCCTGCCAGCTTAGTACCATCTGCAAATTTGGTAAGTTCCAAATATGCAAGTCCTTTCATCGCTGCACTTCTAAGGGACGATAGGCGAGATGCCTAATACCTGAGAAGAAGGTATAAAAAATATCCTACCAAGTTCAGGGGCTATCTTATGGGCATACGACCTCCTTCCAATGTGTGATGACCCAGGGCTTGGCACAAAGGCAACTCAGCCAGAGAATAAGTATGGGTCCCTTTATTAGCTCCAACTTTGCCCCCAACGTCCCAGTTACCATCCGGTCTGGAGAAAAAACTCTCCTACGAATCTGCAGATATTCCAATCCAAACGTTGTAAACAGAAAACTTTAAATTATAAATCTAACAAGGCAAAATAAGGTAATAAATCCAGCAAGGCAAGATGTGGAGTTCCAGAAGTGAAGTAACACAGCAGTAAATCAAACCAGTTGGGAGGATGCCAGGAACTCCGATAACACCAGCCAACACAAGATAAACTCAACATTTGTTCTCAACAACTGTCATTCCCATCTGCCTCTCCTTTAAACTCCCTTCCCAGGTGTAGCTAATGAAGGGAATCAGGGCCCTTTCCTCCCCCGTAAGCCACACAACCCACATTGCTCTCTTCTTCGTTCTTCCCTATGTGCCCTAGGACAAAGAGGGGGTGGGCCTGGGTCTTCCTCTGAACTCCCACTCCCTTGTTCTACCTCTTCCCTGCTCTGCCCAGCCGGACTTTGCCCTTCCCCAATTTCCTCCATAGCCAAGATTCCGATGGGGGCATGATGACACTATGCATCTTAATACCCAAAGTTGGGTTTTGTAAAAAAACAAAGAACCTCAGAGGGTGAGAACGGATTCCAGATCATTGTACCTTTGGCATTCAGCAACCTGGGTCATTATTATTATTTTCATTCACCTTTTCCAAGTCTCATTGGAAAATACGGTTGGGAAAGGGCCTGAAAGCTGCAGCGCCAAAGTTCCTGGAATGTTTTCCTCCTGAAATGATCATCAGAGCTGTGTTTACAGTAGCATGCTGGGGCCGGCTTCCCTCCCCTCGATAGGATAGAGGCCCTTTCTCTGAACGAGACTCTCGGACTGAATGGGTCTGTGTGTTTGCACTTCCTGGCGTTGACTGCTGGTTGGAGATTTTGTATAAACAATAGCAGCGAGAGTTTTCCCCTTGGCCTCCGTCGTGCGCAGTTGGGCTCTTTGCTGCTGCTCCAGAAAAGGAGGCAGATTGCAGAAGTCTTTACAGATTAACAGAGTTGGAAGGGACCTTGCAGGTCATCTAGTCCAATCCTCCCCATCCAAGCAGGAGACCCTACACCATTTCTGACAGATTGCATTCCAGTCTCTTCTTGAAAGCTTCTAGTGATGAAGCTCCCACAACTTCTGAAGGCAACGTTTGTTCCATTGATGGATTGTTACTGTCAGAAAATTCCTCCTTATTTCCAGGTTGAATCTCTCCTAGTTCAGTTTCCATCCATTGTTCCTTGTCCAGCCTTCGGGTGCCTTGGAAAGTAACTTGACCCCTTCCTCCTCTGTGTGGCAGCCCCTCAAATATTGGAAGATGCTCTCCTGTCTCCCCTGGTCCTTCTCTTCCCTAGACTAGCCAGGCCCAGTTCCTGCAACTGTTCATCATATGTTTTAGCCTCCAGCCCCCTAATCACTCTGGTTGCTCTTCTCTGCACTCTTTCTAGAGTCTCAACATCTTTTTTACATCTCTTCTTTGTGGCAAGCCCTGAGATATTGAAAGAGTGCTATCATGTCACCCCATCCTTCTTTTCCTTAAACTAGACATGTCTTCTATCCATCCATGGTTTGCTCAGATGTCTGTCTGTCTTTCTTTCTTTCTTTCTTTCTTTCTTTCTTTCTTTCTTTCTTTCTTTCTCTTCCTTCCTTTCTTCCTTTTCTTTCCTCCTTCTTTCTTTCTTTCTTTCTTTCTTTCTTTCTTTCTTTCTTTCTTTCTTTCTTTCTTTCTTTCTTTCTTTCTTTCTTTCTTTCTTTCTTTCTTCTGCCTTGAAAACAGCTTTCCCCCTTTCTTCTCTGTGGCTTCTCCTCAAATACTGGAAGATGCTCTCCTGTCCCACTGGTCCTTCTCTCCCTCTAGCCAGGCCCAGTTCTTGCAAATACTTCAAGTTTTAGCCTCCAGTCCCCTAATCACTCTGGTCTTCCTAATCACTCTAATCTTCTCTGCACTCTTTCTAGAGTCTCAACATCTGAGATATTGAAAGAGTGCTATCATGTCACCCCATCCTTCTTTTCCTTAAACTAGACATGTCTTCTATCCATCCATGGTTTGCTCAGATGTCTGTCTTTCTTCTTTCTTTCTTTCTTCTTTCTTTCTTTCTTTCTTTCTTTCTTTCTTTCTTTCTTTCTTTCTTTCTTTCTTTCTTTCTTTCTTTCTTTCTTTCTTTCTTTCTCTTCCTTCCTTTCTTCCTTTTCTTCTTTCTTCTTTCTTTCTTTCTTTCTTTCTTTCTTCTTTCTTTCTTCTTTCTTCTTTCTTTCTTCTGCCTTGGAAAACAGCTTGACCCCCTCCTCCTCTCTGTGGCAGCTCCTCAAATACTGGAAGATGCTCTCCTGTCTCCCCTGGTCCTTGTCTTCCCTAGACTAGCCAAGCCCAGTTCCTGCAACTGTTCATCATATCTTTTAGCCTCCAGTCCCCTAATCTGAGGCAGGCTGCTTAGAAATGGAGCATCCCAGCTAGCCCCACTTTCCACCCCCAGCCCAAGATTTAGAGGAGCCTGGCCACATGGAGCCAGCCAGTTTTGGACCCTGCTTCCTGACAGCTGCTACCCAGATGCTCCATCCAGGAAATGAAGAGGAGCACCATCAACTTCCTTTGTGGCTGCATCTCAAGGCTATGCAAAATATTAAAACAAGCCAGCTGGGTTCCTACAACATGCTAAGCTGAAATGGGGCCTGCCTCTTGCAGTCTGCAAACCATGGGAGATGGGTTTTAATGTTGTGGGAAAGCCTGCTATTGGGATTTATTCAATAAACCATGGTTGAACCATGGTGTGAAGCCACTCAAACCTTACAAGAACCATCTAGCTGTTGAGACTCACTAGCTGTGTTCCCAAGGCTTGCGGAGCCATAGGTCCTGGAAAGTGCTCAGGGAAGAGCAACAATGATATTAAAGGGTCTGGAGGCTAAATCATAGGGCAAAGGGTTGAGGGGGATGTAGGTAGGTATGTTCGCCCCGTGATGGCAAACCTATGGCACAGGTGCCACAGGTGGCACGTAAAGCCATTTGTGTGGGCACGGGAGCCCCAGCCAAACTTACCTGCACTGTGCATGTGCGCACCTCCCAGCTGTTTCGGCCTGTTTGAGGCCGTTTTTGCCCTCCCGGAGGCTCAAAGGAAGCCTCGGGAGACCGAAAAACGGGCCTTCTGGAAATATCGGAAGTGTCAAAACGGGCCCATTTTTCGGCCTCCCAAGGCTGCAGAGGCTTCCCTCAAGCCCCCAGGAGGGCGAAAATGTCCTCAAACGGGCCGAAAATCAGCTGGGAGGCTTGCGCATGCACAGTGCAGGTAAGGGGGTTGGGGTGTTGCGCATGCATGCCCAGGGGCGTGGGGTGCATTGCGTTGGTGCCGGCACGCTCACGCTTTCAGCACACCAGAACAAAAAGGTTCGCCATCACTGGTCTAGCTGACGGAAGAGAAGGATCAGAAAATCCTTCTGTCTTCCAGTACAGTACTTGAGGGATTATCTCCGAGAAGAGGGGATTGACTTATACCGGAGGGCGGGACAAGAAGTAATGGGTGGAAGCTTGATAAAGAGAGGTGCAACCAATTTGTCAGATCAATATAATAGAAGGAATGTATGTTTGAATTTGCATGTAGTGACTGTAGTTGTCATGCCCCTGTCGGAATCTGATTCGGAGGGGGAGGCCGAACAGCTGACAGGGAGTGGGAGTGTGGCTCCATTGGCTGTGGAAGAAACTGGGGAAGGGCCAAGTCTGGCTGGGCAGAACAGGGAAGAGGTAGAATAAGGGAGAGGGAATTCAGAGGAAGACCCAGGCCCACCTTCTCTTCATCCTAGGGCACGCAGGGAGGAACGGAGAAGGGAGCAAAGTGGGTTGCCTGGCTTATGGGGGAGGAAAGGGCCCTGATTCCCTTCATTAGCTGCAGCTGGGAACACAGTGTTTAAAATGAGAGTTTGTGCACAGCAATTGTTGGAAAAAATCATGTATTATCTTGTTTTGTCAAAGCTTATCTGGGTTCCTGGTATCTTCCCAACTGTGTGAGTTTTGCTGTGCTTTCAAGTCTGCAATTCCTTCTCCTGCCCTGTCAAGTTAATTACTGCAGCTTGGTTTGTTTGGATTTTTAGTTACAGTCTGTATGTACCTTGTTTTGGACTGAATTTTCTCCAGTTAAAGGCTGTTCCTGGGAGAGTTTTTCTCCAGCCGAAGGTAACCTGGACATTGGGGGAAAACTTGGAGATAATAAAGGGGCTCTTCTTGCTTATTTGACTGTGTTGCCTTTGTGCCACATCCCGGGTCTTCCTTTGTTTCCTTCCTTCTTCTTTCCTTCCTTCCCTCTCTCCCTCTTTTCCTTCCTTCCTTCCTTCCTTTCTTCCTTCCTCACTCATTCCTTCCCTCCTTTCCTTCCTTCCCCCCTTCCTCCCTGATCCCTTCCTTCCTTTGCACCCCTCCTTCCCTCCCTCTTTCCTTCCTTTCCTTCCTTCCTTCCTTCTTTCCTTCCTTCTTTCTTCCTTCCTTCCTTTTTCCTTCCTTCCTTCCTTCTCTTTCCTTCCTTTCCTTTTTCCTTCCTTCCTTCCTTCCTTCCTTCCTTCCTTCTTTCCTTCCTTTCCACTTTTCCTTCCTTCCTTCCTTCCTTTTTCCTTCCTTCCTTCCTTCCTTCCTTCCTTCCTTCCTTCTTTCCTTCCTTTCCCCCCCTCTCTTCCTTCCTTCCTTCCTTCCTTCCTTCCTTCCTTCCTTCCTTCCTTCCTTCCTTCCTTCCTTCCTTCTTCTTCCTTCCCCCTTTTTCCTTCCTTCCTTCCTTCCTTTCTTCCTTCCTCCCCTCCAGCCATATCCATTCTTAGTGTCATTCCGAAAAGGATCCAGCCAGGATTCTAGTGGGCCAAGAGCTCTGTCTGCCCCCTTGCCCTCCATTACTGTCTTTGCCTCCTGGCTCCGGCCTGGAGCAAAATACTCTGTAAAATAAAAACAAGATGCAGAATCATGCTAATAGTTCAGAGACATGGGCTCCAAACAACAGAAGGGAAGAGAGACAAATCCAATGTTGTTGGGGGGGGGTGTTCTTCTTCTTTCAAGGAAAAGTTTTCAGGTTCACTGGAAAAGTCCTGGGCTTTGTGTGAAAAGATCTCAAGATCCGAGCCAATTCTTGCAAGGCTGGGAACTTGATATAGTTGCACTATCTATAAACAAGTGCAATTTTAGATAGCATCACTAGGAGAGGGGGGGGGAACCCCACAATTCCATTTTATCTGAATTATCCAACTCCGCTTTGAGTCCTGTGTCCAGATCTGGAATCGGATTTAAGAAAGATTCCAGGGAAATGGAAGAGGTGGGGCAGGACAGGCGGCAGGTCTGGGGTTGTGTGAAGGGGGCTTGGGGGAACTGGAAGAGGCAGCCTGGCAAAGACGAGACTTGGGAGCCTTTCCAAGGCTTCTCCTGTCTTGGCCAAGAGTGCAAGACACAAACTTTTCTTACCCTCCAGTACTGGCCTCAATTGTGCTTATAAGTCGAGGACTGTCGGAATTCTCAAGCTTCTGCTCTGATCTGGGCTTCCCGAGATCATGAAACCCCTTTTATTTAGGTTATAAAGGGAATTCCTCTCCAGCAAAGTCCCGGCAAACAGCCTTTCATGAGATTTCACAATTACAGACTTTTATCAGGCTTGGAGAGTTGCCAGGCCAATATCTTCCTAACGCCACACTGTAGCAGCAATTACTTGGCAAGAATGCAGGAACAGATCTTCACCCTAACAAATTGAACTAATTGTCTCCTTACAAACCCCACTCCCCTTTCGCTCCTCTTTATTCCCTATGGGAGGGGCCATTCAGCGTCCACCTGAGGCTTTACTCCCAAGTAGAACCTTTTTCCTTAACTGTTCCCTTCTCCTGGCAGCTCTGCGCATGCACACACTGGGAACAGGCTCCAGCTGTTCTTCTGCCTCATTGATCTCTGACTCCGCTGATAATTGTCAGATGACCCTGGCCCCATCTCTGCCTCCAATGAAGAGCCCTCATCAGGGCCTTCCTCAGGCTCCAGGACTGGCCCATGTTCCTCCCCAACCTCCTCACTGTCCGAGTCTGCTGCCAGCTCCCCTGGCCATTGATGGACCACAACAGCTTCCTGAACATTTGCTGAGATGTTGCGAGGCTGGTTTTGGCAGCTCACTATTTTACATGATGATATCTCACATACACACACACGCACACACACACACACACACACACACGATTTCCAACCAGCCCCTGGTAGACTGCTGCAGGATTCACATATGTCATCTGTTGACACCTCCCCGATGATGATTAATGAGCAACAAGCAGGAGAGAACATCAGGGATAACCCTGGGCTGCAGCCCCTGATTGAACAGAGTTCAGCTATGAAGCACCAAAGGCAATTATACCGGTTCCTGCAGCCTTTGCCTTTTCCTGCCTTCCCACTCAGGGGGGGGGGGCCAGAGCTGCAAAGCCCCCGCTGAGGCTGCCCCCTCTAAGAATCACACGAGGCCGGGGATTGCGGCAGAACAAACCCTCGGGCAGGGAAGGGGAGAGGCCCACAGGAAAGCCTCCTTCAGCCTCTCTCAGCATGATTTATTTAGCGGTGACTCACCCAGAACCAAAGGTCTGAAGGCATCAGAAATACAGCTTCCCCTCCGAGGTTTGCTGCGCACAGAGGCCCTTCTGTTGGGCTTGCCTGGCACATCGCTGCCAGAGCGGCTCAAAGCCTGGGCAAAAGATCTGACTTCAAACCCCTTTAAAGCAGTTGTATCTTTTCCCGGGCTTCGTTGGCCACTTGAAATGTTCCCAGCAGAAGTTACCGTGTTTCTCCAAAAATAAGTCCTTGCTTTATTATTCTTTTGCCACCAAAAAAAGGCACCAGGTCTTATTTTCAGGGGATGTCATCCACTGACTAACCTCACTTGCGCACATCACCCCCCGGCTTCCTTTTTGCTGCCAGAGGCCTTCAGGAACTTCCTCTGCGGCCCGCAAGGCTTTCCTGAAGGCCTCTGCAGCCGATAACAGCTCCAGATCGATCCAGAGCTTTCTTAACAGCTCCAGAGGCCTTCAGAAAAGCCTTGCCGGCTGCAGAAGAAATGGGCTGGCAAGGCAGGTGTCAGAGTGTGCGAGGCCTGGCTACACCTGTCCAAAGGTAAGTAGTAGGGCAGCTCCACCTCCCCATCCCCACCTCTGTAGTGGGCGGGATCTTAATTAGGGCTTATATTGGGCACACATATAAAAATCAAGCTAGGACTTACTTTCATATTTCATAGGTCATATTTTTGTGGAAACAGGATACCCAAAGATATTTCCAAAAGACACTTTGCCCCTGAGAGTCTGATCTTTGCATAATGCTCCATAGGGAATGTAGCCTTTTGTCCAGTCTCTTCTTCACAACCTCCAGAGTTGGACGACCCACAACTTCTGGAGGTGAACCATTCCACTGGTGAATTGTTCTCAGTGTCAGGAAATTTCTCCTCAGTTCTAGGTTGGATCTTTCCTTGCCAACAAAGACAACTATTTGTCTAGTGACTGTGACAAAATATGGAATATCTGGTATGATTGGTTGAAGAAAAGGTAACATCTGATAATTGGACAAGTTATTGAAAATGAGGAGATGTGCAACTAATTACAGAGCTTATAGAGAATTAAAAACATTAAAAGGATGAAGTTATTGTAACAAGGTAGAATACATCAATGATCGAAAAATACAAATGTAACCATTGCTCAATATGTGCTGTAGAATGTATATATGTATGTATGTATCTGTGTGTGTATATGTGTGTGTGTGTGTGTGTGTGTGTTTGTGTTTATTTGTTTGTTTTTAATTGCATAAATGTTAAATAATTTTTTTTATTTAAATTAAATTAAATTAAATTAAATTAATTAAATTAAATTACTAAGACAACCATATGTCTATGGAGATTCTCAGTCCTCCAGGTCATTGTTGTCCCAAAGGTGCTTTTTTGTTCAGGAGGCAACTGGATTTTCCGGATTTTCTTTGAAGACATTTTGCTTCTCATCGAAGAAACTTCTGTAGCTCTGACTGGATGATGAAGAATGGAAGGATTGATATTCCTTGCAGACAGCTGGTCATTTGCATGCTTTTGGAGGGTTGTTGAGGCCACTTGGAGGTTTATCAGTGTCCTCAGGATCACCTGAGTGGTGCAAATGGTTCCTGTAGTCTGCAATTTTTCCTCTGGAAATCCATTCCTCCTCCCACATCATTCGAAGGGGGTTCATCCCAAATTGTATGGCTAAAAGTCTGTAGAGATTCCCTATAATCCAGGTTGTCCCAAAGGTGCTTTTTCAGGAGGCAGCTGGACTTTCTTGTTTTTTATTTGAGGATGTTTCACTTCTCATCCAAGAAGCTTCTTCAACTCTGACTGAAGGGTGAGGAATAGAAGGATTTATACTCCTTACAGACAGCTGGTCATTTGCATCCTTTCCATCATTAAAGTCACCTGGAGGTTTATCTGTGTCCTCACCGGGTGACCTGAGTGGTGCAAAGCCTTCTTGGAACTGTTGAAAGGACTGTATTGGAGATTGGAGATAGATGATGTCCTATCTCTCCCGCTGTCAGGATTCTGGCACTTAACCCCAATTAAATCATGAGTCTCGAGCCAAACTTCCAAAACTTAAAAATGATTTATTGGGAGTTAGCATGTCTGGCCCTGCCTGGGTGCAGCCAACTCTGAGACACATAATTCACTGTCATCCTTGACCCTGGTTTCCCACACCCCCTGGGTGTATCGTAATTCATATTCTCCAATGGGACACATCCATAGCCCAGAGTCATCAATCATGCTCTCCAGTTAGAATTTTGCACGGCAGAAACTTCAGTCACCTAGTTACTATCTTTGAAAACATTTATGGAATGCACTTGTAATTTCCAAGCTGTCACACTGCTCTTTCAAACCCCTTTCCCCCCTCCTTTTTTTGTTGGCAACTCTAAAAAGACCATACAAATATTTTGAGTTGACTTCCCTCTGTTGAGAGAAGGCTGTTCAGTTTTGATGCCTCTTTGACCCTTCCTTCAAACCAGCAGTCCTCTCTGTCCAATGTCTTCAAAGAAAACCAGAAGGTCCAGTTGCCTCTTGAAAAAGCAGCTTTGAGATAAGACAACTATCATGTCATCCCAGCTCTATACCAATTGGTTGATTGGTTGATTGATTAATTGGACCTCCCTTCTCCTCCCTCTTTGCGCCTTGCAGTGGCTCATCATGACTTGGAGAACACCCTGAACTGCAGCTTCATTGAACCTCCTTCTGTGGTCGATCAGCCATCACCCTCTTGGTCATCCAGGGGCTCCTTCTCTTCCTTCGACACCACGGATGAAGGACCCGTCTACTGCGTGCCCCACGAAGGTCAGTGATACTCCTGGCACAGGCCAGACTCCGATCACGCAAGCCGTTCCTTCAGAGAGCTCAGATCTGGCCACCGAAAGGGAGAGTCAGTGGCTACCAAGAGCCGAGATTAGTCCAAAAAGGGTATCGTTTCCTTGGCTAGTTATTAGGAAAAGTTGGGATAACAAAAAAGTCTGTTAGGGTGTACACACACACATACACACACATACACACACACGTTGCTGGGAACAAAATGCCAAGGTTGGGCCACTGCTGTCTAATAATGCCCCAAATGCAGTCAAAATACTCCTCTCCTCTTCTTCTTCTTTCTTCTTCTTCTTCTTCTTCTTTCTTCTTCTTCTTCTTCTTCTTCTTCTTCTTCTTCTTCTTCTTCTTCTTCTTCTTCTTCTTCTTCTTCTTCTTCTTCTTCTTCTTCTTCTTCTTCTTCTTCTTCACAGCTGCATGAAAAAGGGCTGCTGAGTTTTGTCCAAACCAGCCCCTTAGATTTTGACGCCCTGGTGTTCTTCTTCTGCCTGGAACTCATTTGCCATCCATTTTTCCCTGGAGGATTAAGTGAAGGACGCCATATTTTTCTGGGTGTTGCATCACATGTCCGAAATAGTCTTAACTTTAGCTTTTTAATGGTCTTGATGATTCCCCTTGGCTTTCCCAGGCAGCTTATCACCTCCTCGTTTCTGATTTTGTCAACCCAACTTATACGTAACAGCCTCCTGTAAATCCACATTTCAAATACTTCTCATCTCTTCGAGTGGCTTTCTGTCAGAGACCAACTCTCCCTTCCATAGAGCAGGATAGAAAAGATGGAGCATCTGACAAGCCTGATTTTCAATCTTAGGCTTAGATCGTGACTGCAGAAGAGCTATTTCATTTGGAAGAATGCTGTTTGAGCTTTCTTGTCTTTATTTCAGTGGGTAAATTAAACAGGTTGTTTGCTCATCTTGGTTTTTGAGGTGTTGAGCTTCAAGCCATATTTTTCAATACCTTTAAAAATATCAAACTCAGAATAACTCAGGGATACAATCAAGATCAGGGGAGGTACTAATACCACTCTATAAAGCCTTAGTAAGGCCACACCTGGAATCCTGCATCCAATTTTGGTCACCACACAATAAAAAAGATGTTGAGATTCTAGAAAGAGTGCAGAGAAGAACAATCAGGTGATTAGGGGATTGGAGGTTAAAACATACGATGAGCAGTTTCAGGAACTGGTCATGGATAGTCTAGGGAAGAGAAGGACCAGGGGAGACGTGATAGCAATCTTCTAATATTTGAGGGGCTGCCACTGAGAGGAGGAAGGGGTCAAGCTATTTTCCAAAGCACCCGAAGGCCAGACAAGGAATAATGGATGGAAACTGAACAAGGAGAGATTCAACCTGGGAATAAGGAGGAATTTTCTGACCATGAGAGCAATCAACCCAAGTAACAGAAGTTGTGGGAGCTTCATCACTGGAGGCTTTCAAGAAGAGACTGGACTGCTCTCTGTCAGAAACGGTGTAGGGTCTCCTGCTTGGGTGGGGGGTTGGACTGGATGACCTACAAGGTCCCTTCCAATGCTGTTAATCTGTAAATCTGTAAACCAAAGGGAAAAAAGAAGGAAGGCCCAGGTGCAAAGCAACTCCCATGACTTGGCTCCTCCTGAAGGCCTCTAGTCTCATCCACCAGGCATTGGAGAAGACCGCTGTCAATTTCGGCAAGGATCCTGCCAATCAGATCGGCTGCGCATTGCTCATATTGGGAGAGGGAAATATCTGTGGTTTCCCTGCAAGGGAAACTGGGTTTGAGTATGCTAACATTCCCAGCTCACAAGAGAATTAGCCCTTTAGAGTAGGGCTCTCCAATCTTGGCAACTTCGAGGCTTGTGGACTTCAACTCCCAGAATTCCCCAGTCAGCAAGGCTGGCTGAGAAATTCTGGGGGTTGAAGTCCACAAGCCTCGAAGTTGCCAAGTTTGGGAAGCCCAGCTTTGGAGAACAGGTGGGGTGGGCTAAGCATCCTGAATTCAAGATTTTGATGTGGCAAAACGTCCCTCGAACCTCAGAATTGCCAAGGGCTGGACTGAGACTTCCGCCAAAACCTATTTCTTGAATAATGTATCACTCTTGAGAAATTGGGGATAAAAGGAACAACAAAGCATCAGCCTGTCATTTTTGTCCAGCTGGTCCTTGACTTACGACCCCAAGTTTCTGTTGCTAAAGCGACATTTGTGAAGTGAGTTTTGCCCCATTTTACAACTTTTCTTGCCACTGTTGGTAAGTGAATCACTGCCATTGTCAAATTAGTCACACCGTTGTTATGTGAATCCGGATTCCCCATGGACTTTGCCGGTCCAAAGGTCATAAAAGGGGATCACATGTGATCCCAGGACACCGCCAAAGTCATGAGTCTGAGTGTTGATGCCATGACCGGGGGGGGGGGGGGGGGTTTCTGCAACGTAAGTGTGAACTTTCTCATATCCCTGATGATGATGTGGGTGTCATCGTTGCCTCTCACTTTGGTGGCTAAAGCCTCTCCAGGAGGTTTTTCCTTTGCAAAACTGAGGACTAGGATACTGATAAGCATGCTGGAATTCTCTGGAATTAAAAGGGGTGAACCTGTGGTGACAGCAAAGCGGGCCGGAGTCCCCATTCTTGTTCTGACTTCACGAAATCCCGAAGCAGATTCCTCGGCCCGACAAAACCCCTTTTTAATAGGCTAATATGAATTCCTGTCATTCACATCCGGCAAAGTCCCAGCAAACAGTTTTTCAAGGGTGACTTTACAACCACAGACCTTATCAGGCTTGGAGAGCTGCCAGGCCGATAGCTTCCAAGCGCAATGCTGTACCAGGAAATACTTGGCAAGGAGTCTCAAACAAAACTTCACCCTAATTAAACGAACTGATTGTCTCCTGGAAACCCCACTCCCCTTTCGCTCCTCTTTATTCCCTGTGGGAGGGACCATTCACCATCCACCAAAGCCCTTACTCCCAAATCGGCCCTTGTTCCTTAACTGTTCCCTTCTTCTGGCAGCTCTGCACATGCGCACATTGGGAACAGGCTCCAGCTGTTCTTCTGATCTCTGACTCCGAAGTCAGCTGATAACTGTCAGACGGCCCTGGCCCCATCTCTGCCTCCGACACAGAGGAGCCTTCCCCAGACTCCAGGACTGGCCCATGTTCCTCCCCAACCTCCTCACTATCCGAGTCTGCCGCCAGCTCTGCTGGCCACTGGCGGGCCACAACAATTCTGCCTTTGGATGGCCGGCCCTCAGTCAGAGCTTCTCATAGGATCTGAGCTCCTAATTTCTCCTCTCCTGTCCTGTTATTTTGGCAACCACTATGGAACCGAGGAATTTGACTCAATCCCAGCTCCACCGCAACCCTTTTGTAGCAAATAACAGGCTTTTCACAAAGGGGCCTGTAATGCTTAAAGAATTCTTGGGCCACACATGCCTGACTTTGAGAGAAACACCATAATTAACAGACAGAAGATGTTCCTACCAGTGGAAATTAACTCCTGCAGTCATGGAGGCTCGCTTCGCACAAGACGAAACCCCTAGGACTGCTTTGGCACATGTCGGAGGGCTACGTGTGACCAGGAAAAGAGTCCCCGCTCTGTGGGAAGAAATTTTCCCTCTCCAACTCTGCTTCCCTCACTCTCTAGTTCAGGGGGTCTCCAACTTGGCAACTTTAAGACTTGTGGACGTCAACTCCCAGAGTTCTTCAGCCAGCAACTCTGAGAGTTGACGTCCACAACTCTTAAAGTTGGAGACCCTTGCTCTAGTTGACCCCAGCTCAGGGATGAGATTCTACCAGTTCAGCCTGGTTCGAGTGAACCGGTAGTTCCGAGGATCAGCTGGGAGTGAACCAGTTCAGTTTGCTCTGACAATCAGCTGTTGGGCTCACCTACCGCACGTCAGCTGTTTAACACACAGGGATTGCTGGAGAAGGTCAGTAGCAAACGCTCTGCGCACATGCAAACCGCGTGCTGACCGATCCGGTTGTTACACCGGTTGAATCTCACCCCTGCCCCAGCTCGCTGTCGCAACTCCTTGCCTCACGGGTGTCTTCCCTTCCCTGGTTTCCAGCCAGCTTACAAAAGACACACAAACACAAATACACGCACCCTTCAAACTCACTTTCGGATCCTGGCATGACAGCCAGCCGCTCCCTTGGCTTTAAGAGCTGCCGGGTTCCTCTCGAAATGGACTGTCCCCAACAATACACCATTTCCTATGCTAACCCTGGTTAGTTTGTAGTTGCCTTGTTGGTCTTCTGGCTTACAGTGTCATGTGACTGGAGCGTTCGGTTAGCTTTTTTAAAAAACAAAGGCCTATTGTGTCCTTCCAAGTAACGAGTTAATGTAATAACAGAGTTTATTGGGCAAATATGCATGATATCCGTGAGCGAAGAAACTCCAAACCTCCCCAAATGCTTTTGGTACAAAAAGCCACACATATTTCTCAATAACAACAAAAACTCCCTTCCAAAAAATCATAATCGAGCGGCCTCCAATTTGGCACGGGAGTTGGGAGAAGGATTATGCCTTCAGCTGTAACAGCCAGGAGTGCTCTTTAGGGAAATGTGTAGCTGACTCAGACTCAATATTGGGGGGGGGGGTTTGCTAATCTTTATTTTTTAAAGAAACCCACTAAAAGTCTGTTCAGCATCATGAACTCAGTTGAGACTGTTTAATTTTGTCTCAAATTTTGCATACCAATTCCAACTTTTTAAAAAAAAAACAAAGTCCTAAAACCTTTCACCATCACACTATACAAATAAAAGGAGTTTCTTTCTGCTTCCTTGACGCAGGACCTATTGGCTTGAAGAGCATCCCTGAGTGGTAGGAAAGGATGAGGTTGTGTGTGAGTCTTTGTGATATCCATGTTCTGACTGAGGCTTCCCAAGACCATGAAGCCGACTCCTCGTCCCGATAAAACCCCTTTTATTTAGATTAAAGGGAATTCCTCTCCAGCAAAGTCCCAGCAAACAGTCTTGCAAGAGATTTCACAACTACAGACCTTGATCAGGCTTGGAGAGTTGCCAGGCTGATATCTCCCAAATGCCATGCTGTAACAGCAATTACTTGGCAAGAAGTCAGAAACAGATGTTCACCCTGATGAATTGAACTAGTTGTCTCCTGCAAAACCTCAGTCCTCTTTCGCTCCTCTTTATTCCCTTTGGGAGGGTCCATTCACTGTCCACCTGAGCCTTTACTCCCAAGTTGACCCTTGTTCCTTAGCTGTTCCCTTCTCCTGGCAGCTCTGTGCATGCGCACATTGGAAACAGGCTCCAGCTGTTCTTCTGCCCCACTGATCTCTAACTTCGAAGGCAGCTGATAACTGACAGACGGCCCTGGCCCCATCGCTGCCTCTGAGGCAGAGCCCTTGTCAGAGCCTTCCCCAGCCTCCAGGACTGGCCCATGTTCCTCCACAACAATCCAGGGTGAAACCAAGTGGTCTGCAGCTTTTTGCACCCTAACCCTAAATTTGGAGACAGTGCAGCTGCATCTGGGGAAAGTCAGAAAAATCAGAGTGTAGTCCTCCCAGCACATATAGGATGGGGGGGGGGACAGGCCTTTGGCTGCCCAGGTGGGCCCATATTCTTGCTTCTACCTGCATCCTGCTGAGATACCCAGCTTCCAAGGACTTCACCTTGCTAAAAGGAAGGAAGCAGCCCTGCTCATACATTTTTAAATTCTGCCTGGGCCACAGCTTCACCCTAAGCTACACGCCAATCATTTGAACATTGGTCATTAAGTAACATATCTTTCCTTGTTGTAAAATGAAATAAAATCCCATCCTGAGCACAGACTGTATTCTGTACACTCAAGGCTTAAAGCATGTTGGACACAAATCCCTCCTTTTGTGCAGGTTGCTCTGTCACACTTGCTTGGCGTGAACAATTCTCCCAGGGCTAGAAGGAGGAAGCCCAGTGGCGAGCAATCTCCAAGGATTGCTGGAGAATTTCCAGATTTCGTTTCTCAAGAGGTTGTCCTCGAAGGGAGCTGAAATTCTTAGGAAAGCTAGCAATGTATTTTCTAAGGCTTTTCTCTGCTGCTGCAGCATTCTGACAATAGGTCTTTTGCGATGCCTCCTGAAAAGATTAACAGATTAACAGAGTTGGAAGGGACCTTGTAGGTCATCTAGTCCAACCCCCCCGCCCAAGCAGACCTTACAATATTTCTGACAGATGGCAGCCCAGTCTCTTCTGGAAAGCCTCCAGTGATGAAACTCCACAACTTCTGAAGGCAACTTCTGTTCCATGGGATGATTGTTCTGTCAGAAAATATCTCCTTATTTCCAGGTTGAATCTCTTCTTGATCGATTTCTATCCATTATTCCTTTTCTGGCCTTTGGTGTTTTGGAAAACAGCTTGACCCCTTCCTCCTCTCTGTGGCAGCCCCTCAAATATTGGAAGATGCTCTCCTGTCTCCGCTGGTCCTTCTCTTCCCTAGACGAGCCAGGCCCAGTTCCTGCATCCGTTCATCGCATGTTTTAGCCTCCAGTCCCCTCATCATCCTGGTTGCTCTTCCCTGCACATATTCTAGAGCAGGGATCCCCAACCTTTTACACTGCGCCCGGTATCCCCAACCTTTTTATGGCGCGGCCCGGTACCGACATCAGCTGGGCGCCATCTTGTTTTGATGAAAAGTGCTTCCGGTGAGCTCACCGGAAGCACTTTTTCATCAAAACAAGATGGCGGCACCCAGCGCTCGTGAGCTTTTCCGGTGAGCTTTTAGAAATGGCTTTCTACCGGAAAAGCTCACCGGAAGCACTTTTTCATCAAAACAAGATGGCGGCACCCAGCAAGCCAGCGGCCCGGTAGGACTTGTTCCACGGACCGGTACACGGTCCGCGGACCGTGGTTGGGGACCCCTGTTCTAGAGTCTCAACCTCTTTTTCATAGTGTGGTGACCAAAAGGACTCAGCTGTCTCCATTGATAAGCTGGGCATGACTCAGCTATGGAGGGTTAGGGTTAGAGAGTCTCAACGTCTTTTTTAGTTCTTTGTTAAAAAACAGACAAAGGCTTGGAGGGGAGCAATTTTGAGGATGGGTGGATGAAGGCTTACCCTGCCCTCAAAGTGGGGTGTGTATGTGAGTGTGTGTGTGAGAGAGAGAGAGAGATTTCGTTGCCTATAGAAATGTGGATGTTCTAGAAAAGAGAGTTCCCCCCCTGCTTCTTTGCAGCTGACTTGATCTCAGCCCCCTGCTCCCCTGACGGCTCTCCCTCCCTTCCCTCCGCAGAGAGCGATCCCAAGGAGCGCGTCTCGGCCCCGAGCAGCACCCTGGAGAAGGCCGCGCAGCCGCTGCGCAAGGGCCCGGCGGTGGCGGCCGCGGCGGCGGCGGCGGAGGAGGCGGGCGAGTACACCGTCCTGAAGGAGAGCCCCCGGGCCCGGCGGACGGCGGCGAGGCGCCCCTGCTCAAGTCCTCGGACAGCGAGCGCTCTTCCTGCGGCTCCGGCTCGGTCAGCGGCGCGCTCTACGCCCGCATCGCGCGCCTCTCCAAGCAGTCCCGGGAGGAGGAGGACGCCCCGGCGGCCAAGCCCCCGTCCCCGGAGCGGGCCAAGCCGCCCCCGCCGGACCCCTCCACCAAGCCCAAAGTCTCCTGGATCCACCACAAGTACAACGCGGCCCAGAGCAACTCCCTGCCGGCCGCGGCCGAGCTGCAAGCGGAGCGCCGGCCCGGCCCCTCCAAGCGCAAGAGGAGCCCCGGCGAGGCCGCGAGGGCCAAGGACAGGGCCCCCAAGCCCCCCCAGGAGCCCGGCAGCCCGGAGGGCCCACCCGGCCCCGCTCAGGTCAGGCAGCGCAGCCGGACCGGGCCGGAGCCCGCGGAGAACCTCAACGGCGCCCTGCACTCCGCGCTCAAGAGGATGGGGGCCCCGGCGGCGGAGAGGCGGCCGGCCGAGGCGCCCCGGAGCCCCGCGCAGCCCAAAGCGCCGCCCGGCTTCTCCTCCGAAGCCGCCACGCTGCTGGCCGCGCAGCTGAAGGAAAAGACCCAGAGCCTCCAGCGGGGCGAGGCGGGGGCGCGGCCCAACGGCATGAGCCCCCTCCCGGCCCAGCGGGAGAAGCCGGCGCCCCCGCAGAAGGCCAAGCAGGCGGGCGCCGCCCCCGCCGGGCAGAAGGCCGGCAAGCCCCTGCTGCCCACCTCCGCCCCGCTGCAGAAACTGCTGGGGCCCGACGCCGCCGCCCGCCGAGCCCAAGAGCGGGGAGAAGCAGACCGCAGCTGGCGGCAGCCCCGAGCCGACCCCGCGCCCAAGAAAACGCCCATCAAGAAGCCGCCGCGCAAGAAGGGCCGGGAGGGGGCCGCCGAGCCGCCCAAGGGAGCCGCCGCCCCGCCGCAGACTGTGCAATAGGGGAGGGGGAAGCCGGACCTGTCCCGGGGCCAGCGGAGACCCCGCCCCACAGAGATCCAGGGCCTCTCTTTGGATGGCCGCCCCTGGGATGGGTCGCGAGGCTTTGGGGGACCCAGCGCTGGCGCTGGGCTCTGGCGGGGGGCTTTCTTTAAACCGCCGTTGTAACTGCATAGATCCGCTTCTCTCCCTCGACCTCCGGGGAGACCCTCGCGGGCCTGGGGAAGGGTGCCTTGGGGTGGGTTCCGGGCAGGGAGGGGGCTGAGGCTGGGCTGTTGGGGGTCAGCAGGACTGGGCCTTTTCTTGGAGGAGGGGTAGCTGCCTTGACTCTGGGGGCCCACAATTCCTGGGAAGCGAGGGCAGACTCTGCAGGAAGAGGGAAGGGGCTGCTGCCAGCTGACCTGCAGGCTGTGATCAGAACAGACCTGGTTTGGGCCCTTCCCAGCAGCCAGGCCGTGGGCTCAGTTCCCCAGGCACCTCCACTGCCTCCGACCAGCCTCCTGGAATATCCCATGCAGCAGCCTCCATCTTCTTCCTCCTCCTCCTCCTCCTCCTCCTCTTGGGAGCCAGGTGGGGGCAGCAGGGAAGAGGCTTTAAAGGCCAGCATGGCTCCACCTGGTGTTTCCTTCCTCAAATAAAAGGATGGTATTTCTAGCTCTGTCTTTGGACTCCTTTTCCCGGTGAACCATTTGTCCCTCCCATGTCCAGCTTTCCCTCCTTAAGGCAGAGGGGCTCAGGGTGAATTCAGCTGCTGACTCCGTCAGGGACAAACTGCCCAGAAGGAAGTCAGTCTCCCCTTCTTGGATTTCTCAGGTGGGTTTCCTGGGGGTCTCCCATGCAAGAATTAACTAGGGGCCACCCTGTTCCAGCCCACAAGGTAGCAATAGCACTTAGACTGATAATACCGCTTCCCAATGCTTTCCAGCCATCTGTAAGCAGTTTACAGAGTCAGCCTCTTGCCCCCAACCATCTGGGTCCTCATTTTACCCACCTCGGAAGGATAGAAGGTGAGTCCACCTTGAGCCACTTAGAATCGAACTGCTGGCAGTGGGCAGAGGGAGGGAGGGAGGGAGGGAGGAAGGAAGGAAGGGCAATAGCAATAGCAATACTTATACACCGCTTCACATTGTTTTAACAGCCCTCTCTAAGTGGTTTACAGAGTCAGCCTCTTGCCCCCCAACAATGTGGGTTTTTACCCACCTCGGAAGGATGGAAGGTGGACTCAACCTTGAGCCTGGTGAGATTCAAACTGCCAAATTACAGGCAGGCAGCAGAAGTAGCGTGCAGTACTGCACTCTAACCACTGTGCCACAGTGGCTCTTAGATGGGGGACTTGGCACCCTAGGAGAACCTTCTGGCTTGGGGTCAGCACTAGGTATCTTCCCTCCAGTTCTCCAGATCAGCCTTCTGCTGCCCTCCAGAGCCATCCCCAGAATTGCCACCCCAAAAAAGACATGCTTATCAGGACAAGGCATCTGGAAGACTCCCCGCTGGGGAAAGCAGACAATGGCTTGTGGCTGGCTGGGTTGCTGGCCCATCAATTTCCTGTAATTCTCCAAAGGAACATTGTGCCAGGGGATTATGGGAAATTTCAAAGAGCAACTGAAGTTCTTCCCACCCCAAAAATGTTTCCAGCTTGGATAAAGCCTTAGTAAGGCCACACCTGGAATGTTGCATCCAGTTTTGGTCACCATATTACAAAAAGAGAATGCTGAGATTTTGGGAAAAGTGCAGAGAAGAGCAACTAAGATGATCAAAGGCCTGGAGACTAAAACATGAAGAACAATTGCAGGATTTGGGTTTGGCTAGTCTAGAGAAAAGAAGGACAAGGGGGGACATGGTAGCAGTCTTCCAGTATTTTGAGGGGCTGCCACAAAGAAGAAGAAGGGGGTCAAATTATTCTCAAAGCACCTGAAGGCAAGATAAGGAGCAACGGATGGAAACTAGCTAAGGAGAGAAGCAACCTAGAATTAAGGAGGAATTTCCTGACAGTGAGGACAATTAACCAGTGGAACAAATTCCCTCCAGAAGTTGTGAATTCTCCAACACTGGAAGTTTTTAAGACTGGATCACCATTTGTCTGAAATGGGAGAGGGCTGTGATGGTGAACCTATGCCATGAGTGCCAGAGGTGGCATGCAGAGCCCTCTCAGTGGGCACGCTCACCATTGCCAGCTGCTCTTCTGGTTTCTGGTGCACACATGTGCTCCAGCCAGCTGGTCTTCATGGGTGCCGGAGCGTTGGAAAATGGCCCTCAAAACAGCCTGAAAACGGCCTGAAAACCAGCCTGAAACCAGCCCCAGAAACAGCCCCAGAAACAGCCCCAAAACAGGCAGGCATGTGGTCTTCAGTTTTCCGGTGCTCCGGCACACACATGCACGTGTGTTCTAGTTTGGGCACTGGGTGGCGAAAAGGTTCACCATCGCTGGTAGAGGGTTTCCTGCCGAAGCAGGGAGATTGACTAGAAGACCTCCAAGGTCCCTTCCAGCTCTATTCTGATTGATTGATGGATTGATTGATTAAATTACAAATGTTCACTGCTGCAGCTGGTGAACTTGTAGCTTCCAGCGGAGTCGGAACTCTTGAACCAAACTCATTTTAATTTCTTTTATATTGAAGCGCACTCGATGCTTAGTGGGACATGTTGGGCTTCCAGCAACCGGCTTCCTAGCTGGCAATGAGCACTGCAGCCCCTGGGCCAATGGGCAGCTGGATGAACCTTCTTCCTCCACCTGTTGTTTAAGGAAAGGGCTGGAATCTGTGCTGCGTTCAGTAACCCCATGGAGCTTCTGTAAGTTGAACAATACTGGGATGGGAAGTCCATGTAGCACTTAGCACTTAGACGTATGCTTTTCCAGCCCTCTCTAAGCGGTTTACAGAGTCAGCCTCTTGCCCCCAACAATCTGGGTCCTCATTTTATTGACCTTGGAAGGATGGAAGGCTGAGTCAACCTTGAGCCAGTCAGGATTGAACTGCTGGCAATGGGCAGAGTTAGCCTGCAATACTGCCTTCTAACCATTAGGGGGGAAGGAAGGAAAGGAGGAAGGAAGGAAGGGAGGGAGGGAGGGAGGGAGGGAGGGAAGGAAAAGGAAGAGCAAAGCAATAGCAATAGCACTTAGACTTATATGCCGCTTTCCAGCCCTCTCTAAGTGATTTACAGAGTCAGCCTCTTGCCCCCAACAATCTGGGTCCTCACCCACTTCGGAAGGAGGGAAGGCTGAGTCAACCTTGAGCCTGGTGGGATTTGAACTGCCAAATTTCAGGCAGCCGGCAGTCAGCAGAAGTAGTCTGCAGTACTGCACTCTAACCATTGCACCACCGAGGCTCATATGCTGCATAAAACCAAGCCACAACACAAGGAACAATATCTACCTATGGAAATTGTCAGTCATCCAGGTCATGGTTATACAAAGGATGCTTTTCAAAAGGCACCTGGACTCTCTTTGTTTTTTTTCGCTTCTCATTCAAGGAGCTTTTTCGGTTCTGAAGAAGTCAGGACTGAAGATGCTTCTTGGATGAGAAGCAAAATGTCTTGAAGGGAAAAAAAAACAAAGTCCATTTGCCTTTAGAAAAGCACCTTTTGGACAAGGAACACAATAATTTAAAAACCAGTCCAATGAGAAACAATCACAGCCAATAAAGATACAGGTTGTGCTGTAGTGTTTAATCACCAAAAGTCATCCAGAAAAGCTACCCCTTAACCTCCTCATTTTTATTAGCACCAGTGCATTTCTAACCTGCCACAGCCAATGTTCTCTGGGTGGTTTAAATGTCATTAAAACATTTACATTTTGTTTTGGAAAAGGAAAGAGCAGGTGTTTGGTTGCAACTGTGACATGCTATGACTTGGGAAGAAGACCGTCTCTCCAAGGATTGCCAATGCAAGGCAGAACCATTGCTTGACCTCAAACTGGAGGAAATGAGGAGAAATGCCTGGGAGAAGGAGGCGGCTTTCTTCAGCTGGTTAAGTTGCTGGGAGAAGAGCAATACCACTTTCAATAGCCCTTAGACTTATACACCGCTTCACAGTCTTTTATAGCCCTCTCTAAGAGGTTTACAGAGTCAGCCTCTTGCCCCTCACAATCTGGGCCCTCATTTCACCATCTCAGAAAGAGGGAAGGCTGAGTCAAGATCGAACTGTTGGCAGTGGGCAGAGTTTGCCTGCAATACTGTATTCTAAGCACTGTGCATCATGGAAGGAAGGGAGGGAGAGAGGAAGGAAGGAAGGAAGGAAGGAAGGAAGGAAGGAAGGAAGGAAGGAAGGAAGGAAGGAAGGAAGGAAGGAAGGAAGGAAGGAAGGAAGGAAGGAAGGAAGGAAAAAGGAAGAGGAATAACAACAGCAATAGCACCTAAACCAACAATCTTCAAACTTGGCAGGCAGCCGGTAGTCAGCAGAAGTAGCCTGCAGTACTGCACTCTAACCACTGTGCCACCGCAGCTTATAGAGAGGATGCCAAAGGGCCACTTAGGGCCATTCCGTCACCCCTCTCGGCCATGATGTGCTCACTGGGGTTACTGAATAGACCAGCCATGGACAAATCCAGGCACAGCCTCCTGTTTCCCAATCTTGGCAACTTTTAAGACATGTGGACTTCAACTGCCATGATTGCCCATCCAGCATCCAAATGCCACATCTTAAAAAGATGCCAAGGTTGGGAAACCCTGATGGAGCAGATTTGTCTACAAGGCAGCGCCTTCTGATCTTGGACTGAAATAAAAGTCTGATTGACACAATCTGGGCATTACTGCCTATCCATAGGACGGGGCCCCAAAGACAGCTTAAGGGCTCTGCTCCGTCGGGAGTCCATCAGCTGCTCGAGGTGTCAAACTCAATTTCATCAGGGCTGTGGTTGACCTCAGGGGGGGTGGGACCTCGACTGGGTGGGCATGGCCAGCTTGACACCACTCCCCAAGCTGCTGGCATGTGTGATGACCCAAAGGGGTGTGGCACAGAAGCAACAAAGTCACAGAAGTAGATAAAGTCCCTTTAATTCCTCCAACTTGTCCCCCAATGTCCAGTTATCATCGGCTGGAGAAAAAACCCTCCTAAGAACAATTTTTAAAGGGAAGAAATTCCATCCAAACCCAAAGTACATCTAAATTATAAATAAAAACCAACACAAACCACGCTGCAGCAATTAACGAGACAGGGCAGGACAAGGAATTGCAGACTTCATAACAAAATGAAACACACACCTTTGGGGGGATGCTGGAACCCAGATAAGATGTGACAAACAAAGATAATTCACGCTTTGCTTCCAGAAAGGTGCTGTGCGCAAACGCTCTTTTTAAATCCTGTTTTCCCAGCTGCAGCTAATGAAGGAAATCAGGGCCTTTTCCTCCCCCGTCACGCACGTAACTCACGTTTCAGGTGGCCCTGGGTCTTCCTCTGAATGCCCAGCCGGACTGTGCCCTTCCCCAGTTTCCTCCACCATCTCCGGAGCCACACTCCCACTCCCTGTCAGCTGCTCGACCTCCCCCTCAGAATCAGATTCCAACAGGGGCATGACAGCATATTTCCTCTTTGCACTGAGTAGACTGAGCCAAAGTGACGCAGGGTGACCCCCTTACATTTCCCAGGGTGGCCCCGTGCAGTGGTGGGATTCAAATATTTTTACTACTGGTTCTGTGGGTGTGGCTTGGTGGGTGTGCCAGGGGAAGGATACTGCAAAGTCTCCCTCCCCACCCCACAAACCTGCTTTCCAGCTCCGTTCTCCTGTGCAGGGCAAACAAAGGAGACCCAGCCAATCAGCTGGGACTCGATGGGAGGCAGAGAAGAGATGGGGTTGGTGGGGCCAGTCAGAGGTGGGATTGGCTGGTTCTCCGAACTAGTCAAAATTTCCGCTACCGGTTCTCCAGAACTGGTCAGAACCTGCTGAATACCACCTCTGGCTCCATGGGCCTGATCCAACCACATTGTGGGCAGGATGCTGCCCGTGGCCCTTGTGTTTGACACCCCTGTCCTAGAGCATGTCGAACGATGCTGAATTTCCATGTTCCAGGTCAGCAGATTTGGGCAGGTTCTTCTCCAGACCTGGCCCCCTGCTCTTCTTTTTGACTTCCGCAGCCACTTTTCCTTTACCCAATGAATTGGTGCAGGGCAGCCAGTCAAAACTAGAGCAGCGATTTCTCCGTCTCAGCAACTTTTAAGATGCTGGCTGAGGGATCTTAGAAATTGCTGAGGTTGAGAAAGAAAGAACCAGAAGCGAAGCCCTGAAGCTGACTGGACCAGAGGTCCCCAGCCCCCAGTCCATGGACTGGCACTGTTTTGACCCAAACTTTGTTCCAAGGAAACAAACACCAAACGGAGGTAACCGCAAAAACTTTTAATGATTCTTTACAAATTCCGTTCCTTCACGGTTAAAAGGCTGTTTTCCAACTAATTGTCTCTGATAAGAACGAGCCTTGCCAAGGTTGTGCAAGGCTGCCAAGAACACGAGATAAAGTTACTAAGAAATATTTCAAACACAAAGAGTCTCCAAACACCAACCAAGATACTCCGAACGTCCACCAGGCTTGAGTGCAAAAACTTCTTTGCTTCCTGCAAAGAACTCCGGATTCTCAGCTGGCTTTTATCTCTCAAGGGAAGGGCCATTACCTTGAAGCCTTACTCCCGAGTTGCCCGTGCTGCTGCAGGTGCTCTTTCCTTCAAGCAGCCCTGCACGCACACACGCTAAGCACAGACTCCTCAGGGGCTTCTTTATCACTGCTGCCAGCCTCCACAATCTCCAAAGGCAGGACTCCACTCCCTGATTGTCATGGCCCCATCCCTGCCTCACACACAGGCCCCTCATCTGAGTCCTCGCTCTCTGAGACCTCAGCCATCCACACCTGCTGCCAGCGAACCACAATAGGCATGGGGCTGTAGCAGGCCAGAAACTGGGCTACACAAATAAGCGAAGCCCCATCCGTGGGATGCCAGGTAGCATGCAAAACCACACACCCCCTCTGGTCCACAGAAAAACCTCCCTCCACGGAACTGGTCATGGATGCCCCCAAAGTTGGGGGCCACTGGACTACTTTATACCTGTGATGGAAAGGACCCCTCTGACCTCCTTCTGCATTCTCCCTGGCCAGGAACTCCCTTCCCATTGGCTGCTGCAGCTGGAAGCCTGCTCCTACTTGCCTCTTTTCTCAACCTATATCAGAGGTCCCTGTTAAGAATTATCAAATATGGCTATAGAGTAGAGTAGCAGACTCTACTCATTGGCCCAACCACTGGCGGGAGAAATAAAGTCCCATCAGTGGCTGAAGCTTTAGACAGCACTAGCTACAAAAGCTGGCGCCTGCCACAGCTGAGCAACTTTTTACTTAAACAGCAATAAGAGTTTTACCTGCTCCTGCCGCATCCTGCCTCTTATTCCCGCGGACCCATCTAACATTGGCGATGAAGGTGAGATCCTGAGCTGCGGAGAGAACAAAGGACATCTTGTGGGATTCGGATGACATTTTACTGGCCATCACAATGATTGTGACCCCGCCAACCAACATGACACAACGCTTGACCAGCCTGGCACACCACCCGATGTCGATCCCCTACAACGCGGCAAAGGAGAAATGGTCCTCATACATGGGCTGATTTGACCTGCACCTGGAAGTCAACAGACTCCAAGCAGCCCCCAATGCACAGAAAAAAGCCTTATTCCTGACCTACTGTGACTCTGAAATTTATAAAATGGCAGGTGCCCTCGTATCGGACGACCTGCGGAGTGTATCCTGGGACGAACTCCAATGGGCACCCAAGGGACATTACACCCCCTCTCCCTCCTACCTGGCAAGCTGGCATGAATTTTACACACGGAGCCAGAGAGAGGGGGAGACAATAAACACATTCGTAGCCAAACTGCGGAAGATAGCAAAACAACTGCAGGTTCCCAGACACAGAAGGGATGATCCGAGACCGAATCATCCTGGGAATGAGGGACCAAATGCTACAAAAGAGACTCTTGGCCCGGGAGGACGTCTCATCAAGAAAGCCATTGATGAGGCATGAGCCGTGTAGTCCTCTGACAACTTGGCAGCGCGGATCAGAGGGACAGGGAGGGTCCATGCAACCAAGGCCAATCGCCACCAAAGCCACTCTGCCTCCGAAGCAAGCGAGGACAATGAAGAAGTGCACAAGATGAAGTCCGGTTAACCAGACGGGAAACAAGGAAATAGATAGTGCGGGGGTTGTGGAGAAAATCACCACCACTCGGCATGCTGTTTTAAGGACACTATCTGCCGAAGATGTGAACGCAGAGGCCACATCGTGGAGGTATGCCGAGCCATCCAACCGACCAACAAGCAAGGCAGGTGGGTATCATCACCCACAAGGCAAAATGGCTGAGGGAAGACGGAAGACCCCTGGCAGGAAATTCAAAAGGAGAGATGATGCCAGGGAAGAAGAAACACACTTTACCTTCGTTGGCTACGCCAAGACCCAGGTGACACACGCTGATGCCTATGAGGCCAACAAAAAATGGCCACAGTATCCATCGAGGGCAAGCCCTGCCAGATGGAAGTAGACTTGGGGTCCTACATATCCATGATCTCGTGAGACACCTTCAAAAGACTCCAACCCAAACTGCGGTGCGACCAATTGGAACCACAGACTATTATATTAAAAGATTACCAGGGCTGCCGCAAATCTGTCCTGGGCAGGAAGATGGCCCACATAGAATACGGCCAATTTCAAGGAAACCTGCCACTCACCATAGTAGATCGGAATCTGCCAAGTCTACTAGGAAGAGAATGGTTCCAGCCGCTCCAGATCAACATCACCGGCGGTCACACAGCACAGACCACCACCCCGCCCCTGGCAGCAGACATCACAGAACTGGAACAGGAATTCAGTGATGTCTTCGATGACAAACTGGGCAAGTATACAGGGACCCCAATATCATTTAATTTAGACCCCAACATTGCCCTGGTCCGACTCAAGTCCCATTTGCCCTCTGGCCCAAGGTCGAAGAACAATTAAATAAATTAATTGCCCAAGGGGTCCTCGAGCCAGTTGGCCATGCCAAATGGGAGACCCCAATCGTCATCCCAGTTAAACCAGACTGGTCAGTCAGGATTTGTGCTGACTACAAGACAACATTGAATAAGGCCCTCCAATGAAGTGCCTATCCTGTGCCAGTAGTACAGCACCTCCTGCACTCTCTGAGCCAAGGGACTATATTTGCCAAATTAGATCTCGCCCAGGCCTATCAGCAACTGCCCATCGATGAGGAAACCGCTGAAGCGCAAACCATTGTCACCCACCAAGGTGCTTTTAAATACAAGCAGCTGCAGTTCAGAGTCAGCATTGCCCCAGGCCTGTTCCAGAGCATTATGGAAAGGCTACTGCACAACATTCCAGGGGTAATCCCATATTTCGACGATGTAATCATCTCGGCCGAAAGCAGGGAGCAATTGACTGAGGACAGTATTGGGCAGATTCCAGGAAGCCGGACTGAAATTAAAAAGGAATAAGTGCCACCTAGCCGTCCCCCAAGTGGAGTTTTGGGGTTTCCTGATAGACCATCCAGCATCAGACCCACAAACAGGAAATTGAAGGAGATACAGGAAGCTCCCACCCCACAAAACAAAATGAAACTGCAAGCCTTCCTGGGGTTACTCAACTTCTACAATGTTTTCTTACCACAGAAGGTGACCATTGCAGAACTGCTCCACAGACTGCTAGATAAAACAACCACCTGGGCCTGGGGGCAACACAAGGCCGACACTTTCAAAAAGATTAAAAACGTCCTGACATCCAGCAGCATTCTCATACAATACAGCGAGATGCTACCATTGACACTCACATGCGATGCCTCTCCCTATGGAATCAGAGCAGTCCTCAGCCACTGACTACCCAACAGGACAGAAGCCCCCATACCATATTACTCAAAGACACTGTCCAAAACGCAAAGAAACTATAGCCATATCAACAAGGAAGCACTTGCTGCAGTCACAGGAGTCAAGCACTTCCACGAATACCTTTATGGAAGACAATTCAATTTGATCACTGATCACAAACCTTTGCTGGGTATCCTCGCCGGAGATAGACCCACACCAAACATCCTATCACCCAGGATGTTAAGATGGACTGTGTTCCTGGTCTCATATAGCTACCACATAATCCACAGGCCAGGAAAAGACATCTCCCTCGCCGACGCCCTGAGCCGCTGTCCCCTTCCAGACCTAGCCGAAGACCTGGCGCTGTCCACCACAGTATTACTAGTGGAGGAACTACTGCCTGGACTGATGACGTCTACAGAGATCGTGACACTCACAGCCCGCAACAAAATTATGGCGTGGATTTCAAACTGGGTGTGGAGGGGATGGCCGGAAGCGGTAAAAGGGGATGAATTCAAACCGTATAAAAACAGACAGGCTGAGCTGTCAGTACTAAAGGGCTGCATACTGGGGGTGGAGAGAGTAGTTATTCCGCCCCCACTAAGGAATAGAATATTGACACTGCTACACGAGGGCCACCTGGGGATAGTCCGAAAGAAAGCCCTGGCCAGAAGCTATGTGTGGTGGCCAGGGCTGGACAAAGAAACCTGGGTCGCCACCTGCACCCCCTGTCAAAAAACCAGACCAGTCCACCCAGCAGTGAGCCCCAGAAAATGGGAGACACACCCACAGCCCCACGGGCCTGAGTACACATTGACTTCACTGGGCCCTGCAAGGGGCAAATTTTCCTCATAGTCGTCAATGCATACTCCAAGTAGTTGGAAGTAATACTAATGAAGTCCACCACATCAGAGGCCACCATAAGAGCCCTCTGACAACTATTCTCCACTCATGGGCTTCTGGACATCCTCATCTCTGGCAACGAGCTGCAGTTCACCTTGCAGCCATTCAAAGCATTCCTGGCTGGACTGGGGATCAGGCACGCACTGTCCGCACCTGCACATCCAGCGACAAACAGACAAGCAGAGAGAATGGTCCGAATGACCAAAGAAACGCTCAGGCGAATGGGCTGAGGGGACTGGCAAGAAAGGATCGATAAAATGCTCTTGGCCCAATACATCACACCCCACGTAACAACACACTGTAGCCCCGCAGAACTATTAATGGGCCAAAGGCTACAATCAACACTTGACAGAGTCCACCCCAACTACAGCACCGAGACACCCATAGATTCCACGGGAAAGTGCAGGCAATTCACCATAGGGGACCCGGTCTACGCCCACAAGTATACAGAGGGACCCACATGGGTACCAGCCAGGGTCACAGGGATTACAGGGCCCCGATCATACAGGGTAGAAACCGAAGAAGGGAGACTGTGGGAGAGACACATTGACCAGATCAGAGGCTGGGTCCCTAGCACAGACAACCAGCCAGACACCTGACACTCTCCAGCAGAACGGTCGCTGACTCAGGCCCTACATACAGAGCTCAACAAGAGAACTGACTGCCTAGCCTCAAACCCGGACAGAACACGGGAACACTTATCTTTTGAAGAGGAAATCCCTGGTGTACTTCTGAGGCCTCAAGCTCAACAGTCCCTGCTGCACCACAAGACGACTTCGAGATGGTTCTACAGGCAGGGACCGGAGCAGCGGCGGACCCATCCACTCAGGCCACTGCCCCAGGAACTAGTGAGGTGTACAGGTCCAGTCACACCCCTCAAAGCCCTGCCTACCTACGTGACAATGTAAGGTATGTGATGTTGATGGGAGGAACACTAACTAGGAGGGGAGGGGTGTTAAGTATTACCAAATATGGCCATAGAGTGGAGTCGGCTAGCAGACTCCACACATTGGCCCAGCCACTGGCGGGAGAAATAAAGTCCCATCAGTGGCTGAAGCTTTGGACAGCGCTAGCTACAAAAGCTGGCACCTGCCGCGGCTGAGTGGCTTTTTACTTAAACAGCAATAAAAAGAGTTTTACCTGCTCCTGCCGCGTCCTGCCTCTTATTCCCGCGAACCCATCTAATAGTCCCCTAACTTGGCAACTCTAAGACTTGTGGACTTGTGGGCTATGCTGGCTGGAGAATTCTGGGAGTTGAAGTCTACAGGTCTTAAAGTTGCCAAGTTTGGGGACCCCTGGCCTACATTCTTGGGGAGCTTTATACGTGTCCTGCTTCCCTGCAGTGAAAACCCTACTCTCCAAACATACCGAGCAGCTGCAACTCCTGCCAGCCAGAAGAGGACAATACATAAAACCCTAATGCTCGGCTGCCCTTTGTGGCTGAAAGGCTCACCCACGATTTCAAGGGAGGAAACAAACAAAAGGGGGGAGGGGAGATGCAGCAGGTGGAATATATATAGAATCACAGAGTTGGAAGGGACTGTTGTCCCCAAAACTGGGCTCTTGCTTGGTGTCGAAGCCGATAAGTCACTGGACACAAGGTGTGATACAATATACTTTTATTTTGGTACCAAGATATAAGGACCCTGGTTCGAAAGCTAACCAAGGGCCTCGATGAGAATCTTACAGCAATTTTTAGGGTCAAGGGGTGGTCGCATTCAGCCCTTTGCCCTTCCTCTAATAATGCATACATAGCAGGTCATATTGATTGGTTATTTGGATCTCAGCCCCCTACATAGCTAAATGTCATGTCATCATTTTTCACCCCAGGTCACAGGTATCTTGCCAAGTGTCCTAGTTTCATGTGCCAACGATGTGGTTTTTGGGGGTTTTCTTATAAGAAAGCTGTTCTTGTCCCTAATATCCTGGCTAGTGGTTTAAGGTGCTAACTTCTGCCTCACTAGGAATGTGCGGTTCCAACCCCTTTCCTATTGCAGAGCAGCTCCAGGTAGCTCCTCCACTCCCTGCGACCCCCTTTCCACAGGGAAAAGTAAAAGCAGTTTTAAATCTTTGTCTGAGGCAGCACACACACCCCTGTGACCCCCCCCCCCTTCTTCTGTAGAGAGGGAGAAGACAGGAAGGAGCAAGGCAGCTTAAGGCCAAGAAATGAAGACAAGAGAAAATGTTTTATCAGAATTCATATTCCTCCCCCTCATGTCCATTCCATCCATACCTGGGTCCTATCTCCACATAGGACCCTTCCTCCGATCCCCAGGGCCTCCTCTGTACATACATGCCATCATCTGATCCTTCAGGACCTTGGAGGTCTTCTAGTCCAACCCCCTGCAGTAACCAGTGTTGGGTCCCTTGGAGGCGCCTTTATCACAGCGGAAACCTTGCCAGGTTGGGGAATGCAGCCCAAAGCCCCCTCCTGGCATCCAGCTGTTGGAGATCGCCATTTCCTGGACAGGTGTGGAACTGCACCTATTGCCAAGCTGGAGAGGTGATCCGGAAGACTTGCACGTGGAAAACCAGCTTATTAAGAGGTTCCTGTGTATGGAGGCTCACTCCGGGGTGTATTAACCATGAAGCAGGCTAAGTATATGCTTAGGGCACCAGGTGTCCAAGTGTGATTGGACACCCAAGGAATTTGTCTTTGGTGCAAAATCTCTTAGTGTTTATAAAAAAGAAAAAGAAAAAAATACATTTGTCAAGGATCATAGGTATAACACTTAATCGTAGTCAAAGGGTAGAAATAAGCAATCAGTTCATACTAGGAAACATCATAATAAGTGATCAAATCAAATTATACTAGTAAACATTGTCAGTGCTAAGGGCAGGGGTCTCCAACCTTGGGAACTTTAAGCCTGGAGGACTTCAGCTCCCAGAATTCTGGGAGTTGAAGTCTGCCAGAAGGTTGGAGACCCCTGGCTTAGGGCACCAGTGAGCCTTAATCTGCCACTGGACATGCAACTCTTCTGAGTGCTTGTCAAACAGGAGGCTGGGGTCCAGGATGGGGAGGGGAGGGAGGGGAAGTGGGGGGGACGTGTTTGAGGGTTTTTTGCACTCTTGTAAGAAGCACCCATAACGGAATCCAAGCCAGCAAACAAACACAGGATGTGGCTGCACAATTGCACATTTAGGTTGCATTGACCGAAACGCAAGCTGGGCATCGCTGGAGGAGGAGACCCCGCCCGCCCTATCTGTCAGGAATGGTGTAGGGCAGGGGGTCTTCAAACTTGACAGCTTTAAGACTTGTGGACTTCAACTCCCAGAATTCCTCCTCCTCCAGTCATGTTAGCTCAGGAATTCTGGGAGTTGAAGTCCACAAGTCTTAAACTTGCCAAGTTTGAAGACCCCTGGTGTAGGGTCTCCTGCTTGGGCGCGGGGGTGGCTGGACTAGATGACCTCCAAGGTCCCTTCCAACTCTGTTAATCTGTATTCCTCTACTCAGGCGCCGGGGGGGCAACAATTAAGAAGGGAGAAAGCAGCAGCGGGGAGGGGAGAAAGGGGACCTTCTCGGCGCGGCCCCCGAGACGGAGGAAGCCCCCTCCCGCCTTGGCTCGGCGGAGGGGGCGGGGCAAGGGGCGGGGCGTCTGCAGGCTCGCGCGAGAAGCCGCCGCCGCGCTCTACTCCCCTCCCCCCCGCCCCGCCCTGCAGTCCATGGAGCGCTTCGCTGCTGCCTTCGTCTTCCCGGAGGGCGAGGCGGGCGGGGCCCAGCCGGCGGAGGAGGAGGGGGCTTGGGCGGCGACCGTCCGGCGAGGCAGCAGGCGCGGCACTACCAGATGCTCTCGGAGCTGCAGGCGCTGGTGAAGCAGCTGCCCAGGTGGGTGGAGACGGCGGGGGTGCGAGGAGGGGCGGCGGGGACGGGGCTTCGCGCAGAGCAGCGGGGTCCGGACCAGCCCCTCCCCGACCGACCGACCGACCGCCGGGTTTTCCCCGCCACGTCCGAGGGAGCGGGGGAGGGCAGAGGGGGCTACCTGGAAGCCCCAAGTGGCGGGGGGCTTCCAAGTGGCTTGGCTTTTGGGGCACAGCAAGGGCGGGGTTGTTCATGCCCGTTTGGCTCTGAAAGGCGGGGAGGCATATTTAAGGAAGGGGGCTTCTGGAAATTTACAGTGGTCTCCAACTTTGGTCACTTGAAGACTTGTGGACTCCAACTCCCAGAATTCCTCAGCTGGCTTTGCTGGCTGAGGAACTCTGGGAGTTGGAATCCACAAGTCCTAAAGTGGCAAGTTTGGAGACACACCCCCCCCACACACACACACACAAGGGTCAAACTTGGCCACTTTCAGACTTGTGGACTTCAACTCCCAGAATTCCTGAGCTAACATGAGAGGAGGAGGAATTCTGGGAGTTGAAGTCCACAAGTCTGAAAGCTGCCAAGTTTGAAGACTCCTGGTGTAGGGTCTCCTGCTGGGGTGCGGGAGTTGAACTAGATGACCTACAAGGTCCCTTCCAACCATTTATCTCAAGGGTCTTCAACCTTGGCAAGTTTAAGATTTGTGGACTCCAGAGTTCCTGAGCTAACAGGACTGGAGGAGGAATTCTGGGAGTTGAAGTCCATAAATCTTCAAGCTGTCAAGTTTGAAGACGCCCTGCACAAGACTTTTTCAACATGGAATCCCCAGTTGTCTTAGACCAGGGCTCTCCAAACTTGGCAATTTTACGGCTTGTGGACTTCATCTATGGTGGGCTGAGGAATTCTGGGAATTGAAGTCCACAAGTCTTAAAGCTGTCAATTTTGAAGGCCCCTGCCCTAATATGATCTTTTCCAGAAAAAAAGTTTTTTAAAAAAACTCTTTGCCCTCCTCCTTGTCTCCCCTTCCCCATCTTCCTTTCCTCCTCCCCATCCCCTTTTTAACCTTTTGTTTCTCCCCTTCCCCCTCCTCTTCAGCCTGTCCCCCACCCTCTCACCTTCAGCCCCCCACCCTAAATCCAAGCCACCCTCAACTCACCCCTCTGCGAGGGGGTTATAAAAGGAGGGAAACTTCCCCAGAGTCCCACGAAAGGCAGCTTATCTCCAGGAAGGCATCTTCCCTCTGATAACAGCTGACAGTAACTGACCCTTTAGCCTGCAGGGATGACCCACCTGCCTTCTCCTTCTATCAAAGGGCACCTGCTCCTCCACCTTGGTGACCTACATCAGCCCCCTGCTTAAGCAGGAGACCCTGTGCCATTTCAGACAAGTGGCCGTCTAATTTCTTCTTAAAAACCTCCAGTGGTGGAGATGCCACGATTTCTAGTGGCAAGCCATTCCCCTGGTTAATTGTCCTCCCTGTTAGGAAGGTTCTCCTTCATTCCAGGTTGCTTCTCTCCTTGAATAGTTTCCATCCCTTGTTTCTTCTCCTGCCCTCAGGGGCTTTGCAGAATAATTTGAGCCCCTCTTCTTTGTGGCAGCCCCTCAAATGCCGGAAGACTGCTATCATCTCGCCCCTAATTCTTCTTTTCTTTAGACGAGCCAAACCCGAGTCCTGCAGCCGTTCTTCATATGGTTTAGTCTCCAGGCCTTTATTTGTCCCATTGTCCAATAAGACTGAGTCTAACAGAGTCTCACTGATTGACAAACCTTAATCCAGTCCGTTGTCTGGAAAGACCAATTTTAAACCAATATTATTCAGCCCATCCCGTTTAGACCCTTTATAATATATACTCTGCATTGTTTTCTGACCAAGAAAGGGGAAAACTCCTTATGTAGTCAGTGAAGTTCCTTCTGTTTTCCCCATCAAAAGAGCCAGGAGCCATAAACCCTTGAGGAATGGCAGTGGAAACGGAATAGGGAGGGCAGGTAAAGCTGCATGCGCTGAAGAGGCAGACTTACCTGGAGGATCGGTCCGCTTTTGTGCATCACTGACAAGAGAGTCCCGTGTTTGAGCAGGGCGCTGGACTAGAAGACCTCTGAGGTCCCTTCCCACTCAATTATTCCTTTATTCCATTCCGTTAAAAAGGTTTGGAAAGGCTTGGAAATAAGAGTTGGAAGGAGCAGGCTTGGGCTCGACACAAAATAGCAGTGTGTGTGTGTGGGGGGGGGTGTTTCAGTGCAGAAGCCCCCCATTCCCCAAGCTGCACTCTTTATTTGCAGGGGTGCCATGTATTTTGTGCGTGCATACAGCCGCGGGTTCTGTTGACCTCGGTTTAATGCTTGTGAAAACCCAGCTGACAAGTAGCTTTCCACATTTTTGAGCCAACAAGCAGAAATGGGGATTTGTGGGGATTTGATCCAGTTGCGTCTAAACTCCTGTAGTCCTTAAAGACAAACACTTTCCTTGTGCTTGGGAGAAAGAGGCTAATTTACTGGCCTCTTTCCATGGTTGAGTTTCCATGGTTGAGTTTGGGGTTGGTATTCAAATTTCTTAACAACCGGATCTGTGGGCGTGGCCTAATTTGTGGGTGTGGCTTGGTGGGAATGCGACTGGCTGGGCATGGCTTAGTGGCTGGGCGTGGCTTGGTGGTCATGTGACAGCGTGGCTTGTATGTAAATATTATAAATATTTATGTAAATATTGATTTTTTTTATTTAAAAAGAGTAACTTTTACCAGAAATCCGGCAAAGCAGGCAGGCAGATTGAGTTGCTCACAGAATCATAGATTCACTCAGAGATCTACCTTTCTGCAATCGGCTACCTGAGTCTGCACTGAATAATAGAAGCTTCTGTCCTAAGGAAGGTTCAGCTCTGCTTTTAGATTAGCTAGAAAGCAAGAAATCCAACGATTTCCTGCTTTCTAGCTAATCTAAATCTCCCGATGGTCGGGGCGGAAAAAAGGAAGAATAGCAACTGAGCAGGCAGGTTGGATGGCGCGCATGCCAGGTAAGGAGTGAGGGGTCTGGGAGGGGAGGGGAGGGGCCAGCCAGTGGCACGATTTTCCGGTTCTCTGAACTGCGCAGAATCGTAACAACCGGTTTATAGAACGGGTCCGACCAAGTAGAATCCCTGTGCTGTCCAGACAGTTTAGAGTTAATGGGATTTGGATAGTTAGGTAGCAATTGTGAGCTGTCCCCTTAAGGGAATGCATCATGGTAAATGTAGTTAAGGTATCCTGGGAAATGTAGTCCATATCACGTGACCACATCTGTAATCCTGATTGGTCACTAAATTAACCCTCGATGGGTAGGAGTTTTCCTCACTCTTGGCTGAACTCATAGACTCGTGGTAACTGTTCTACTTCTATTGCCACGAGATGAGAGAAAAAGGATAGAAGATAATCATCTTTTTACCTACAAAATAGATATACAAAGGATTGGTCATTAAAGAAGAACTTCATCACAAATGTGAGTTACGAGGATACCTGATGAACCAATAAATGTACGTTGTTATGGACGTCTTGTTGAGTTTATCTATCTGCATCTGTACAGCTTTCAAATCCACTACTGTACAGAATACAGAACAATCTCACCCCGATTGAGTTTCCATGGTTGAGTTTCCATGGTTTGAGTTTTTGTGGTTGAGTTTTTGTGATTGAGTTGCAATTGCCCTCCCGCTCAGCGCACTCCCTGATGACAAAGGTATTTCCTCCCCGCAGTTCTTCTCAGCAGAGGCTGTCCTACACCATCCTCAGCGACCTGGCCTTGGCCCTTCTTGACGGGACCGTCTTTGAGATCATACAGGGCCTGCTGGACATCCAGCACCTGACGGAGCGAAACCTCTACAACCAGCGGCTCAAACTGCAGACGGAGCATCGAGGCAAGTGAGCCACATGAGTCATGCCCACCGAGCCTTTGCACTCACTAGTGAAGGGGCAGGAGTCCTGGGCCAAACGGTGCTTTTCACCTTCTTCCCTTTATGTGAGCAGAAGGAGATGGCTGGAGGCTCAATTCACCCTCTTAGAAGGAATGGAGGGGTGGTGAGAGCTGGAAGGTTTCTTCCTCCTGGTCTAGTGGCATCACAATATCACAATATCACCTTTCCTGCACCTCCCAGCAGCGGATAAGGGAAAGTGTGCAGTGTGCAGCAGCAGCCAAAAATGCTAATACAATCCTGGGTTGTATAAACAGAGGCAGAGAATCAAGATCACATGAAGTATTAGTACCACTTTATAAAACCCTAGTAAGGCCACACCTGGAATACCACAACCCACATTATTGGGGTCACCACATTACAAAAAAAGATGTTGAGACTTTGGAAAAAGTTCAGAGAAGAGCAATTAAGATGATCAAAGGCCTAGAAACTATACATATGAAAAATGGTTGCAGGATATGGGTTTAGTTAGTCTAATGAAAAGAAGAATTAGAGGTGACATGATAGCAGTGTTCCAGTATTTGAGGGGCTGCCCCAGAGAAGGGGCGGGGTGTCAAATTATGCTCCAAAACAGCAGAGGGCAGGACAAGAAACAATGGTTGGAAACTAATCAAGGAGAGAAGCAACCTGGAATTAAGGAAAAACTTCCTAACAGTGCAACAGAAGTTGCCTTCAGAAGTTGTGGGTGCTCCATCACTCGAGGTTTTAAGAAAAGACTAGACAGCCACATGGTATATCCTATAAGGTCTCCTGCTTGGGCAGGGGTTGGACTAGAAGACCTCCAAGGTCCCTTTCACCTGTATTCTACTTTTAGCTGGAACCACTTTGCATAATTATAGAAAGTTGTCTGGCCAAATATGTGCAAGACAAATCCATCATATTAACACCTGAAAATGATGTTCTTCCAGACTGTGTAAGGCACTTTCATTGCTATGCCCAGTCATAAAACACCCAGCTTCCTTTTAACTTAAATTTAGCATGCTCTGTAAACTGGTGCGTTCTTAAAAATAAACTGGTTTAAAATCACATTTATTTATAAAAGCAGTAGCCCTTATATACCACTTCACAGTGCTTTCCAGCCCACTCTAAGCGGTTTAGTGCTTCAGCCTGTTGCCCCCAACAATCCGGGTCCTCATTTTACCCACCTCGGAAGGAGGGAATGCTGAGTCAATGTCGAGACAGTCAGAATCAAACTGCTGGCAGTGGGCAGAGGAAGGCAGGCAGGCAGGCAGGCAATAACAATAGCCCTTAGACCAGGGCTCCCCAACCTTGGCCACTTTAAGAGTTGTGGACCTCAACTCCCAGAATCTCCAGCCAGCATAGTTGGTTGGAGAATTCTGGGAGTTGAAGTCCACAAGTCTTAAAGTTGCCAAGTTTGAAGACCTCTGTCTTAGACGTTTACAGGCCTCTCTAAGCAGTTTGCAGAGTCAGCCTCTTGCCCCCAACAATCTGGGTTCTCATTTTACTGACCTCAGAAGGATGGAAGGCTGAGTCAACCTTTAATTGGTGAGAATCAAACTGCTGACAGAATTAACCTGCAATACTGCATTCTAACCACTGGGCAGGCAGGCAGGAAGGAAGGAAGGAGTAAAAGAATAGCAATAGCCATAGCACAGACTTATATACCACTTTATAGTGCTTTCCAGCCCTCTCTAAGTGGTTTACAGAGTCAGCATATTGTTTGCAACAATCTGGGTCCTCATTTTACCCAATCAGAAAGCTGAAAGGCCGAGTCAACCTTGAGCCTGGTGGGATTTGAACTGCCAAATTGCAGGCAGCCGGCAGGCAGCAGAAGTAGCCTGCAGTACTGCCTTCTAACCACTGGGCCATCACAGCTCTACTAAACAAAGTTGTAAGTGGACTGCACTCTATGAGCACAGCAGAGTAGCCAACAGAGGCCAAGAAGGTTGGGCGGGTGACGGGCTGCATCTTGGGGGGGGGGGGCTCATTTTGTTTTCCTCCTTCCTTTTTTCACCAGCCCTGAAGCAGGAGACCTTCCGCAAACACAAGGAGGACCAGCAGAGCTGCCAGCCCCACAACCTGCCCCTTCTGAAGGCCGCTCAGCAGCGAGAGATGGAGGTGAAGGCAGCAAGAGCGATGGGTGGGGTGGGGGGTGGAGTGCTTCCTTCCCCCTTTAGTGCATATGGCTTGAAGCATAGTTCAAAATGCCAAACGCTGTTTGATGGTGGTTCCTTCTTTGGCCTCTTGGGTTCCTCCTTTGCTCAGGCTGTGGAGCAGCGGATTCATACTGAGCTACGGATGATGGATGAGAAAATAGTCTTGGAGCTGGATCAGAAAGTGGTGGACCAGCAGAGCACATTGGAGAAAGCTGGCATCTGTGGCTTCTACATCACCACCAACCCCCAGGTCTGTTCAGGCCGGAATCCGGCTTTGCCCAAAGCTAAGTGGCAGCAAGAAGGCAGACTGGGATGTCGGGGCTGAAGAACGCCTGCCCTGGGGTGAAGCTGCCCACCCTAGAGCAGGGGTCTCCAACCTTGGCCACTTTAAGACTTGTGGACTTCAACAGTTGAAGTCCACAAGTCTTAAAGTTGGTGTGATGACCCAAAGGGGCGTGGCACAAAGGCAACACAATCAGATGATCAATAATAGTCCTTTTATTAGCTCCAACTTTGCCCCCAATGTCCAGGTTACCTTCTGGCTGGAGAAAAACTCTCCCAGAAACAGCCTTTGGCTGCAGGGAATCAAGTCCAAAACATGGTCAACAAAAACTGTTAACTTAAAGTCCAAACAAGCCAAACTGAAGTAATTAGTTTGGCAGGGCAGGAGCAAGAATTTCAGATTTGAAAGCACGGCAAAACTCACACAGTTGGGAGACGCCAGGAACACAGATAAACCACGGCAACGCAAGATAAAGTCACATTTGCTCCTAGCAGGCTGCCACACGCAACTGTGTTCTCAGTTGTGGTTAATGAAGGGAATCAGGGCCCTTTCCTCCTCCATAAGCCATGCAACCCACGTTGCTCCCTTCTCTGTTCCTCCCTGAGTGCCCTAGGATGAAGACGGGGTGGGCCTGGGTCTTCCTCTGAACTCCCTCTCCCTTGTTCTACCTCTTCCCTGCTCTGCCCAGCCGGACTTCGCCCTTCCCCAGTTTCCTCCACAGCCAATGGAGCCACACTCCCACTCCCTGTCAGCTGTTCGACTTCCTCCTCGGAATCAGACTCTGACAGGGGCAGGACACTTGCCAAGGTTGGAGACCCCTGCTCTAGAGAGTCTAGCAGGGAGAGATGCAAAGGCCCATCTTCCACCCCCCCTCCTGAGATCAGGGGGTGGGGGCAGCCCACCCTCTTGGAAATCACTGAACAACATCCCCACCCCAGGATCAGAGAGCCCTGCTAGGAAGAGAGGGAATGGGGGGGGGCTCTTCCACCGGACCTGCAGAATCTCTTGACACAGCAGCAACAGGTGGCCCTGGAGGAGAAATAGGTCTTTATTTTCATATACTGGGATTGTAAGCCATGTAAGCTATGCTGGCTGAGGAATTCTGGGAGTTGAAGTCCACAAGTCTTAAAGTTGCCAAGTTTGGAGACCTCTGTTGTAATCTATTGTTTGTGGGCAGGATGTGGAAGTGGCTCGGCTTTGCCCTGGCTTCTTGCAAGAAGTTTTGCTGACAGGTGGGTGGGTGGGAGAAGTTGGCTTGCTTTTATTCCTAAGTTAAAAAACAAAAACTCTTGGTTTCTCTCCCAGGAACTGACGCTCCAAATGAACATGCTGGAGCTCATTCGGAAGCTACAGCAAAGGGAAATGCAGCCCAGGCAGCCGTTCCCTTGAGAGGGGACACAGGAGCTTTTCCCACCATGCCTGGCATTGGCCCTCATGGGTCTTGTGGAAACATGGATGTCGATCGTTTGCCTCACAGAAGAGCAGGACAAAGCTGCAGGGTCTCCTGCTTGGGTGGGGGGTTGGACTAGATGACCTACAAGGTCCCTTCCAACTCTCTTAATCTGAATCTAAGGCCGAAGGAGTTCAGATCGAGTTTGTCTTTGGTCTTTCTTAGAACAAGGGTCCTGGGTGGTTGTTTCTTTTTATAATGTTTGAGGAATTTCCAAAATATCTACAGGTTGATATTTTGAAATTGTAATATAGGAGATACAGGCTGTAAAAAGGCAATAAACACAATTTATTTATTCAGTAGATTTCTATGGCTGCCCATCTCAAACACATGATTCACTGCATGATATTCATTGCACGATATAAAAAAATCCTGGCACTCATCTAGTTAATTGAGCTGACCCGGAACCAGAAGCCCTGGTGGTTCTGTTCACCAGTAAATGGGACTGTCCAATCAAGCCGCCTCCATATTGTTTCCAACATCTTTCTCCCAGCTTGGAACTGAACCAGATGGATTTTTCTCCCAACAGTTTTCTAAAGCCATGTTTTTCATACAAAAATGGTGTTTTAATTCGTACTATATGAAAATCCTAAATCTGTACCACTGCAAGCCCAGCTTAAAAATTACTGCTGGGCAGCATTTAAAGCCATGGCAAGTCCTTTCTTCCAAGTACCATAGGAACTCTAAAATTTAAAGCAACAATGAATTCATTTAAGGAAATTAAAGTGTAAAAGATTGAAAGTGGGATAATTAGATAATATTGCTAACAATGTTATTAAATTGGATAATCATGCATTTAGAATACACAAATGATTGCTGAATCATGTGGCATTGAATTTTAAGAAATACTAAATGTTTCTTATTATTTTAAATCTAAATTAGACCAATAGAAAATTATTTCTGGAAGTGACTATTCCTCAGCAGCTGTTTAAAAATAGTTAACAGTTATTCTTAAAACTGGCAACGTAACAAATTTGAACAGACTTCCATGTGGAAATGGAAATTCTTGCATGGTTAGTGGTGAACTAATGTTGGAGGAGGAAATTGAGTTTTAAAAATGTGAATATGCTGCTAAATTATATTCCAGAAATCTGGAATTCATCTATCTGAAAAGCCTTGAATATATGGTGCTTAGACTTAGGGAAAAAGGGATGATAGATGATGGCAGGTCGGCTAAAATAAAATTGTCCATTCTCCCCCTGAATTGGCTCTGTATGGTGGGAGAAACCCAGCTGGACAAAATAAGTTTTTATTATTATCTATTTATTCATTATTAGATTTGTGTGCTGCCAAATCATCTAGGTAGTTCCAGAGGGCCTTAGTTTAATTTGCTACTTCAAAATTGACTATAATTACTTCCATAACCAAGAGTCTATTTTTGATACTGTAAAATTTATAATTACTGTAGAATTTATAATTACTGTAGAATTTACAATTTTATTTTATTCTCTTTTTAAAAAAGAGCCCAAAAAACCCAATGCAATCCTAAATTGCATTAACAGGGATACAATCAAGATCAAGGGAGGTACAAACCAATAAAGTCTTACACTTAGGCAAGAAAAACGAAAGGTACACATACAGACTGGGTGAAACCTGGCTTAATAGTAGTAACTGAGAAGGATCTTGGAGTCTTAGTGGACAACCAGCTAAATATGAGCCAGCTGTGTGTAGCAGCAGCCAAAAAAGCTAACGCAATCCTAAATTGCATTAACAGGGATACAATCAAGGCAGGTACTAATACCACTAATACCACTCTATAAAGTAAGACCACACCTAGAATCCTGCATCCAATTTTGGCCACCACACTATAAAAAAAAAAAACCTTGAGAAAAGGTGCAGAGAAGAGCAACCAGGATGATGAGGGGACTGGAGGCTAAAACACGCGATGAACGGATGCAGGAACTGGGCCTGGCTAGTCTAGGGAAGAGAAGGACCAGGGGAGACAGGAGAGCATCTTCCAATATTTGAGGGGCTGCCCCAGAGAGGAGGAAGGGGGTCAAGCTATTCTCCAAAGCTCCCAAAGGCCAGACAAGGAAGAATGGATGGAAACTGAACAACCTGGAAATAAGGAGAAATTTTCTGATAGTGACAGCAGTCAACCGATGGAACAGAAGTTGCCTTCAGAAGTTGTAGGAGCTTCATCACTGGAAGCTTTCAAGAAGAGACTGAACTGCCATCTGTCAAAAATAGCGTAGGGTCTGCTTGGGCAGGAGGGTTGGACAAGATGATCTCCAAGGTCCCTTCCACCTCTGTTAATCTATACATGTGTACATTATTCTGGAACAAAGTAAAATAACTTGCTTAGCATTTTACTGTGTCTTTTGAGTCAATTGTTGACTCCTGGGAACTGCAATTTTCTTGGCAACATTTTCAGGAGGGACCTGTCCTTCCCCCTCCTTCCAAGGATCGAATGAGAGACCCAAGAGGTCATCCGGCTGGCTCTGTGCCTAAGGCGGGACTGGTTCTACTGGTTTCTGTCCTTATTCAGGGCACCAAACAAGTTCCCTTGGCGCATTAGCTGTGGTTAAAAGGCAGCGTGTTAAGTTTTGTATCCAATTTCTATTTGCTTATTTAAATAGTTATTCAGTTGTCTTACAAGGACAGAAAAACAGGCTAAGATGAAACAACCATTAAAATATACAGTTAATAAAATAATCCTATCCTGGGGAAAATAACATCATACAGGTACTCCTTGCATTAGAACAGTTCATTTAGTGACCAAGGGCACTGAAAAAAGTGACTTAGGACTATTTTTTCCACTTAGTGACTGTGCCATCGTCCCCATGGTGATGGGATCAAAATTTGAATGCCCAGCAACTAACTCGCAGTTCTGATGGTTGCAGTGTCCGAAGGTCACGTGATTCCCTTCGGTGACCTTCAGACAAGCGAAGTCAATGGGGGCGGGGACCAGATTCACTTAACAACCAGGTGACTAATTTCATGGCTTCTGTGATTCACTTAACAATGGTGGCAAGAAAAGTCATACAATGGGGCCAAACTCGCTTAACAAATGTCTGATTTAGCCACAGAAATGTTGGGGCTCCATTTTTGGTCATAAGTCAAGGACTACCTGGGGAATTCTGGGAGTCGAAGTCCGCCAGGCTTCAAGTTGCCAAGGTTAGCTGCGGAATCCTGGGAGTTTGGGCAGGGGGTTGAACTAGATGACCTACAAGTCCCTTCCAGCTGCTCGGATTATCTGTTACCTGAGTTGAAGTTGCCAAGGTTGCAGACCCCTGGCCTAAATCACCCTCCCCGAAAGGGCCTCGACCCGGTGCCCCGAGAGGAAAAACCGACTGAACCGCTTCCTCCATCGCCCAAACGGGGAAAAAAAGGCCCCCGTTCAGACGTTTAGCGGGGGTGGGGGGTCTCCCCGTGTCCTGGAAGCCCCGAGCCCTTTTTGCACCAGAGCCTCTCCGACACGCCGCTCGCTTGCACGGGACCCCGTTCCCCTTAACCATGATGGTTTGCCCCATTGGGCAGCCCGCAGGGACCGGAGCACCTGCCGCGGGGCTTCGGGCGGGGCCGGCGACGCCCTCCGCCCGGGAAGGCTGGCTGGGGGTGGGGGGCTCGGCGAGACTCCGCCTGTTGCGTGGCCGGCTCCTCTCCAGGCCCCCATTGGACAAGCCGCGGCTTAGCGGATCTCTAACCACCATCCACTTACCGGCAGGGAGGCAGAAGCCGCCTCCGGAGCGCCCCCCACACCCCGGGCATCTGCTGCGCCCGCGGCCTCCGCCTCCCCGCCCGGATCCTTGCAAAGCGGTGACGCAGCAGCAGCAGCAGCAACGGAGGGCGGGCGTGGAGCTGCCAGCGGCGCCGGACAGGTAAGGCGGCAGAGCCGGGTTGGGGGAGGACCGGGCCTGAAGCTCCTTTACCTGGCGGGGTGGCGGCTGCTGGGGACGCCCCGCTCTCCCCCTCCAGGCCCCCGGAGCTGTCCAGGCTTTGGCGGAGCGGAGCGCAGGTGGGTGCGAGAGGGATGGAGAGGCGCTGCCCCGGCAGCCAGCCAAACCCCCGTTGCCCGTTCGCTTCCCAAGGGCGGGGGGCGGGCAGAAGGGCCACCGCAGGAAACCAGCAGGCCCTTTTTCCTATACGAGCTGGGAGGGGGAGTCCTCGAATTCCGAGGGTCCCACCTGCTGCTCACCTGGGAATCTCCTTCCGAGCATCACTGGAGGCTATCCGGAAGAGATTGGGCTGCCCTTTGTCCGAAATGGTGTAGGGAGGGGTTGGACTAGATGGCCTACAAGGTCCCTTCCAACTCCGTTAATCTTTCCTGATCTAAATTGGGGGAGCTTCATCCCTGGAGGCTTTCCAGAAGAGACCGGACTGCCCTCTGTCAGAAATGCTGTAGGGTTTCCTGCTTGGGCAGGGGGTGGACTAGATGGCCTACAAAGTCCCTTCCAACTCCGTTAATCTAACAGAGAGATTGATCTTAGCCACATCCCTGCACAGCTGAGCCCCAGGAGCTGCCCTGTCTCTGAGTGGCTGATCCCAATAAAGGGGCTCTGCAATAGAGGTAGTCCTCAATTTACAACCGTCTGTGTAGTGACTGTTCAAAGTTATAACAGCCTTGAAAAATGTGCCTTAAGTGTGGCTTGAAGTCCACAAGCGAAGCTGGCTGAGGGATTCTGGGAGTTGAAGTCCACAAGTCTTATAGTGGCCAAGGTTGGAGACCCCTGTGCTAGAGAGCCCCTGCCTGAAGCAACACCCCTTTCAGGAGGCCCAAAATGGATCCTTCCAAAGGTGAGCCTTTCTCTCCTCCTTCTCCTCTCCCCTGATGGCTTCCTGGAACAGAGGTGGTCTCACCCGGGGTCTCCAACCTTGTCAACTTCAAGACTTGTGGACTTCAACTCCAGTTGGCTGAGGAATTCTGGGAGTTGAAGTCCACAAGTCTTGAAGTTGACAAGGTTGGAGACCCCTCGTCTAACTGGTTTCCAGAAAAACAACTTTCAGAACAGGAAAGGGGTCTTGGAGCCGTAGAATTGCCTGCAGGCAACCCAGCCCTGTTTGACTCTAGTGAAGTGGGTTGTGTGGATCCAGACACAGGAATCCCTCTGCTCCCTCCCTGCGTGCATGGATGGCATCTCTTCCTGCCTAAGGAGGAGACAAGTGTCTCTCTGTGGTCTGCATTTTTTGCGGGGGAACGGGGGTGAGCCTCTCACCGGCCAGGATGGTCTATGAGGGGCAATCCAAGGAGAAAGTCACCTGCTCAAGATTCCCGGGAGACTTCCAGAGCAGGGGGCTCAAACTCGATTTCATTGAAGGCTGCATCAGAGGGGTGTGTGTGTGTGTGTGTGTGTGTGTGTGTGTGTGGCCAGGGTGGGCATGGCCAGCTCAACCTCACTCGGGTCGGGCTTTGAAAGCTCCGCCAGTGAAATGGGGCTCCCGAGCTCCATTTTTCCCCTGCCATGTCCTCCTGCAACCCTCTGCCAGTGAAAACGGAGCTCCGGAGGCCCCAGGTTGGAGGCCCCTGCGCTAGCAACAGAAAGCCTGGCGGGAGAATATCCGTGTTCCAGCCTGTTTCCAGCGACAGGTGCTACCTATTGTCTCCTTGGCCCTTTCAGGACAGACGGAGCAGCAGCTATTTAGAGAATCTCAGAGTGTTCACAAACACCCTTTTCTTTGCCTGCTTCGTACCCAGAGGACGACTGGAGGAGAGGAGGGGGAGAAATTTTGCTTTTTTTCTACTTCTTGGCCTAGTGTTTTTTTTTTTTTTTTGTTTTGCCTCTAGCAGTGATTTCATCTCTTCTGGGACCAAATTTCTTTCTACCGTTTGGGCCAGGAGAACACGCTGCCTGTGGGTGGTTCTCCGAGATGGCCACCAGGCGGCTTCGTGCTGGAGACCTGGCCCGCTTTTGCCAAAAGCTCAACCGCGTGAAGACTCTGCAAGATGACCTCATGGAGACCTCCTTCAACCGCTGCTTGAGCACGGTCGATCTGACGCTGCTGGGCATTGGCGGGATGGTGGGCTCCGGCCTCTACGTGCTTACCGGCACCGTGGCCAAAGAGACTGCTGGGCCGGCCATCGTGGTTTCCTTCATCATTGCTGGCATTGCCTCTCTCCTGGCCGCCCTCTGCTATGCCGAGTTTGGTGCCCAGGTGCCCAAGACGGGCTCGGCGTACATGTTCACTTACGTCTCAGTGGGCGAGATCTGGGCCTTCCTCATAGGTTGGAATGTCATTCTGGAGTACATGATTGGTGGGGCCGCTGTTGCCAGGGCCTGGAGTGGCTATCTGGATTCCATTTTCGACCACAGGATCAAGAACTTCACAGAGACCCATGCTGGCACTTGGCACGTCCCTTTCTTGGCCCATTATCCGGACTTCTTGGCCTCTGGCATTGTGCTCATCGCCACGGCCTTCATTTCCTTCGGTGCCCGGTTCTCCTCTTGGCTCAACCACGTCTTCTCGGCCATCAGCATGGGAGTCATTCTCTTCATCCTGGTGATGGGATTCCTCCTGGCCAGGGCCCAGAACTGGAGCGCCAGTGAAGGAGGATTTGCCCCTTACGGCATCTCTGGCATCATGGCCGGCTCAGCCACCTGTTTCTACGCCTTTGTGGGCTTTGATGTTATTGCCACGTGCAGCGAGGAGGCCCGGAACCCGGAAAAGGCCATTCCGAGAGCCATCGCCATCTCACTCAGTCTTGCCACTGGAGCATATATCCTCGTGTCCATGGTGTTGACGCTGATGGTGCCCTGGCATTCACTGGACCCCGATTCAGCCTTGGCCGACGCCTTCTATAAGAGGGGTTATTCCTGGGCAGGGTTCATTGTGGCCACCGGTTCCATTTGTGGTAAGTCCCCTTAGGCCCGGGTCACAGATACCCTCTGGCTGGCAGCCTGGTTGCCATTTCTGCCCCTTCCAGAGGTGGGATTCAGCCGGTTCGGGCCAGTTCTGGAGAACCGTTAGTGGAAATTTTGAGTCATTCGGAGAACCGGCCAATCCCACCTCTGATTGGCCCCACCAACCCCATCTCTTCTCTGCCTCCCATCGAGTCCCAGCTGATCGGCTGGGTCTCCTTTGGTTGCCCTGCACAGGAGAACGGAGCTGGAAAGCAGGCTAGTGGGGTGGGGAGGGAATGGGATTTTGCAGTATCCTTCCCCTGCCATGCCCACCAAGCCATGCCCACAGAAACACTAGTAAAAAAAATTAAATCCCACCAGTGGCCCCTTCCCTTTCAGAGTAGAGTAGAGTAGAGTAGAGTAGAGTAGAGTAGAGTAGAGTAGAGTAGAGTAGAGTATAGAGTATAGAGTATAGAGTAGGGGTTGCCAACCTTTTGGACCTCAGGGACCACCAAACTCATAATTTTAGATCCCAGGAACCACTAACTGGTTCTGTGGGTGTGGCCTAATTTGTGGGTGTGGCTTGGTGGTCATGTGACTGGCTGGGCATGGCTTGTATGTAAATATTATAAATATTTATATAAATATTGAATTTTTTATAAAAAAGAGCAACTTTTACCCAAAATCAGGCAAAACAGGCAGGCAGATTGAGTTGCTCACAGAATCACAGATTCATTCAGAGATCTATCTATCTGCCATTGGCTAGCTCAGTCTGTCACATAAAATTTGCTTGCAAGCAAACTCATAAAATTTGCTAGCAAGCAAACTCACAAAATTAACTCACAACACACCATGTATGTAAATATTGAATTTTTTATTTAAAAAAGAGCAACTTTTATCCAAAATCAGGCAAAGCAGGCAGATTGAGTTGCTCACAGAATCATTCAGTGATCTATCTATCTGCCATCGGCTAGCTCAGTCTCTCAAATTTGCTTACTGTGAGTCTGCACTGAATAATAGCACCTTCAGTCCTAAGGGAGGTTCAGCTGTGCTTAAAAGCAGAGCTGAAGATCTAAAGACTAGCTAGAAAGCAAGAAATCCAACCATTTCCTGCTTCCTAGCTAATCTAAATCTCCCGGCACAGCAGAACAGATGATGGTCGGAAAAAGGAAAAATAGCAATTTGGCAGGCAAGTTTACTGGGTAAGGAGTGAGTGGGCAGGGAGGGTTCCTGTGGGCCATGTGGGCGGTGCAGCCTTGTGTTTCTGCGCAGCCTGGATCAATTGCTTTGAGGGGGTGCTCTGGGGGTGAGATTTCTCTGCGGCCCACCAAAATTTTCTCACGGCCCACCGGTTGGCGAATGCTGGAGTAGAGTAGAATAGAATTAGAGTAGAATTAGAGTAGAGTAGAGAGTAGAATAGAATTAGAGTAGAGTAGAATTAGAGTAGAAGAGGAGAGTAGAAGAGAAGAGAAGAGAAGAGAAGAAGAGAAGAGAAGAGAAGAGAAGAGAAGAGAAGAGAAGAGAAGAGAAGAGAAGAGAATTCTTTGTTGGTCAAGTGTGATTGGACACACAAGGAATTTGTCTTGGTGCAAATGCTCTCAGTATACATAAAAGAAAAGATACATTCATCAAAAGTCAAGAATCATCAGGTGCAACACTTAGTGATAGTCATGGGGTACAATAAGCAATCAAATCATACTAGGAAACAGTCAATGTAAATCATACGGATACAAGCCACAAAATTACACCAATACAGTTTTCTCTAGCCTTCCTCCTAATGTGACCTTACCAAAGTGGGCTCCTCTGGGTGGGTTGGCACAGGATTCAGGGGCTGGTAGGATAGACCAGGACATGGTCCCCTCCAAGCACCAGGACTGAGCATTGCCTGGGCAGTCAGCCCACACAAGAGGTTACACAAAGATGCACTATAACTACGCCTAATCCTAAAATAACTATGCCTAACCCTAAATGGATAGGTTGGGACCTGTGATTAACAGAAAAGCACCAGGTTAGAGGATGCTGCCTGCATGCGAGGCCACTTAAAAACTAGAGAAAACAGGAAAGGAAAGACTAGCAAGGATTTTGTGATGAAAACAGGAAAGGAGGTGTGGCACAAAAGCAATAAAGTCACAAAAGTAGGTAAAGTCCCTTTAATTCCTCCAACTTGGCCCCCAATGTCCAGTTATCATCAGCTAGAGAAAAAGTTCTCCCAAGAACAGTTTTTAAAGAGAAGAAATTCCATTTGAAACCAAAGTACATCTAAATTATAAATAAAAGCCAACACAAACCACGCTGCAGCAATTAACCAGACAGAGCAAGATAAGGAATTGCAGACTTCCAAAAGATAACAAAACACACACAGTTGGGAGGACACTGGAACCCAGATAAGACTTGACAAAGATAATTCACAGTTTGCTTCCAAAAAGGTGCTGTGTGCAAACGCCCTTTTTAAATCCTGTTTTCCCAGCTGCAGCTAATGAAGGGAATCAGGGCCCTTTTCTCCCCCGTAACCCACGTTGCTCCCTTCTCCGTTCCTCCCTGCGTGCCCTAGGATGAAGAGGGGATGGGCCTGGGTCTTCCTCTGAATGCCCAGCCGGACTGTGCCCTTCCCCAGTTTCCTCCACAGCCACCAGAGCCACACTCCCACTCCCTGTCAGCTGCTCGACCTCCCCCTCGGAATCAGATTCCAACAGGGGCATGACAGATTTTATGCTTGCATGAAAAGATCTTTCTGTCCCTCCCTGTCAAGTTAGCATTCAGAATTGCCCTGGTTGGAGATTGGGGTGTTCGGTTTTGAAAAAAAGGAAGTAGAATGGGTGTCAACTGTCCCACTCAGCCATCTGGCAAAGAAAGACTCCTGGCCATTTGTTGTTGTGTACTTTACTGAAGCTTAAGTGGTTATGCTGAATCTGAGATTTCCCTGTGCAAACAATACAAAGTGTTTCTCTTCCCGCCTCTGCCATCTTCCCGCCTCTGCTCAGTTATCTGCAAATGTCCAATCAGGTGCTTGTATATTGTTCAGGAAACAGGTTCTTGGTTCCCAGCTCTGCATATCAATAGCAATTGCCCTTAGACTTATATACCACTTTACGGGGCTTTATAGTCCTCTCTAACCAATTTACAGAGTCAGCCTCTTGCCCCAAACAATTCTGGATCCTCATTTTATCCACCATGGAAGGATGGAAGGCTGAGTCAAATTTGAGGAAGGAAGGAAGGAAGGAAGGAAGGAAGGAAGGAAGGAAGGAAGAAGGAAGGAAAAGGAAAGGAAAGGAAAGGAAAGAAGGAAAGGGAAAGGAAAGGAAAGGAAAGGAAAGGAAAGGAAAGGAAGGAAGGAAGGAAGGAAGGAAAGAAAGAAAGAAAGAAAGAAAGAAAGAAAGAAAGAAAGAAAGAAAGAAAGAAAGAAAGAAAGAAAGAAAAGAAAGAAAGAAAGAAAGAAAGAAAGAAAGAAAGAAAAAGAAAGAAAGAAAGAAAGAAAGAAAGAAAGAAAGGAAAGAAAGAAAGAAAGAAAGAAAGAAAGAAGGAAGAAATAGCAATAGCTGTAGACCAAGGGTCTTCCAACTTGGCAAGTTTAAGACTTGTGGACTTCAACTCCCAGAACTCCTAAGCTAACATGACTGGAGGAGGAATTCTGGGAGTTGAAGTCCACAAGTCTTAAAGCTGTCAAGTTTGAGGACCCCTGCCTTAGACTTATATACCGCTTCACAGTGCTTTTACAGCCCTCTCTAAGCAGTTTACAGAGTCAGCCTCTGGCCCCCCAACAATCTGGGTCCTCATTTTACCCACCTGGGAAGGAGGGAAGGCTGAGTCAGCCTTGAACCTGGTGAGATTTGAACTGCCAAATTGCAGGCAGTCGGCAGTCAGCAGAAGGAGCCTGCAGTACTGCACTCTAACCACTGCGCCACCCCAGCTCATGGTTGACCTTGGCTGGCTGCCTGGCTGGAGTTTCTCACAAGGCTCAGCTGGGCTTCCATCCTCCCCTTTCTTCTCCCTTACAGTCCAATCTCCCCCCATCCCTGGGGCCCAGGAAGGCAAAAAATGGGACACCCCCCCCCCACACACACACGTCCCTTTTTGCCTCCTGGGCCTCAGGGACAGCGAGGGGGATCCCGGCACAGCGGATCATAGGAACAGCTGATTGTCGGGACGAAAAAAAAGAAAGAAAGAAATGCCTTAAGGAGTGGCTGGGCAGAGGGGGGAGGGGCGGGGGGAGAGGGGCGGGGCCAGCCAGGGGCACGATGTGCCAGTTCTCTGAACTGCACCGAATCATAACAGCCGGTTCTATAGAACTGGTCCGAACCGGTAGAATCCCACCCCTGGGTCCACCCTTGGTGTTTATGTGGGGGTGTCTTCTTTTATGTTAGCTTTCCTAGCTTCCTCTTCTCCTGCCCACCTCCCAGTATCCAATGGTGTAGATTGGCTGCCCAGCCCCAAACAAGACAGCTGCAGCAAGACTCACTGACTCAGAGGCTGGTCTTCTGCAGAAAAGGGGCTGACCTGAAGGCACAATTTGCCACGGCCAACTCACTGCAGGACAAGAGTGACACTAATACCAAAGAAATGGTGGAATAGAGTCATTAAAGAAAGGACGCAAAAGGAGGGACAGAATGAAAAGGAAATGGCAAAAATTAAAATCATCATCATCTCCTTTTTACAATCCCATAATACCTTGTGAGGTGGAGTCTGGCCAACTGAATGGAGGTAGAAGAGTGTTTCCTGACCGGATGCTCTTCCTGTTACCAATGCAGAGTTTTGTTCAGCAGATCTATTCTCATTGTGCCCAGAGAGAGAAATATCTGCCTCTACTTAGGATCGAACCCACAGAACTCCTGATATTGAGCCAAGAGCTCCACCTCTAGGGCCACCACACCACTCCAATGGCAAAAATTAAAATAATTTATATTTATTTTAAATAATTAAATGGAATTGTTAAATTGTCCTGCAACGAGTTGTCTCACAGTGAGTTGGCCATGGCGAGTTGTCCCATTCTCTGCGGGCACCACCACCTCCTGCAGCACCCACCCCCCATCCTCTTGGAGGCCCCTTGTGACCACAGGCATGTCTCTCCTCCTCAGCCATGAACACCGTACTCCTCAGCAACCTCTTCTCCCTGCCTCGGATTGTCTACGCCATGGCCGAGGACGGTCTCTTTTTCCAGGTGTTTGCCCATGTTCACCCCCGCACAAAGGTGCCCGTGGTGGCAATCGTGGTGTTCGGCTTCCTCATGTCTGTCCTCTCGCTCATCTTCGACCTGGAGGCCCTGGTCCAGTTCCTCTCCATTGGCACGCTCCTGGCCTACACCTTTGTTGCAGCCAGCGTGATCATCCTGCGCTTCCAGCAAGCCAAGACGGGAGCTCAGGATGCCGCCGGGAGGAGCGAGGCCGCCCCAGCACCGGCTGAGCCCGGGGATGCCAGCGAACCCAAGGAATACGAGTCCTTCTCAGATAAGCTGCAGCTGGTGGGAAAAGAGAAAGCGGGGAGCTTGCGCGAACCAGGGCAGCTGAAGGCCGCCTTCGAACCCTACTTGGAGTTCCTCAGTGATTTCTACCCTGGCGAGGTGGTCGCCGTGGCCGTGGTCGTCCTCATGGTGTCATCCCTCTGCCTGGCCTCCATCCTGGTCTTTGGAAAGACACAGCTCCACCTGCCCACCTGGAGCTACGCCTTGCTCATCCTGCTCTCCAGCCTGGCTTTCACGGGCAGCCTCGTCCTCATTGCCGTCCATGAGCAGAAGCAGACCACCCAAACGTTCCAGGTGAGGGAGGCGGGCCCGGCAGTTGCCATGCCCTGATGCAGGGGGGGATGGGTGTGGACTGGGAGGGTGGGGGGCAAATGCATCACCTTCCTCAAGCCCAGCTGGGCCAGAGCAGGCTGCCCTTAAAGGGTTGACCAAGTTGAAACTCTGCAAGGAAATTGGATCTCAAGTTGGGCTGCGGCCTTCAATGCAGCCAGCAGAGATTGGGAGACTTTCCTCGCTAACGATGCCCCAGGGCAGCCCGCCCCACAAAAACCTGGCAACTTTAAGACTTGTGGACTTCCATTCGCAGAATTCCCCAGCCAGCATATTGGCATCCTTCAGTCTCCAGAGACTGTGGTATCGTGCTATGAAACCAGTAACTGCCACTTCCTGTGTTGTTTCCATGCTGTATGCAATGCTGGAGTTTCCGCTCCAGAGCACGAGGCCTGCGTAATTTAATATGGAGGACAAACTGTTACCTAAGCAGCAGATTCCCCCCCCCCCCACTCCACATCACTGAAATAGTCTGATGGAACGGCAGAGCATCGCAGGAGTTACCAGAACGTGATTGTACACAGTCACAAACTGCTTCCGGAACTCCAGCTCCGGATTTTGCCTCGAGGTTAAACTCCTGACGCCTTTTCCAAGAAAAGATATAAGGCAGTGGAGTTTGAAATCAAGGTTTTCCTTCTCCTAGAAGATGCTTCTACCATTTATCTGCCGTTGGGGCATAGACCCCTCTTCTGCCTTCAAAACTGTTAACCATCTTCTCCTATAACCCTGGAAAGGGGCGCTTACGAGGGGCTGCCAGCTGGGCCAGCTGGATCAAGGTCTTTTTAAGGAGGCATTACTCCTCTGGCAGTAATAAGAAGAAGAAAAAGGCAGAGCTGGCTGGAGAATTCTGGGAGTTGAAGTCCACAAGTCTTAAAGTTGCCAGGTTTGGAGACCTCTCCCCCAGGGCTTACGGGTTGGTTCTAACACTGCATTGAGCCATGATTGATTAAGTATTATTAACTCATTTGGTGACCACATAGATGGGTTTTCTCCATGAAAATGACTAACAGGGTTTAATTTAGGAGAGCACGTTGTGCAAACACTGTATCCCCAGTGCTGCTTCAGTTTCCCCCAAAGTAGGTCCTTCAGCGCATCCTTTGGAGCTACTCATGGCTGCTTTCTGCAAATAAGTTTATCTCTTTCGGGAGACAAAATCTCATGGTTTGCCAGAACCGCGATGGGCCAAATCCTGTGTCAAGAGCCCTTCGGGCATCAAAGCCCTTTTGCACATCTGTCGAGAGCTGAGCAGCAGCTCCAAGGATGCTCATGTCTCCCAGGCAGCCCTAAGTAGCCTTCTGGTCCTCTGCCAGCAACGTGCTGTGGCTTCCAAAAGAGCCAATGCAGTCCTGGACTGATCAATAGAGAGCGAGCCTCAGAATGATGTGACATTGACATTTTATGCTGCACTGCTAAGACTACGCTTGGGATACTGCATCCAATTCTGATCAGCACAACACAAAACAGATACTGGGGCCCTACAAAGTGTAGAGAAGTTGTTGTGGCCCATCGGCCGCCGGCCCCTCCAGCACCCAAATCAGAGGAGGAGGAGGAGGCGTGGGAGTCAGGGTCAGCATCAAGGCAACCCAAGAGCTCCGAGGGGGAAGAGAGAATGGAACTGGCAGAGAGAGCGGGGGGGGGGGGCGTCCGTCAGCCCTCAGGTGGAGAGTCAACAGCCCCCAGGTCTGGAGGTGGCTGATGAGGAAGAGGAGGAACAGCCGGGTCCAGTGCCTGACGCTCGGCTACAGAGAAGGCAGAGGAGAGGAGAGCAGTGGAAATCTATGGGCTGGTCCTTGGGACAGAAGAGCCACCGCTGCTCGCTCTGGGGATAAAAGGCAGGGGGCGGAGATGAATAGATGTGGCAGACAACTATTCATCTCCCTGCCGGGCGGACTTATTAGCCTGCATTGAGAGAGAGAGAGAGAGAGAGAGAGACTTTTTGCCGGGGCTGCTGGCGCTCCTAAGAAAGAAATCTTTGACTTAACTTCAGAGGGTTTGTCGTGTCTGGGGAGCCAGGTCAGAACAGAAGAGCAACAAATAAGGGATCTGAAAGATAAACCATATGATGCATGGCTGAGGGTACTAAGTATCACGAATGAAGGAGAATATATGTCCCAGGATAATGTTGCAGGATCCAATCTATGTCAGTTGCCAGGACCAGCAGTTTTGTTATCCAAGCTTTTTGACTCATGCCGGAGTCCATTTTGGGGGAATCCTGTGCACACAGAGAAGTTTCCTGTGGGTGGGGCTCCAGCACAAGTCCAAAAGCTCAGAAGACAAAACTTCTGGTCCTGGAGACCGACCCCGATTGGATCCAGTACTAGGTATGTCTAGCCCAAGGCTCTTCAACCTTGGCAAGGTTAAGACTTGTGGTCTCCAACTCCCAGAATTTCTGAGCTAACATGACTGGAGGAGGAGGAATTCTGGGAGTTGAAGTCCACAAGTCTTAAAGCTGCCAAGTTTGAAGACCCCTGGTCTAGCCTAACAAAGAGAAGAACGAGGTATGATACAATAGCTGTCACAGAGAAGAGGGGGAGTCAACTTATTTTCCAAAACACCTGAGAACAGGATAAGAAGCTCACTAAAGAAAGTACCAACCTAGAATTAAGGAGAAATTTCCTGACAGTGAGAACAATGAATCAATGGGACGTCTTATCTCCAGAAGTTCTGGGTGCTCCACAACTGGAGGTTTCTAAGAAAAGATTGGACAACCATTTGTCTGGGAAGGAATAAGAACTCCTGCCTTGGGTGGGTGGGGGTGTTGACTAGAAGACCTCCAGGTCCCTTCTGTTGTGGTCTGCCCGTTGCCAGCAGAGCTGGCGAAAGACTCGGACAATAAGGAGGTTGGGGAGGAACATGGGCCAGTCCTGGAGTTCTGGGGGAAGGCTCTGATGGATGCTCTGCATCGGAAGCAGAGATAGAGCCAGGGCCATCGGACATTTCCCAGCTGCCTTTGGAGTCAGAGATAAATGGGGAAGAAGAATAGCTGGGGCCTGTTCCAGATGCCTGTATGTGCAGAGCTGTCAGGAGAGGAGAATAACTGAGGAACTCTGGAAGAAAGGCACATGTGGATGCTGAATTGCCCCTCCCTGGCAAATAAATAGAAGCAAAAGGGGAGTGTGATGACCCAGGGCATGGCACAAAAGTAACAGTCACAAAAGTAGGTAAAGTCCCTTTAATTCCTCCAACTTGTCCCCCAATGTCCAGTTATCATCGGCTGCAAGAACAGTCTTTAAAGGGAAGAAATTCAGTCCGAACCCAAAGTATATATAGATTATAAATAAAAACCAACACAAACCACAGCTGCAGCAATTAACGAGACAGGGCAGGATAAGGAATTGCAGGCTTCAAAAGATAATGAAACACACACAGTTGGGAGGACACCAAAACCCAGACAAGACTTGAGAAACATCCTTTTAAAATCCTGTTCTCCCAGCTGCAACTAATGAAGGGAATCAGGGCCTTTTTCTCCCCCGTAACCCACATTGCTCCCTTCTCCATTCCTCCCTGCGTGCCCTAGGATGAAGAGGGGGTGGGCCTGGGTTTTTGTCTGAATGCCCAGCAGGACTGTGCCCTTCCCCAGTTTCCTCCACAGCCACCACTCCCACTCCCTGTCAGCTGCTCGTCCTCCCCCTTGGAATCAGATTCCAACAGGGGCATGACACGGAGTGGTGGTTGCAGGAGACAATAGTTCGTATTTCTTTCAGATTTGCTTTTCATAGTTCGTGCCTCCGAGATTCCTTGCCAGGAATTAATTTACAGCTTTGCGACTGGAAGCTCTGGGTCTGGCAATTATCTAAGGACTGATAAGGTCTGTTCTTGCAATTCACCCTTGGGAGGATTATTGCTGGGATTTTTCTGTGTGTGAATGCCATGAATTCACAACAACTAAATAAAGAGTGGGGGGTTTTGGGGGACAAGAGTCGGTTTCTCGGTTCTGCTAAGGCTGGGTCAGAAGCACTTTGGGGCCTAGGATTCTATGGTCCCTGCCCTTTTTCCTTTCTAGCTTCCTCTGGTGCCGCTGACCCCCGCCCTGAGTATTTTCATCAACCTCTTCCTCATGCTGAAGCTCAGCTACATGACCTGGTTGCGTTTCTCTATCTGGCTGGTGGCAGGTAAGTTTTAAGAGGGCTGCAAAATGGCACACCTGGAACGGGGGCTGGAAGAAACAGAGGAATGGGGAGCAAACCTGGGCTACAGACTGGAACGGGGGTTGCATCTAAGTCCACAAGCAAAGCTGGCTGAGGGATTCTGGGAGTTGAAGTCCACAAGCAAAGCTGGCTGAGGGATTCTGGGAGTTGAAGTCCACAAGTCTTAAAGTGGCCAAATCTGGGGACCCCTGATGGCCGGGCCAGTCAAAGACATTGGCAAGGAGGTCAGAACGATTAAGGGGACAGTCATAATACAGACTGTATAATACAGGTCATCCTCGACTTAATCACCACAATTGGCCCCAAAATTTATCTTGTTAAGTTTGTTGAGTTTTGCCTCATTTTACAACCTTCCTTGCCACGATGGTTAAGTGAATCGTGGAAGCTGTTAATAACACGGTTGTTGAATGAATCTGGCTCTCCCATTGACTTTGCTTATCAGATGGTTGCAAAAGGGGACCCTGCAACTGTATAAGCCTGAGTTAGTGGCCAAGTGTGATGACCCAGGGCGGGATACAAAATAAACACAGTCACAAAAATAGGTGAATCCCCTTTTATTCCTTCACTTTGCTTCAAAGCTCCAAATATCCTTGATTGGAGATAAAAAAACTCCCCCACAAGCAGTTATGAAAAGGAGGAAATGCCATTTGAATTAAAAATGCCTATAAATTATAAAGAGTAAAAAGACAAACCACACTGAAGCAATTAAGGGAACCAGACAAGATAAGGGCTTGAAGACTTTTAAGAGCCTCTGTGGTGCAGTGGTTAGAGTGCAGTACTGCAAGCTACTTCTGCAGCCAGTTGCCTACAGTTTGGCAGTTCAAATCCCATCAGGCTCAAGGTCGACTCAGCCTTCCATCCTTCTGAGGTGGGTAAAATGAGGACCCAGATTGTTGGGGGCAAGAGTCTGACTCTGGAAACCGCTTAGAGAGGCCTGGAAAGCACTGTGAGAAGCACTGTATAAATCTAAGGGCTATTGCTATTGCTCTTCCTTTTCCCCTTCCTTCCTTCCTTCCTTCCTTCCTTCCTTCCTTCCTTCCTTCCTTCCTTCCTTCTTTCTGGCGCAGTGGTTAGAAGGCAATAATGCAGACTAATTCTGCCCACTGCCAGGAGTTTGATTCTCCCCAGGCTCAAGGTTGACTCAGCCTTCCATCCTTCCAAGGTTGGTAAAATGAGGACCCAGATTGTTGGGGGAAAGAGGTTGGCTCTGTAAACTGCTTAGAGAGGGCTGGAAAACATTATGAAGTGGCATATAAGTCTAAGAGCTATTGCTAGTTTAGGCAGCAATTAGCTGCAGGGAAGGTTGTAGTAGTGCAACTATTGAGGGATCTTCAGACTCAGGCCCCTTTCAATAGCCCCCTTCCTCTGGATCATTTGGGGCAGCAGCATCCTGGCTGCCCCAGGAGGGCCTCTTGTTGTATAGCCAACCTCTGAAAGCTTGGAGCATTTTCAGCACTGCTAGTCCTCCACTTACGACCATAAGGGAGCCCAGAATTTTATGATGCTAAGTGAGAAATTTGTTAGGCACGTTCTGCCCCATTTTACGACTCGTTAAGCAAATTGCTGAAGTTGTTAAATTAGTAACACGGCTGTTAGGTGAATCTGCTTTTCCCAATGACTTTGCTTGTCCAAAGTCTGCAAAATATGATCATGTGGACACGCCAACCATAAAGATGAACAAGGCTGCCAAGCCTCCGAATGTAAATCACAATGCTACGACCGTCATAAGTGTGAAAAAATGGTCATTTTTCAGTGCCATTGTAAATTCAAACGGTCACTTAAAAGAACTGTTGTAAGGCAAGGACTACCTGCAGTCAAGGTCCACCACAGGAGATCACTCTGGGCCACCTGGTTTGCTAAGAAAGAACCCCAGCAAAATTATGGGCCAGGCAGAAAAGATGCTCCTGCCAAGGGGAGATTGGAGGGGGCTCTGGCAGCTTCCGTAGAGCCCCTTAAAGCTGGTCTCTGTCAGGCCGCCCAGACCTGAGGGAGGCAGCCAGAGGGGGGATTCAGCCGGTGCTGACCAGTCCTGGAGACCCAGTAGCGGAAATTTTGAGTAATTCAGAGAACCGGCCAATCCCACCTCTGACTGGCCCCGCCAACCCCATCTCTTCTCTGCCTCCCATTGAGTCCCAGCTGTTTGGCTGGGTCTCCTTTGGTTGCCTTGCACAGGAGAACGGAGCTGGAAAGCAGGTTAGTGGGGTGGGGAGGGAAGGGGGATTTTGCAGTATATCCTTCCCCTGCCACGCCCACCAAGCCACGCCCACAGGACCGGTAGTAAAAACAATGTTACATCCCGGATGAGCCCCTCAGAGCAGGATCCCGGATGCAGCCCCTCGGAGCTCCTTTCTGGGTTCGTCATGGGGGCTGATCCAGCTCTTCCTTGTTGTCCTTCCAGGCCTGCTGGTCTACTTCAGCTACGGCATCTGGCACAGCAAAGAGAACCTGCGGGACTCTCCGACACAGGACATCCGAGCCCACTACGTGGTCTTCCCTAGCAGCAGCCTGGAGGAGACGGTGCAGACCGTGCAGCCCAGGACGGTGCCGGCCCAGGGCCTGACGGATGCCCAGGAGAGTGGCGAAGAAGCCCAGAGATGACCTGGGAACGTCTAGCAGAGGTCACGCTTCCCTCGCCCACCCTGCCCTACCCCACCCGTTGCTCTCCAGTCTGGGCAGAGAAGAGCGCAGGCAGGAAAGTCTGGGGAGAAACCAAGCTTTTACTGCCAAGGGGGGCTGCCCCCCCCCCCCCAATTGCTCCTCTCTTACCTGGCCCCCACCTCTCTGACCTGAAGACTGGACTCATCCGGTTGCCGGGCGGCCTTGAGAAACGGCTCCTTTCGCTTGTGCCCCCCGCGTTGCAGCCCAGCTAAACCCTCCTCCAGCAAAGGGGTCCTGTGTGGCCCCTTTGTGCCGTCCACTTGCTCCCCCCCTTCCTCTCTGACCTGCCCTCCAAGAGGCGGTGCCTGGCCTGCCATTTCGGGGTCTTGATAAATCAGTGGAGGAGGGCAGGGTGCATCATGTATGCCAGGACGCTGCCCTCTTTGATGGGTTCCTGCCAGTGGTGGGATTCCAATGGTTTTACCACCGGTTTGGTGGGCGTGCTTTGCCCAGCTTTGCCCACACCAGCTGAAACCTGCAGCCCCGGGATTTTTTCCCCTCCACTCAGCTGATCCGTCGGCTTTTTTTTTTTTTTACTACCAGTTCAGCTGAACCGGTCCGAACCGGTAGCATACCACCACTGGCTCCTGCAGGGTGGGGCAGGGGCAGGGTTGTCAGAACGTTGGACTAACTCTTCAGATGAGCAGATTTTCCAGTTCCGGTCTCAAACAGGGTCCTTGACCACTAGCAAAGGTGACCCCCCAGCACACCTGAGAGCCTGAGCATCTCTCTCTTGCACAGACACACCCATCCAGGTGACAGGGTGCTTAGAGCTGGAACGGGCAGGTGTTAAAAGCGTGGGTCAGTGGATTTCTTCCTGCACAAGCGTGGCTTTGGGATGCTGGCCAGATGCAAGGGGGGCAGCCGTGGGGGGGTAGCACCACCGATGGAGTGGAAGGGAGCAGGGAGCTGGTAGAGGCCACCAATCGCAGTGAGGCATTGGCCACAGCAGGAGCAAACCAAGGCTGGTCAAAGGAAGTCAACATGGCAGCCTCGACAAGGCACTAGGAGCTCCTTCAACTCTATGGTGGTGGCCACCTTGATTTCTTTTTTTTTAATTCTTCTCTTCTCTCCCTGGACAGCCCTAGAGCAGGGGTCTCCAACCTTGGGAACTTTCAAGACCTGTGGACTTAACTTCTATGATTCCTCAGGCAGCTTTGCTGGCTGAGGAATTCAATCGATCAATCAATCGGAATAGAGCTGGAAGGTACCTCAGAGGTCTTCTAGTCCAACCCGCTGCTCAGGCAGGAGAACTTAGACCATATCAGTGGGACAAATCAATTACATTTGCAGCTTTCAAAGCTGGAGGGGAGCCTTGGACCCCTTTCCATTTTTCTTGGATACGGCGGCCATTACTGGAAGTTGAAATCCAAAAGCAAAGCTGGCTGAGGAATTCTGGGAGTTGAAGTCCACAAGTCTTAAAGTGGCCAAGATTGGAGACCCCTGGCCTAGAGCAAAGCAGCCTCACTGTGGAGAGAAACGGTGGAGGGAGAAGTATGGACAAGAAAGCCAAAGGTTGGACTTCCCCAGAAACAGAAAGCAAAGGTTGCAATGGGTGTGTCTCCCCTTGTTTCCTCAGGGTGGAGAAGCTAGGAAAGGAGAACAGCTGAGTTCACACAACACCCTTTACCCAAGGATCTTGCTTTGCCAAATACCCCGAATGACCCAATGGTAGGTTAGCGCCACATACTAAACCACACACAACCAACACACAGACCCAGAGACGGCCATGCTAAATTTCTCCCAGCTGCCACCTGTGGGGTAGATACAGCTTGTAATTGCCCTGACTGGGCGTGCTGTGTGAACACATGGCCTCTCAGGGTTGTGTTGTGAGAACACCAAGGTCCTTCCTGGTTCTTGGGACTAGCCTGGGCTGCAGTGTTTGCCTCCCTCCTGCAGGGTTGCAAGGGGGCTGCCCTCCAGCACAGACCCTCACACAAGAGGGGGGGCAACAGCATGTGCCCCCTGGAGGGTGCGCAGAGCACATAGGAGGGGTGGGCTCTCCTGTGAGAAGGGGCTGCCTCTAGGTCCAGGAAGGACAGGCTGCAGTAGGATGGAAGCAACCTTTGGGGAAAGAGGAAATGCCTGCTAGGATGGAGAAGAGAGAGAGAAGTCAAATGTTCATTTGGGGACAATAACGTAGAGGAAGATCCTGCTTCCCTTTTTGCAGCTTTCCTCGCTGGGAGGGGCTATGCGGGGTTTGTCCTGCCTGGCGGCCCCATCCCTTTTCCCGCTGTGCACTTCCTCCGCTTCCTGCTTAACTGTGTGCCGGGGGTGTGTGTGTGTGTGTATGTTTATATGTTTATGTGTGGCTGCCCTGGCCACTTCCTCCTTCTTTTCCTTTTTGTGTGGTGACTTTTTGTGCGGTGGCAGTTGGCCAAGAAGCCAACCAGCCAATGATAAAGACTCGTTTCTGCAGGGCGGTGACTGATTCAAGTGAGGTTGTGCTGCAGATTATTTCAGCCATGCGTGTAGTGTGCAGGCAGCCTTTCCCCCTTCGAAATCCTAAATCCACACCCGTTCTTGTGAGTGACAAAAAGGGGGAGGGGTGTTAAAGACAGGAGGAGTCCAGCTTCCTTACAGCAAAGGCATGGCTTTCGGGAGCGCACCCTTTGCCCATCACTCCAAAGACAGAGGCAGGACCTTGCGCCCACCCACCCTGCTCCCCTCAAGCCCCCTTGCTCAGAGGGGCCTCAAGGCTGAGCTTGGCCACGAGGTGATTCTCCGTTCCTTCCCACTTGCGTTATCCCACAAGAGTCATCGCAAGAAGTTTAATAAGGTTACAGTGTTAGTAGAAAACTTTTTAAAGAATTCCGCTCGTGCATAAAATTAAAAGGCATGAATGGAATAGGGTTAAAAAAATAAAAAAGACCGCATCTTTCTACAAAATAGTGGCTTCTAATAAAATCTTTCCATAAGCTTTTCTTGCATAGCTACCACACCCACCCGGTGGCATTCAAAGAACTGTAGCACACTGAGCATCAAAGACATTTCTCCCATGTGTTCCTCCCGCCTTCAAACCCCAGGAATTAAAAAAAAAAAAAAAACTGTAGGAGTCTAGCTGGTTAAATGACCTGATCAGTTAATTAATGGCAATGTAGTGCACAGCTCTGGTTACTTCATTCTCAAGAGGAAAAAAAAAAAACCCAAAGAACTTACTAAATCTTTTAAACTGGTGTGTGAACTTCCATCCTTGCAATGCCAGATTGAGGTCACTTTCTGATTCCAATTGTCCTAGTTAGGAACTAACACGATGCACTTAAGGCTAGTTTCAAACCAAGGCCTAGTAGCTATATTAACTTCTGCATCAAAATAAAGATACTTGTAGGTATCTTGAAAGTCTGTGATCTACAAAAGCTTATGGAGTAATAGAGCTTTAAAGAATTACTAGATTTCTGCTTTCTGAGGCATATGTCTCTTTTCATGGCACAGGAAGTACAGTAATCTTTCCTCTTTTCTGCTGAAATGTATGAAGACTCCTATGCTAATTCACCCAGTGAGTTTTATCTATTTACTAGACCACCCATGCCCTGTTGGGTCATTGTTTTAGAAATTTTTTCTTGCCAGATTCCTCAGTATCTTTAAGAATGGCAGAGCTTCTAAAGTACTTGAAAAGTTCTTTAAAAATTCAGGGTAATATTCCGAGACGTATCGGCCTTGGAAGTAGCCCGTGTTGAATTTTATAGCACAGACAAACATTGACCACAGGAAATGTTTTCTGACTTTTTTATTACTTCTTAAAATGTTGATTTTTCTGTCACAAAATATTGTACAAAATTTGCCAAATTTCAATTCTACAAGAGCTATTATGCCCCATATTTTGGACATACATATTCAGTAAGTTAGCCCATCTGAGTCATACTGGTTGAAAAAGTTATGGCCTACGATAGTACCTTTTCACCCAGCTAAAGGTTACAGGCACGAGAGTTTTAGGGGGTGTATAGATTTAGATTTATTTATTTAATTTATATGGACGCCCATCTCGCACAAAGTGACTCTGGGCAGAATACTTCAAACTTAAATACAAGATTTCTCTGGCAAAATTGAAGTTTACAAAAATAAAAAAATAAAAAAGAGAGCTGGAGTGAGATACATTATTTACTACAAATGGCCCCATAGCAAGCAAACAGCATGTAAGTAATCCACTGCTTGACCCACACTTTTTTTTTTTTGGGGGTGTTACCCTTCTTCTCTCCCCAACCCTTTGCTGCCTTCCTTCCTTCACTTTTCTCTTGGCCCCACCCTTCAACATGGCTTGGAGCTGACCGCATGCACCCAGAAAGCTGTGGCCCTGGACTGTGGCCAATCCGCCCCTGAATTTCACTACAGCCTGTGTGAAGATACCTTAAGGGGAGGGGTGGTTCTGGGTGGCCTCCCCCAAGCAGAAGCTCTCCAGCAGGGGAGAGGGTCACCTTCACGCCTCTGGCCAACACGACTGGGCTGCCTGCGGGGTGGGGGGTGGTGGTGGTGGTGTAGGGGAAGGACAACTTCCTCTGGGACAACCTCCAGCCAGGAAGTCTGCTGTACAATCCTGGCAACTGGAAATGTTTTCAGGGGAAGCTGTGCAGGTTGTGCAAGAGGAAAGGTTTATAATTGAGGATGGCACACAAAATAATTTGGCTAAAAGTACCGGGACAGATTTTTGGATAGAAGAGCAGTTCCCAAACTCTGCAGAATGAGAGGGAATAAATGCATCCAAAGGTCCTTCCCAGATTTTTATCAGCTTCCTGTTAGCCTCCATGGAAGTCCGCTCGGACAATCACGGGAGGGTTTGCCTCAAAGGGGAAATTGCTACCCCTGGTGCCGATGGATCCCCTCGTGTTGCAGGGTGCCAAAATCCTTGGAAGGAAACCCCTGCAGCAACCGTTCAGCACATGAAAAAGTGGCATTACACAGAACATGCTGGTTCTTGCACAAAGAGAAGCCCGGTGTGGGGGAGGGGAATCACAAGGATCACCAGACAAGTTTCACCGCAGTTCTCCCATCTGGGACGTCCACAAGAAAAGGCTGATCTTCCAGAGCTACCAGGAACCTCTTTAGGAAACCTGCAAGTGTGAGAACACGCACAAGTCCAGACAAGGAACAATGGATGGAAACTGAACAAGGAGAGAGATTCAACCTGGAACTAAGGAGACCTTTTCTGACAGGGAGAACAATCAACCGATGGAACAGAAGCCGCCTTCGGAAGTTGTGGGAGCTTCATCCCTGGAGGCTTTCAAGAAGAGACTTGTCAGAAATGGTGTAGGGTCTCCTGCTTGGATGGGGGGGGTTGGACTAAATGACCTACAAGTTCCCTTCCAACTCTGTTAATCTGTAAGTCCACCAAGGAGTCAATGCCACTGTTTTCTGGCACCATCGGATTTCTCCATTTCCTGGTGCAAAATTATGGCCTTTGGAAAGCAACTAGAGCTGCATCCAAGCCTCAGGTGCTAAGAAAGGGGCTTGCTTTGGGAAGACAAGTGTGTTGCCGAGCACCAGAATCAGGCTTACTATCTAAACCAGGGTCTCCAACCGTGGCCACTTTAAGACTTGTGGACTTGGCTGGCTGAGAAACTCTAGGAATTGAAGTCCATAAGTCTTAAAGCTGCCACGGTTGGAGACCCTGGTCTGGACACCACAGCAATGGGCATGCGGAGCTGGAATCCCCCAACTGGCCAGGGGTGTCAAACTTGATTCCTTTGAGGGCCCCATCAGGGTCATGTTTGACCTGGGTGTGTGTGTGTGTGTGTGAGCAGGATGGGTGTGGCCAGCTTGGCATCTCTCATGTCGGGGGTGCATGGGGTGGCCTGAGTGCCCTGCCAGCAAAAACGGGGCTCCGGAGGCTGCAAGGGCCTCTCCTGCAACCCTCTGCCAGCGGAGACGGAGGCCTGGCTGTTTCCAGGGCGGGCCCATGGGCCTTGAGTTTTGACACCCCGATCTAGTGCAAGAAATCACCTTTTTTCCCCTGGCTGGGCACCCCCAGTGCTGCTGTGCAGAGGCAGTGCGCCATGGGCCGCAGAATCTCCTTCCCAAGGGTGTCTGGAACCACCCAACAATCCTTGGATCGAAGTCAAAGCCAGAAATGGAAGCCGCCTTAAATATGTCGTAGGGCTTTTGTATTATTTTCCCTGCAAAGGCATATTCCCCTGGACGGTGGGCAACCCAGAGGCTGCAGGCACGGACAGTCAGGGAATCACCAGGAGCCGATGGATTCCAGGGGCTGCAAAACCCGTCAAGGCTGCTCAGCAGGGACTTCCTCCTTTGGGCCTTGTGCTGCCAGCTCTGCCCCTTTTAGCTCTGTGTGCAGCACTGAGATGCGTGTGGTTTGACAACATGGCACATTTGCCATCACACTGATCCCCCCGCCTTTAGCAGCGCCCCCCCCCCAATGCACTGCCAGGCCTCCCTGCGCTGAGACAGTGGTAGGAAGGCACAGTGCATCATCAGGACAGGGGGGTCTCCAACCTTGGCAACTTGAAAGGCTCATGGACTTCAGCTTCTAGAATTCCTCAGCCGGCATGGAATTTTAGGAGTTGACATCCACAAGTCTTTGAAGTGGCCAAGGATGGGGAGGCCTCCTGCATTTAGGGCATCTAGCCATGGGAAGACAATTAATACAACTGAGTGAGTCCAGAAGTATTTCACGAGTCCACTCCTCTGCTCACAACAGAGTACCCCATATCACCAGGCTTGAAATTTTGGGTTTGGACAAACCTTGAACTACGCCGCCTACAGTTGGACTTAAGCGTAGCACACAAAATTATCTGCTACAATGTCCTACCCCGTCAATGACTACTTCAGCTTCAACCGCAACAATACAAGAGCACGCAACAGATATAAACTCAATGTAAACCGCTCCAAATTTTATTGCAGAAAGCACGACTTCAGCAACACAGTGGTCAATGCCTGGAATGCACTACCTGACTCTGTTGCTACATCATCTAAACCCCACTCCTTTACCCTCAAACTATCCACTATTGACCTCACTCCATTCCTAAGAGGTCTGTAAGGGCTGTGCATAAGTGCACAATCGTGTCTACCGTCCCTGTCCTATTGTCCCCATTTATTCATACCTATTTCCTGTATGCTTACTCATGTTTATACTTATACCTATCAGCTTGTAAGTGATTGACAAATCAAATCAAATCAAATAAATAAAATAAAAAATAAAATATGGAAGGAAAGAAGAAAGGGGGAAGGAAAGGAAGGAAGGAGAGAAAAGAATGGAGGGAGGAGAGAAAGGAAGGGGAGAGAATACCCATTCCTAAGAGATCTGTAAGGGGACATGCATAAGTGCACAATCGTGCCTACCGTCCCTGTCCTATTGTCCCCATTTATTCGTATCTATTTCCTGTATTCTTACTCATGTTTATACTTATACCTATCATCTTGTAAGCGATTGACAAATCAAATAAATAAAAGACAAGCATGTTACTGCAGGTTTGAAAAGAAACTACAGCCACCTATCTCCACAACCCACATCTCAAACACACCAACAACAGCCAAGCCTCCTACAACTGGCCCCAATCCATTGGGCTCACAACCTCTGGTGATCACAGAAAAAGAAGTGCAAGATCTATTACCCAGGCAGAAGCCAGGAAAAGCACCAGGGCCAGACAAGATAACTCCTTCTTGCTTAAAAGTCTGTGCTGACCAATTGGCCCCCAACTTCACCCGAATCTTCAATAGATCACTAGAGATGCGCTATGTTCCTTCCTGCTTCAAACATTCTACCATCATCCCAGTGCCAAAGAAGCCCTCCATCAAGGAACTGAATGACTATAGACCAGTTGCTCTAACATCTGTAGTTATGAAGACCTTTGAAAGGCTTGTGCTGTCCCACCTGAAAACCATCATGGATCCGCTGTTAGATCCCATGCAGTTTGCATACCGAGCAAATAGATCGACAGATGATGCTGTTAACATGGCTCTGCATTACATCCTACAACACCTTGAATCTCCAAATACCTACGCAAGGGTCCTCTTTGGAGACTTCAGTTCAGCATTCAATACCATCATTCCAGACACTCTTCTAAGTAAATTAAACCAACTAGCGGTACCTGAACACACTTGTAAGTGGATCATAAGCTTCCTAACAAACAAGAAGCAGCAGGTGAAGCTAGGCGGAATCACCTCCGATACCTGTACAATCATCACACGCCCCCGCCCCCCCAAGGCTGTGTGCTATCTCCACTTCTCCCTATATATCAATGACAGCATCTCAAACGATCCATCTGTTAAAATACTGAAGATTGCTGATGACACAAAAGTGATTGGTCTCATTCGAGACAACGATGAATCCGCATACAGACAGGAGGTTATACAACTTGCCTCGTGGTGAAACCGGAACAATCTGGAACTGAACACACTCAAAACTGTAGAAATGGTGGAAGACTTTAGAAGAAACCCTCCTATACTACCACCTCTTACAATACTAGACAACACAGTATCAATAGTACAGACCTTCAAATTTCTAGGTTCTACTATATCACATGACCTAAAATGGACACCTAACATCAAAAACATCATCAAAAAAGCACAACAAAGAATGTTCTTTCTGCGCCAACTCAGAAAGCTCAAACTGCCCAAGGAGCTGCTGATCCAGTTCTACAGAGGAATGATGGAGTCAGTCATCTGCACCTCTGTCTGGTTTGGCTCTGCAACCCAACAGGACAGACAGAGACTTCAGAAGATAATTAGGACTACAGAAAAAACAATTACAACCCACCTGCCTTCAATTGAGGACCTGTATACTGTACAAGTCAAAAAGAGGTCTGTGAAAATATTTACAGACCCCTCACATTCCAGACATAAACTGTTTCAACTCCTTCCCTCAAAGCGACACTATAGAACCCTGCACACCAGAACAACTAGACACAAGGACAGTTTTTCCCCAAATGCCATCACTCTGCTAAACAAATAATTCCCTCAACACTGTTCAACAATTTACAAAGTCTGCACTACTATTACTGTTAATCTTCTCATCACTCCTTATCACCCATCCCCTCCCACTTGTGATTGTAGGACTGTAACTTTGTTGCTTGTATCCTTACGATTTATATTGACTGTTTCCTAGTATAATTTGATTGCTTATTGTACCCTATGACTATCATTAAGTGTCATACCTTATGATTCTCGACTCTTGACGAATGGTTCTTTTCCTTTATGTATACTGAGCGTATTTACACCAAGACAAATTCTTTGTGTGTCCAATCACACTTGGCCAATAAAGTATTCTATCTATTCTCTATCTAAGCGAAGTTACTTGCTGCACCTTTGAAAGTTTTCTTCCGAACGAGCGAGTGGTTCCATCGTGGTGGATCAAAAGGCTTGGGAAAAGTTCTTGGACAGCCTCACACGCCTGGACGAAGTCCCGCTTCACCACAATTGCCTGAAAGGAGGAATTCCAGGCAGTGAGCAGGTCAGAGCCAAAGCTGCCGCAGTCTCAGGCCGGATTAAAGCAAACCAGTCTCTCGTCTTGGTTTCCCTTGCAGCCCAACAAACAGCCACAAAGCAAAGCTGCTTCTGCCCAGGGGAGAGGAGGGAGGGAGGCAGCCAGGTGAGGCAGGTTCACCTGAAGACAGGGACCACACCAGCTGCATCCCCTTCTACCTGAGAAGGAGAGAAAATGACCCTTCTTGGATCAAGGCCCAGTTGGTGCTGTGCTGTGTGGAGCTGGGAACCGCATCTTCAGGGCTTGCGGAAATGGTCTTGTCTACCCCACCCACCCAGCCAGCCCTGCTGTGTTCCAGTCTGGAAAGCAGCACCTGTAGAGTCTTTACCTTCCTTAATGCATTAGCCTAACCTTAGCCTAACTTTGCAACCTTCTCTAGGCTTGGAAGCAAAGCAGGGGCAGGTCTGGTTGCTCCTCGGATGGAAGACCAGAAGGAAATTGGGAAGGCGAAAAGGCATCCTGGAAGAAAGAAATGCAAACCACTTCCGAGCCAGGGCCGCCTTTCCTTTCCCTCAATCTGTGCAGTTGCAATAATTTCACAAGTTCCTTATTCCCTTTATCTTCCTGCCTACAAGCCGGCTCACCCGATCACAGCACAACCCAGAATTACACCCACCCAGAATTTCTTATCTGGATTTCCCTTGTTGAAGTTGAAGCACACCGTTTGTTGAAGTTGTGTGCCACTCACATCTTCACTGCCCGCAAATCCCCAGCCTTTGGGAGCTCCCAGCGAAGGGTGTTCCGCTTCCCCATCCGTTTGGACAACCCTGCGGTGTCATTTCAGACAGGCCGTTTTCCCTCTTTGACCAAAACCTACTGAGAAATCCAGAAGTTCCATAGCAGCTCCAGGATTTACTCTGATGGCTTTGAGGATCCCGAGGCAGCCTTCATTCTGGATGGGGTTCCTGGACATCTGCAGAGCACAGGAGAGAACAGAGCCCTTCTGCATCCCCGGCCTGGCAGGGCTATTTGGGTCTCGGGGTCACCTTCCCAAAAGCTCCTCACCTTGAGTTTCCTCAGGTTCTTGTTCCCTTTCAGGCCCAAAGCCAGCGCCAGAGCTCCTTCCAAAGCAATGCGATTATTACTGAGAATAAAAGAGACGGTAACCTAAAACTCCCCCCTTTCTCTCTTCCTGCCCGCCCACCCGTGCTGACCCACACTCGTTTGTTGCTGGAGGTATGTAAAATCAATCAATCACAGGATCTACCAGCTATGACAAGAGACCAAATCTTTCCTGTCAGTCAATACATTTCAACATTTCAGAGCTGGGTTCAGGTCTAAAGAGCCCAATTAGAGAAGCAGGAAAAGGACTTGCTGCAGCAAACATTCTCTTCCGAGGAAAACCCTTCTGAGTGGCTGCCCACATTTTCATTTGGCCCAAATGGTTCCCATAATCACATGAACGATTAGATTAGTCAGTATGTAATAGCTCCAACTAAATTCCCAGCACTTCCAACTGTAGATTTCTAGGTTCTGTGTTCCATTTCCAGTAGCTGAACTACTAGTAGTTGAACAAGGAAAAAACTTTGCTTTTTCCTGAGGCCTCGAGAGTTTTTGCCACACAGAAGGCTCCTTCATCTCTGAGAGAATCACCAAGAACCCTGAAATTGAGAGAGTCTGGGCAGACAGTCGTCCAGCAGAGCGGGCAGGGCACCCCAGGCCCCAAGCAGCCTATGCACAATTTGACGGGATTCTGCAACCCCCACACCTTCCTTCTGGTCCTCTTCTCTGGGGGGAAAGAGAATAAGACTGCTGGATTTATTTTATTTTTTATTTTATTTTGCATGGCAGCCCACTGGTTATCTGAAATCAGGATGGGCTGGTCAAACTCCCAAAGAATTGGAAGAGGCCATTTAGTTCACAAGAATTCACAAGAATCTTTGTCTAGCTTCTGAGATTATCCTCAGATGCTGCACTTTGCTTTTTTTTTAAAACAAAGGGGGTTATTTAATATTTCATTTCACCAAAACAGACCAGGAAAATGGCTTCTTAAGAAACAGCATTTTGTTTATCATTCTTCTGTAGGGTGGAATACTGAGTCTCATGGTAACCCTCCATTTCCTTAATTGGCTGGGTTGGTACCTCAAGCTAAGTCACAGACTGCAATTCCTAGGGTCACCCATCACCCAAGCAAGAAGGAGGCCCTGTTCGGTTTGCCTAACAGCGCTGGGTGACTTGGGCCCAGGCCCTCCCAAGCTCCCCCCCCCTCTTGACTGGCAAGAGGCCACAGGTTCAGCTCAGCCTGCTGGGATGTGGCACCTGTGCCGAGCGTCAAAGGGAAGCAATCGATCTACTGGCTCCATTCTCAACACCAGCATGTTGCCCATCAAAACGCTTTTTTCCCCGAGTGCCCCAAACGCTACACCAGAGGAAGACTTGTTGTGGGTGTCAGTGATGGAGTGCCCACAACGTCAGAAGTGGTGGGTGCTCCATCACTGGAGGCCTTTAAGAGGAAGCTGGACAGCCACTTGTCTGGAATGGTGTAGGGCAGGGGTCCCCAAATTTGGCAACTGTAAGACTTGTGGACTTCAGCTCCCAGAATTCCTTAAAATAACCATGCTGGCCAGGGGAAGAGAGGAGTTGAAGTCCACAAATGCTACAGTTGCCAAGTTTGGAGACCCCTGGTGTAGGGTCTCCTCCTTGAGTAGGAGGTTGAACTAGAAGACCTCTAAGGCTCCTTCCAACTTGTTAAGTCTGTTCTGTTCTGGTTGGGCAGCCTGGGCAGAGGGGAAGAGGGGAGAGAAGAGGCTGCTAGTTTCTCCTCTCTCCCCTAAGCAGATGAGCAGTCCCCAATTCAAATCCAGCCTTTGCCGGAAACTCACTTGATGGCCTCAGACTCAGTTGCCTTGATGGCCATAGGGGGCTCCTAGAAACTACTCCCTTTCCTGGCTTGGGCCTAGGAGGACTAAGAAACAGCTCTCAGCACACTCAGGAAGTGCAGGCGCCTCCTTACCCGATGTGGAGTTCTTCCAGCACATTGTTGCTTTTCAGGGCTGCCCCCAGAGCAGCTGCACCGCTGTTGCCAAAGCCGTTATATGACAGATCAAGGACTCGAAGGAATATATTTGCCTGTGGAACAAGACAGAGTTAGCAGAGCTTGGAGAAAGTCCAAGGTGGTGTGTCCACAGGAGACCAGAGCAGCTGCACCACCCCCACAACAAGGACTGTAGGATTCTGTCTGTCCATCAGCACCAACACGCTCCAAGATCCTCACTGTTAAGAAGTTTCTCCTTAATTCCAAGTTGCTTCTCTCCTTGATTAATTTCCAACCATTGTGGTGCCTTTTGGTGCTTTGGAGAATAATTTGACCCCCCTCCTCTTTGTGGCAAATCCTCAAATACTGAAATACTGCTATCATGTCACCCCAATTCTCCTTTTCTCTAGACTAGCCAAACCCAAATCTTGCAGCCGTTCTTCATATGTTTTAGTCTCCAGGCCTTTGATCATCTTAGTTGCTCTTCTCTGAACTTTTTGCAAAGTCTCAACATCTCTTTTTGTAGTATGGTGACCAAAATTTGTTGCAGTATTCCAGGTGTGGCCTTACTAGGGTTTTATAAAATGGCACTAATACTTCACGTGATCTTGATTCTCTGCCTCTGTTTATACAATCCAGGATTGTATTAATTTTTCTGGCTGCTGCTACACACTGCACACTTTCCCTTATCCGCTGCTGGGAGATGCAGGAAAGGTGGCCTGTGATATTGTGATGCCACTAAAACAGGAGTGGACAACTATGGCAAGTTTAATACCTGTGGACTTCAATTTCCAGGAATTCTGTTGAAGTCCACAGGTTGTAAATGTTTTGTTTGTTTGTATCTAGAGCCACCCATCTCGGCAAACATCACTGGGCAGCTCACAATTTAGAAACATATTATAATTAAAATCTTAAAAACATTTTAAAATGATAAACACAGTAAGAACCATGAAAACAATAAAAAAACATTAGCTGCCATAGTTGCCTACACTTGCACTACACATTAGAACAGAGCTAAATTATTTCAAACTTGTTTGCACTTTGGAGCAGGAGTGTCAAACTTGATTTCACTGAGGATTTTGTTTGACTTTGGGGGACCAGGGTGGGTGTGGCCAGCTCGATGTCACTTGTGCCTGTGGCGGCCCAAGTGCTCTGTCAGAGAAAATAGGCTCCCGAGCTCCGTTTTCGGCTGTGACGGCTTCCTGCAACCCTCTGCCAGTGAAAGTGGAGCTCGGGAGAGTCACCCATAGCCCTCCTGGCTCTGTTTTTGCTGGCAGAGGCACTGCGGGCCTGTCCTTTGCTGTTTCCAGGGCGGTCCCAATGGGCCAGATCCAGCCCCTCGGCCTTGAGTTTGACACCCCTGCTTTAAGAGGTTGGAGGGGTGAAATGACACCTTACGCTTTCCAACTTCATCCCTATGGAAAACTCTCAAACCAAGTCCCTTTTCCTACCCCCAAGCCTTTGGCGACAGCTACTGCTCCTTGGCCCCGAAAGTTGTTCCAGCTGAGGTTGAGTTTCTTCAGCCCCACATTTTCCGCCATGGCCACGCCAAGAGCCTCTCCTGGTTCAGTGTAGATGGAGACACAAGGAACGGGAAAGAGGCCTGAAACATCAAACTGAGGGAGGCTTTGCAAAAGAATGACGCCCTCTTGGGTCCCAGCCCACATTTACAGTAGCAGCCTCTCCCCATACAGGAGTTGTGCTGGCGCAGTGGTGAGAATGAGTACTGCAGGCTTATTCTGCCGACTGCCAGCAGTTTGATCCTGACCAGCCCAAGATTGACTCACCCTTCCACCCTTCCAAGATGGATAAAATGAGAACCCAGATAGTTGAGGGCAATAGGCTGACTCTATAAACCGCTTAGAGAGGGCTTTAAAGCACTGTGAAGCGGTATGTAAGTCTAAGGGCTATTGCTATCCAACCTAATGTAGTTTCTGTTGCTGAATTTTCGCGAAGCAAATTCCTCTCCCCATAGCAGAGATTTCAGCTCACAGAGGAAGAAGGGAAGGATAGTAGGATCTGCAAGCAGTAGGAAGAGGAGGTTCCCACAGAGCCAGGAACTCTGAGGAGCACCTGCTTGTGGGAATAACCAGAGTGTTCCAGAAGCAGCTTTCTGGTGATTAACGTCATGACATGGAGAGGTTCTCCCCTGAGCTGTTCAGAGCATCCAGTAGTAGTGGGAGCTGCTTCAGTCTCTGCATGTCCAGGCTGGGCTTAATTTGTGGAACGCTCCTCCTCCTCCACAGTACTCCTCCCCAGCGTTCCCCAGTTTTGGCTCAGCCTCGTGAGAGATAGGCAGTGCTTGTGATTCTTCCTTGGCCGAAACAGGAAAGATTCTTTCCTTGCTAGCAGGTTTGAAAGTTAATCAGCTTGTCTTTAGAATCCTTTAGCCTTCTAATCACATTGCGATCTCTCGACGTTGGCTCACATTACAGAGATCGCTCGCATTACAGGGAAGCGCCAATTTGCGCCCCAAAGCAGCGGGAGGCTTCGGGGCTGCTCCGCGCCCCCTCCCCACAACCGATCTTTCTACCCCTGCCATTCCGACAGATTGCCGCAGAGTTTCTTTTACCCGAACAGCGGTGTGAGCTCTTTGCTCCCAACAGAGTCGTATCGCTTTCCTTCCCCCTCTGAACGCCACTTGGGGTGGAGGATTCAAATGCTTAGTGCCTTCCACCCTTCCCCGCCGTTTAGCCTTATAGGAAAAGCCATCGGAGGCTATTCCTTCACACGGCGGGAGTTTGCTGCTGGGGAGCGCGCCAAAAGATTAAAGGCCGGAGGCCATCTTTTCTTACAAGACCTCGTGGCCGCGCGCCTGTATTCCATTTTGTGCTGTGTGAGGTAACTCTGTTCCGAGCAGAGGTTCCCTTCAGGAACACTGGGGACCATTATACCCTCGTCTTGGTTTTTTTTCTACATTCGAGGCTATTCTTACAGTTAAATTGTTGGCTTAACCCTCACAGCCCAATCAATCCAGCGGCACAACAGCGAGCACCTAGGCCTGTGTCCACCTGTGCAGGGAAGCTGTTGAAGGCCTCTATCTTATCAATCTCAATTTGGCTGTTTGGTTTCTCAGCACGTAACATCGTGCCACTTAATTAATATTGATATACATACTGCCATATATATATAATAAGAATTTTCTCTTCGGTATAATATTTTAATATCAATAAAATATTATTACTGAGATACGACTCATTATAGATAGGTATTATTAAAAAAAAAAGAGGAAAGGGGGCAATAAAAACATCATCAGGGCAACCGGTCTGTCCTCAGATCTGGCCCCTGGGCGTGCCAACCGCCTTCACAGTATTGCATTGTATAACAAGCATACTGTAATTCCAACTTCAATCGAAATGGCAGACGGTAGCAGCTCTCAGACCTCATCCTTGAAGGTCAAAGCCAAATCTCAGCACAAACCTAAGCAGGCTAAAGGGAATTCTAAAACTTCAGAAAGGGATGCCATCAGGCGCCATAAAGCTTTACAAAAACAGATAGATAAGTGCACACGGGAGGCGCACAAGGTCTCACAGGACTTCCCCTCCTCCAGTCCAGGTCCGTCTACCTCTTCCCACCCTCCTCCCCCCCTAGATCTCTCCCTCTCATCCAGGCGCAGCTTGGCTCCCCAAGGCCAACAGGCCCAAGTATCTGGGACACCGACCACACGAAGGGCTCCCAAAGCTACATTCACTCCGACGGCTGCCGGTCTTCGTCAGGACGACATTCTTCCAGAGGAAGTTCCAGAGAGGAAGAAGGCCTGGATGGAGCTGGCAATCCGCCAGGGAATCGCAGCAGGTCTTCAACACGCAGTTATGACCAGGGATAATGGTGAATCCTGTGATCGCCGATTATGATTCCCAATCTCTGAGGTCGTTGACCAGGTCGGAGCAGCACTATACCCAGGTACATTTACAAGGGGAGGTCCCCCTCCAAGGGCCGACTGAGGAGGAGGAGGAGGAGGAGGAAGAAGTGGATCAAATTGATCAAATGGAAGAGATTGAATCAGGATCAATACATGACAGCGAGCCCCTGTCAGAAGCAGACCCCTTAGAAAGGGGAAGGTCTGAGGATGAGGGCCTTGTTCCTGACCAACCTGTTTTTACAGGCTTATTCCGCCCATAACGTTTCAGATCTCTTGTTTAAGGCAAAAAATATTGCACGCCTAAACAAGTTGACCCCTTCTACCAGTCCAACTCCTTCGGAAGAGGGACCAGAAGATCTAATTTTCAACCAACCAGTAGCCGAAGCAGAGGTGATCCCAGTTCCTCCCATGTTTTCGGACCTGGTACAGAAGCAGTGGGCCTCTGCAGCGGTGTACCCAGCCCCCACTGGATATGACAGGAAATATTTCAATTTGGCCCCTGATTTCTCAAAATTATTGAATACTCCCGAGGTAGATGAACCTATAGTGGGATTAGCGTCCTCCTCCATTCCCAGTGATGTGCTGGAGGCATTAAAGCCGGAGGAAAAACGGGCCGAGGTAGCCCTACGCAGAGCCCATCAGTCTGACGCGTGGGCCATCAGAGCAGCCATGGCCGCCTCCTTCTTCACCCGTTCTTCTCTCAGATGGCTCCGCCTCTTACGGGAGCATGTCCCTAATTCCAACCTTAGAGCGCACCAAGATATTGCAAAACTTATAGCAGCTGCTGAATTCTCAGCTGACGCAACTTATCATGCGGTCAAGTTTTCATCTAGGGCCATTACTTCACATGTCACAGCGCGACGCTTACTATGGTTAAAACATTGGCAAGCGGATTTTAAGCACAAGTGCAAGCTTCATCCCCAATTGTGGAGACAGACTGTTTCACCCTTCCCTTGATCCGCTACTAATTGAAACCCGAAACAAAAAGAAAATTCTACCTTCCCTTTTTCGAAAGTCAGATTCTAGAAACCCTCAGTCTTTTAGGAGGGGATCCTTTCGGCCCTTTTACCAGGGATCCTTTTCACCCAGATACCAGAGACCCCCATCATTCAGACCAGGGCAGCAGCCAGACAGGTCCGACTTCGGGGATAGGAGCAGAAGGGGTGGTCAATCCAAGAGATCCTTTCGGGGAGCAGGAAACAGGTCCTTTCGGCATCCAAGATAACTCCCTGGACCTGACCCCCATTGGCGGACGCCTTAAATTATTCGCGGACCAATGGGACTCCTCAACCTCTGATTCCTGGGTCTGAGACACGATTAGATTTGGCCTTGCGCTGGAGTTTCAATCCACTCCCCCAGATTTTTTCATGTCATGCCCTCTCTCCAGAGACCCGGTTAAACGTAATCTCATGGAAACAGCTATCCAGCACCTACTGGACATACGAGCCATCCAGCCAGTAGCCACCAACCAACGAGGTCGAGGTTTCTATTCACATCTTTTTGTTGTTCCCAAAAGTTCGGGGGGGTGGAGAGCAATACTGGATCTGAAACGTCTCAACCGTTTCTTAGTATATTGCAAGTTTAAAATGCACATCCTGCAATCTATCTTACTTGGCATCAGAAAGGGTGACGTCCTCACGTCCATAGATCTGACGGAGGCGTACCTACATATTGCTATTCGGCCTTCCCACTATAAATTTCTGAGATTCTGTTATAATAACCACCATTTCGAATATGTGGCCCTTCCTTTCGGACTAGCTTCTGCCCCCAGGACCTTCATGAAGGTTCTCACAGCGCTAGCTGCTCATCTCCGTGATATCCCCGTACGACTCCAGTGTTATCTTGATGACATCTTGATTTTGTCATCTTCCACTCATCAAGCAGTCAAAGATACTCAGAACACATTACAATCCCTACAACAACACGGGTTCTCAATAAATTGGAAAAAGAGTCATTTAACACCATCAGCTCGGTTAACCCATCTGGGGGCAGTCATAGATACGGTGGAGGGCAAAGTTTACCTGTCACCAGATAGACTAAATAGCATTCAGCAATTAGTCAAGGAGATCAGGGGTCTTAAGAGGGTGTCCCTAGCGGAACTATCAAAATTGTTAGGCAAGATGTATCTCTATCATCCCTTGGGCCCGGCTCCACACTAGATCCCTCCAGTGGTTCCTGCTCCCGTACCAGTGCACCGGCCGAAGCAACTCCAAATACAAGGTCAAGGTACCATCAAAGGTCCTCATATCTCTCCTCTGGTGGACCAGACCAGCCTTACCATCACCACCGATGCCAGTCTGTTTGGATGGGGAGCGCACGTTCAATCGCTCACAACCCAAGGCCGCTGGTCCACCATAGAACAGTCGTGCAGCATAAACTGGCTGGAGCTTCGAGCAGTACACCTGGCTCTCCTCAGCTTCCTTCCACAGGTACACAATCAGCACATACTAATATTGACCGACAACGTAACAGCCAAAGCTCACATAAACAAACAGGGGGGCACACAGTCGAAATATCTCATGCGGGAAGCGGAGCGTTTGCTTCATTGGGCGGAGAGCAACTTACTTTCCATCAGAGCAGAGCACATTTCGGGTCTGTTGAATACACAGGCAGACTGGCTGAGCGGGGCCACAATCGATCAATCAGAGTGGCGCCTCCATCCGACCCTGTTTCAAGAGGTGGTCAGGACATCTGGACAGCCGGTGGTGGACCTGTTCGCTTCCCCCCTCAACGCTCAGCTCCCGAGATTTTTTTCCAAGTACCCCTCGCAAGGAGCGGAGAACTTCAATTTGCTCCACTGTTGTTGGCCCCCGGGACTTCTGTAAGCATTCCCGCCACTTCCACTGGTTCCCAAGGTCATCCAGAAACTGCTAGACAAGAGGGCGGAGCTACTTCTAGTAGCTCCTTACTGGCGCAGACGGCTGTGGTTTGCAGACCTCTGCAGTCTATCTGTATCAACACCACGAAGAATTCAGCCAGTCAGGGTCTCGCTAACCCAGGGACCCCTTCAACATCCGAACCCTCAATGGTTGCACCTGACCGTCTGGAGGTTGAGCGGAGTCGTCTAAAGAGCGAAAAGTTTTCCAACAGAGTTATCGCCACTATCCAAGCCGCCAGACGCCCCTCAACAACTCGCATTTACAATGCCACATCTCTCCATCTGTGGCTCAAATCCTAGAGTTCTTGCAAGAGGGACTTGACAAGGGATTATCACCTAATACGTTGAAAAGACAGGTGGCGGCCTTGGCATCAGTTCTCACTTGTGAAGGTCTACTATCTCTTTCCCATCATCCACGCATACGGAGTTTCCTTCGAGGAGCCACAAATTTACACCCTCCAGCGGTACACCATTATCCCACCTGGGACCTTAACAAGGTCCTCGTCGCACTCACTAAGGGCCCTTTCGAACCCTTGAAATCGTCAAGTCTCTAATTTCTGACGTATAAAGTAATTTTCCTTGTAGCGATCACTTCTGCTCGTCATATTTCGGAGATTGCAGCTTTGTCTATCAGACAAGATCTTTGTGTTTTCCATTCTGACCGGGTGATCCTTCGTCCTGATCCTCCTATGTTTATACCCAAAATTAACTCAGTTTTTCATAGGGCACAAGAGCTGATACTTCCTAATTTTTGTCCCAGACCATCCCAAGGGTTGGAACTACAATGGCATAGGCTTGATGTGAGGTGAGCATTGTGAATATATATTAACCGCACAGCGACTTTCAGAAAAACGGAAGCTTTATTTGTGTCGTTTCAGCCCAACACTCAGGGATGCAAGGTCTCATCTTCTACAACAGGCCGTTGGCTACAGGCTGCGATAGCGAAAATGTATCAGACTCAATCCCTGCAGGTGCCCAGGGGCATAACAGCTCATTCAACAAGGAGCGCCGCAACATCAGCAGTGTGGGCCACACAGGCACCAATAACTGAAATTTGTCGAGCCTCTCCATCGCCATTCATTAGGCATTATAAAATAGATGTGTTTGCATCCACTGAGGCCTCCTTTGGCAGAAGAGTTCTGCAACGGGTCCACAGGGACCAGGAGGGGTTTCCAGGCCAGACAGAGTCCCTCCCGTAGGACAGGCCAAGCTTTGGTATGTCCCACTACTGGATGCTCAGAGCAGCTCATGGGAGAAGGGGCATTGGTACTTACCTGACACGCCCCTTCTCTTTGAGCTGTGAAGAGCATCCAGCCCCACCCTTTTTTCCATCTGGTGGGGTCCTGTTTCAGCCAACGAATTGTTAGGGCATTGAGGACGAGGGCGTTTATTTCTCTCGTCTTCGCCAAAACTGGGGAACGCTGGGGAGGAGTACCGTGGAGGAGGAGGAGTGTTCCACAAATTAAGCCCAGCCTGGACATGCAGAGACTGAAGCACCTCCCACTACTACTGGATGCTCTTCACAGCTCAAGGAGAACGGACGTGTCAGGTAAGTACCAACGCCCTTTTTATTCTCCTCCCTCAGGTCAGCCTGGCTGTTCCCGCCACAGAGTTTAGAGCAGAGTTTTTTAAACTGTGTGACGTAGAAGCCCAGTTCTCCTCAGGCACTTTAAGATTTTCACAAATTGGACTGAAAATCTAAGAGAAAGTTTTTGGTGGGTTTTGCAACCAATTTGGAAGAGACATAGCCTTTTTAGTTGTGGATCTTTACTTTGCCCCAGCAGGTTGCAGCTTCTGGCTGACCTCGCTGTCCCATAAAGCTAAGGGAAACTCTGGCCAGCACTAGGAAGACAAACTTCCAGATTTTCTCTGGAAATCTCAGACTGATAAGTTGACCACATGTCCTACAAGAAAACATTAGCAGCACCCTTTGTATTTTTTTTCCCAAGAGAACAATGTCTGTAGGTAACCAAAGCCAACTCAAAAATCCAACTTGGCTGTTTATCCTTTTCCTGGACTACTCCCCCCTCAGAAAAGTTTATCAGGAGCTAATTGTAATGCTTTTTCAGCAATACATGTATATTTTTATCTTCCCAGTTCTGGCTTTGTCTCTCTCTCTCTCTCTCTCTCTCTCTTATTCATATTGTTTTGACTTGTTAATTTATATTGCTAGTCCACGTATGACATGCCATATGCTAAATAAATTATTTTGATAACCTTTTTATACTGCTTTTAATTACTCCTACACAATTTTTTTTTACATATCAGTAATTCTATTTCAAGAAGCAATTTTTGGGGTGTAAACCAATGGATAAAACTCTTAAAGGGCAAACAGAAACTTAAGTGAGCCCAATTTTCTAATCCCTACCTTGATTTTCTTTTTCGCTTTCTCAACTTTGGTAGCTCTTCCCTATTTTCTGCATACTCTCTCTCTCTTCCTTTTGTCCCCGCCTGTTCTCCATCAAATCATAAAGTCCTCTTCAAAACATAAGGAGAAGAAAGAGATGGGGCTGGTGGGAAGTCAAAACCTCTCCTGGGATGAGGCAAAGAAGGAGATTCCAAGCCACAGCAGGTAACAAGGGAAGAAAGGGGAAGGGAGGGAGGGAGGGAAGGAGTCACGGCCCAGCAATTCTTTCCCCCCAACAACAGTAAACCCTAATGTAGTGGTCGCCATCCAGAGGGCTGGGGACCACTGGTGGTCCCTGAGAAAATTTCGGTGGTCTGCAGATAAATGTCACCCCCAAAGCAATTAATCCAGGCTGCGTGGGAACACAAGGCTGCGCCGCCCACATGGCCCGCGGGAACACAAGGCTTACGTTGCTTGCCTTTTGAACAACACAAGGTAGTGAGGGGAGGAGGAGGAAGGGCAGACCCACTCGCCCCACACGCCTCGCTTGGCCACCAGGCTGTTTCTTTCCGCTTCTGCTTTTGGCTGCACACAAGGAAAGCAGCAGAAGTCTTTCTTCCTGTCCCCCAAACTCCGCCAGAAAGGAGTGTTTGGGACCCTGCGAGGCCTCCTGCTCCAAGAGGTTGCGCCAGCAAAGACTCATTTCTGGCGGAGTTTGTGGGAGAGAAAGAAAGACTTCTGCTGCTTCTGCTGCTTTTCTTGCATGAAGCCAAGTCTCTCTCTCTCTTTCTCTCTCTCTCTCCCTCCCCCACACCCAAGAATGGAGCTGAAGACGGTATCCTGCGCTCCCAAATAAGGAACAATTGGTCGGTAGGAAAACAGGGTGGGAGATTTTCCTGCAGACGTTTTTGGGGATTTTCCCAGGGTCTCTGGTCCGCGGGATTTAAAATTATGAGTTTGGTGATCCCCGAGGTCCAAAAGGTTGGCGACTCCTGCCCTAATGGTTAGTTCTTAGCTTATGAAAACCACAACTGGCCCTTAATTTAACCATTCATGTTCCCTTAAAGGTATGTGGTGTGCTAGAAACCAAAGGGCCGTGAAGTGAACACACAAATTGCATGTGTACCTGTGTGTCTTTCTCACATGTGCTACAGCGCTTCCTACATATAATATTTCAAATATAATATTTCTATGACATTTACCTGCTGGCTGTCCAAGCATGTTATGACTCAGATCAAGGTGCTCCACTTTCTGATTGGTCACTAAAGCATCTGCCAGGTATTTGGCTGCCCTGTCATTTAGTTCATTTCCTGAAAGTTTCACGGTCACAAGAACTGGATTTTCCCGAAGCACTGTAGACAGAGCTTCTGCCCCTTTCATCCCGACTCTGTTCTCTGATAAATCAAGTTCTGAAAGAGAGGAAGGTTGATCTCTAGCTGGCTCATCATGCAAAATCCCCCAGAGCCATTAACCCAACATGTCTTTGTTCCTCAATCCTTCCTTTGACCAGGAATGAAAACGGGTCGAAAAGGCCACCACTGGCTTTGTGGAGAATCCCTTGCAGAAAGACACTCCTCATCTCAACCCGTCAAACATGGAGTCCTTATTTGGGGGCAGCACATAAATGTTGTAAAGCAAATAAACAAATTTACAGGCCACCATTTCATTAGGAATCCTTACACTTGGGTTGCCCGGTGTAAAAGTCAAGAGGACTACATCCTTAAGAACTGTTTCAACACAGCTTCAACCTTTACATTCTATGAAAAGAGCAAGTCTTTGCTTTTTAAGACTGGAAAATTTAGAGGGGATTTGACAACCAACCCAGAATATCTCAAGGCTATGGATTACATGGACCTCCTGAAGCAAGTAAGAGGGGCACCTGAAATGTAGCAGTTTTCCTTTAACATCTCCGCCATCGCAATTGCTCCGTTTCCATCCAGCCCGTTGTCACTCAGGTTCAGCTTCACAATGGATGTGTTGCTGGTCAGGGAAAGAGCGAGCGCTTTGGCTGCCTAAAAGAAAAGGCAAAGCAGGGAAGAGCTGGGGTGTGTGTGTGTGCAGAAGGCTGGGATCTAGCCCAGTCCTCTGGTCAAGGTTTGAGGGCCTGGGGCAGACAAACTGCAGCCTGGGAGGGAGCTGGCATGGCCTTTCCTTAATTTCACAAGAGGCTCAGCCAAAACTGAAAAGCCATTAGCAAGGGACCTGTTTAGACCAACCTTTTGGACCCCAGGGACCACCAAACTCATCATTTTAAATCCCACAGACCAGAGACCCTGGGAAAATCCCCCCAAAAGTCTGCTTCATGCAAGGAATGCAGCAGAAGCAGCAGAAGTCTTTCTTTCTTTCCCCCAAACTCCGCCAGAAATGAGTCTTTGTCGGCACAGCCTCTTGGAGCAGGAGGCTTCGCAGGGTCCCAAAGACTCATTTCTGGCAGTTTGGGGGAGAGAAAGGAAGACTTTTGCTGCTTTCCTTGCATGCAGCCAAAAGCAGAAGCAGAAAGAAGCAGCCCAGTGGCCAGGCGAGGTGCATAGGGTTAGTGGGGCAAGTTCTCCCTCTCCGCCCTTTCTCCCTCCCCTCACCACCTCATGTTGTTCGCAATGCAAGCGACGCAAGCCTTGTGTTCCAGCAGGCCACATGGGTGGCGCAGCCTTGTGTTCCTGCGCAGCCTGGATTAATTGCTTTGGGGGTGACATTTCTCTGTGGACCACCAAAATTTTCTCAGGGACCACCAGTGGTCCCCAGCCCACTGATTGGCAACCACTGCTCTAACCAAGCAACACCTGTGATAAGGAAGAGAGAAGGAAATGGAAGGGTCAGAAGAGGTGCCCCATCCAGGTTTGCCTTCAGTCTCACCGCTCAGGGACATGCACTGCAGCTCCTGGTGGATTATTTCAGCAGGAATGCAGCCATGAAAACGAGGCCACGTCTCCTGATCTGGGACTGCCACACGGGCGCATCTGGCTTCTTGTTTCCCATAGAGATCAAGCACAGGGTTTTTTGGGGGAGGGGAGGGGGGCTGCACCATATGCCAGCAGCACCTGCTGCCTTTGAATCCCTAAGTCCCGTTCAGCTGGGGTGGCTAAGGCCCTGCAGGCTGCTTTGCCACGAAACTGGCCCAATAACTTTAGGCCTTATTTAAAGGACGGAACCCTCATCTCTGGAGACACAGAACATAGAAGAGTGAGGGCGAACCTTTTTGTTGTGGCTGTTCTGAAAGTGCACACGTGTGCGCAATAGCATGCATGCACATGTGCTGGCATCCACAATGCAATGAGCCCTGCCCCCCCCCGTGCATGCGCACGCAACACCACCGCCCCCTTACCTGCACTGCCCATGTGCCTCCCAGCTGATTTTCGGCCCATTGAGGCCGCTTGGCCCCCCAGAGGCTCGAGGGAAGCCTCAGGAGACTCGGGAGGCTGAAAATGGGGCCGTTTCGACACTTCCGGCATTTCTGGAAGGCCCCTTTTTTAGCCTCCTGAGGCTGCAGAGGCTCCCCTCGAGCCTCTGGGGGGGGGGGGGCGAAAGCGGCCTCAAACAAGCCCAAAATCAGCTGGGAGGCACATGGGCAGCGTAGGTAAGTTTGGCTGGGTCTTGCGTGCCCACACAAATGGCTCTGCATGCCACCTGTGGCACCTGTGCCATAGGTTCACCATAATAGAACATAGAATAACAGAGTTGGGAGGGACCTTGGAGGTCATCTAGTCCAACCCGCTGCTTGAGCAGGAGAGTCTATTCCAAATATTAGCCTCTACCTAGGATCGAACTCAGAGCCTTCTGATTGTGAGGTGAGAGCTCAGTGGGGATCAGCTCTGGCTTCTGAGGGAAGACTGTCCCCTGAGCCTCTCTGCCATCTTATTAGTGCCAGGCAAGGATCCCCTTACCACTTTGTCATTTCAACTGGCCTATTTTGTTTCTCTGTTTTATGTTGTTCAAACTGGCTGCTTATGCTTTGCTACTAACAATTGTATTGTCTTTGGATGTTTTTCTCCATAAGGCACCTTGATCATTTTTCGTTTTGAAGGTAAGAGTTAATGGAATACGTCAGGCACCTACATATTTCTGCAACAGTGTAGTGCAGAGGTCTCCAAACTTGGCAACTAAGACTTGTGGACTTATGCTGGCTGGAGAATTCTGGGAGTTGAAGTCCACAAGTCTTAAAGTTGCCAAGTTTGGGGACCCCTGCTCTAGTGTTGGTACTGTAATGCTCCTTGACTATTTCCACAAACAACTCTGTAAGGAAATATAATATTCCCTACCCCAATTTGAACCCTAACTGCTGGAAATGTAAACAGGCACAAGGGACCTATTTCCATGTATGGTGGCTTTGCCCGAAAATTAAAAAATATTGGATCAAAATACAAAAATGGTTAAATGAAATCACACACTGCCAAATAGAATCGAAGCCTGAACTGTCTCTTCTGGGGATTATTAAGGGAAAGTAAAAAGATTAAATATTTGATTATACATATTTACTACAGCAGCAAGAATTGTAGTCACACCATCTTGGAAAATGGCCACTATACCGACTGTTTAATAATCTGTAAAATTTTTGAGTGTGCAGAAATGGATAAACTTATTATAGAATTAAATAATAAGGAAGACTCGGAATATTATTCAATCTGGGATAACTGGTATCAATGGATAAAAAATAGGAATACGAAATATATAGATTAGATTAGAATAAGACATAAATTATGTATATGTATATGATTAATTAGAAATATCTGAAAATGTATGAATATAGCTACCGTGTTTCTCATATAATAAGGCCGGGTCTTATTTTTTTTTAAGCCCCGAAAAAATGGCTAGGTCGTCTTTTCGGGGGTGACTTAATTCCCCTCCCCCTTGCATCTTCGGGCGGGCGGGCGGCGACAGCTTGGATGTTGACCTCGGCATTGGTGGGGCACTTCGTATCGGGGTCAATGCAGGCAGCACCATATCCAGGTGTGCAACAAGAGTACTTCCTAATGGCAAGCGCCCCCCCAATTCCCCCCCATTTCGCATGTTTTAATATAGGCCTTAATTTGGGGGGAGGGGCTTAATTTCATTTCATGCCTATAAAACATGCTGGGACTTCCTATTGGGGGAGGCCGTATTGTTGGAGAAACAGGGTAAGATTTTTGTAACATCAAAGAACAATGGGAATTATACAAATGTATTTTTGTGATAGATATATTTGTATTTAACATTTTAAACGTTAATAAAGGTTTTTTAAAATTAAAAAAGAAAAGAAATATAATATAATATTCCCAAGCAGAGGGGGAAAAAGGTGAGGGGGAAGACAGAATATTCAAAGGCAGTGAGGAGATTCATACTTGCAGAGTGCAAAGCAAATCCTGAACTGTTTAGGCCGAAAGGACACCTGGCAGAATTACCTTAGGGCTAAGGCCACGATGCTTCACAGTCAGCTCAGTATCTTTCATATGCCGTAAAAAATAAGAGATAGGGACCACGCCGTACGCTTGACAGATTGCAAGGTATCTGGCTTTCCCCGCAGGATCATAGCATATTGTAGATTCTAGGCCAAGACAAAGGAAAAAATGAAAGTAATGGTCATCTTTGGTTTTCTGTAAAACAACCAGACCCAGGAAGCATCTGTAGTTACTGGCAGTGCAAGAGCAAGATGACTTTTAAAAACTCTAGCACCAGCCCAAGGGCATGCCTGCACCAGATACTCGTTCCGGGGTCTTGTATGCAGAAAGTACTGAGGGGATAATGACATATGAATTATGGTACACCCAGGGCGTGGGGGGAAAACCAGGGTCAAGGGTGACAATGAATTATGTGTCTCAGAATCGCCTATAACATGTCCGGCACTGTCTGAGTGTAGCTGACTCTGAGGCACATAATTCACTGTCATCCTTGACCCTGGTTTCCCCCACCCCCTGGGTGTATCGTAATTCATATTCTCCAATGGGACACATCCATAGCCAAGAGTCATCAATATTGTTTTCCAGTTAGATATTTGTGCAGCAGAAACTTCAGTCACCTAGTTACTATCTTTGAAAAACTATGTATGAAATGCACTTTCGATTTCCAAGCTGCTGCATTGCTCTTTCAAATCCCTTTCCCCCCTCCCTTTCTGTTGGCAACTCCAAAAAGACCATAGAAATATTTTATGAGTTGACACAAAGCAATTCACAAAAAGAGTTTGGTGAGTTTGTTTTGAAACTCTCAAGAGCTGCACCAAAGTCACAATGCCTTGGAAATGACAACTGACCAGAAATAGATTTGTGGAAGCCAAGCTGACAATGGCCAATGCCAAGCTTTCATTTCAAAGGCGGAATATTCATTGCTCAGACTGCAGGTTGGCCACTCAAAGCATGCAGGTCCTAACATTTTGGTGTTAGGCATCAGATGTTCAGAATTAAAAATTGCAAGAACGAAAGGTTACAAATGTTAATTAAAGAGTGGCCAAAATCTCATGAGATTGTCTTAAGATTTATATGAGCCCATGGTGGCGCAGAGTTCAGTACTGCAGGCTGCCTCTGCTGACTGCTGACTACAATTTGGCAGTTCGAGTCTCACTGGCTCAAGGTTGACTCAGCCTTCCATCCTTCTGAAGTCAGTAAAATGAGGAGACCCAAATAGTTGGGGGCAAGAGGCTGACTCTATAAACCGCTTAGAGAAGGCATAAAGCACAGTAAAGTGGTATATAAGTCTAAGTGCTATTATTCCTATATCAGGTTGATGGAGAGGGAATACCTAATACTTGCTTAGTTGCCAACTTATCCGTGAGAGCTCTTTATTTGTTTATCTGTTGGACAGAGGTATATCCTGCCTTTATATCAATAGCTAAAAGTGGCTTCCATAGTGCTCACTCTATTTTTTTCCCATAACAATATTGTAATGTAAGTTGGTCTGAGACTGACTGGCCCAAAGTCACCCAGGGAGCTTCCACAGTTAAAGATGAACTAAAGACTCTTGGGTCTCCCTGGGCCTAGTTCAATGTTTCCCAACCTTGGCAATTGTAAGCAGATTGGCAACTTGTCTAATCCGTACTTTCTATCTCAAGGTCTGTGTCCCACTCTTCCATTTGATCGTCTTCTGCTTCTTCTTCATCCTCTTCTTCTTCTTCAGAACAGTTTAATGTTTTCTCCAACAAGCAGGCGCTGTTTTCCTGGCAATTGGATTCTGATATATCAGGGGACCTTGAAAAAGTCTGATATAATACTGTGTCAAGAAACAGAAATATACAAACATACCTCTATCCAAAAAAAGGTAAAGATATAGAGGCCCAGCTAACAAAACGCTTGAAAAACAAGATATTTGTTTCAAACTAGGAACAGCAACCAGTCAGGAAAATCAGCAGCCTTAGAAACCTGAATAAAACATATGGTTTCTGTCAAGCAGGCTGGGAAAAATATAGGATGTAGAATAAATAATAGATTCTCAATATTCTAATAGATATACCAAATACATTTGAAATATTCAAGGGCTCCCCTCCTCTATTGCTAACATGATTAAGAAGCAGCTCATTTTGTAATTATGTCACTTTAACTAACTTTATCTCAGGAAGTGGTAAACAATCCAGTAATTAAAATTTGTAGCATAACTTTCTCAAGTAACTTTCTCAAGCACGCTTTCACCTCCCAACAAAAACAAAACACCAAAAGGGATACTAAGCTAAGAAATTTGCACCAGCATCAAGCAGGAAATCTAGGCCTGGCCTGGCACAAGCAGAGAGGCAAAATTTTGTTCTCTCTGAGTCATGTTTACTTAGATATGTATAAAAGTGGGCCCTCCTATAAAGCTGGAAGAACCCCAAATGATCTATTCAACGTGGTTTTATACTTTATGTGGTTTATATGGTTACATAAGCAAGAAAACAGCCATTTGCATGAAAATAGATAAAAAGCAGAAATTGCTGCAATATCGTGGCTTCCCCAGTATATTTTAGAAGCATATTTAGAAAAAAAGCATATTTAGCAAACCCAATTTCCTATATTTGTGGTTTCCTATCATGCATCTCCTGAGCTACGGACAGTTACATATTATTATTACAACTCATTTATTCTTCTTAATTCAACAGATTCAATGCTGGACTCTTAATCACCATAATCCTGATCAACACCAGACTTTTTAATTTCATTTGACTACCAATGTAATTCTATGCACATCCCCCTGCTTTACAGAGCCAGGAACAAGCCAGGTTCCAATCGCTGAGAGCTTATTCTTAATCTTATTTTGAGGTTGATCAAGTTCAGACAGCACTAAGGCCCCCTCCTCTTAACCCTGAGCTACAAATATTCTCCTCTATCGGTAAGCTTGTTCTTGTTTTGTCGAGAGAAGCCGTCATTAAAACTGGAAGCTAAACCACCTTTATTGAAAATCGTTTCTTTTGCTATGTATGGATAAATTAGACTGGACAGAGAGACAGGTGTCTTTGTGGAAACCCCTGCTCTCCTTCCACCTTGAGGGGACCAGGTCACCCCCCTTGACTGAGGTGCTGTCATCATCAAAATATGTGAAAATATCTATAGACCCCTCACATCCTGGACATAAACAGTTTCAACTCCTCTTAGCCTCAAAACGACGCTATAGAGCCCTGCACACCAGAACAACTAGACACAAGGAGTTTTTTCCTGAATGCCATCACTCTGCTAAACAACTAATTCCCTCAACTCTGTCCAACTATTTACAAAGTCTGCACAACTATTCTATTCCATTCTGTATTCTATTGTACCTTGACGAATCTTATCTTTTCTTTTATGTACACTGAAAGCATTTGCACCAAAGACAAATTCCTTGTGTGTCCAATCACACTTGGCCAATAAAGAATTCTATTCTATTCTATCAAATATGAATGACAATAGAGGTAGTCCTCAACTTACAGCAGTTCCTTTAGTGAGCAAAGTTACATCATTGAAAAAAGTGACTTATGATCCCCTTTTCATACTTATGACCGTTGCAGCATCCCCATGGGTCAAGAGTCAGATAGATGCTTGGCAATTGATTCATATTTATGACCATAGCAGTGTCCCGAGGTCATGTGATCCCCTTTTGCGACCTTCTGACAGGCAAAGTCAATGGGGAAGCCTGATTCACTTAACAAACCGTGTTATTCAATTCATAACTGCAGTGAGTCACTGAATAAATTGGTACAAAAAATCGTAAAACCAAGGCAAAACTCACTCAAACAAATTTCTCACTTAAGGTAAATTTTGGGCTCAATTGTGGTCATAAGTCGAGGACTACCTATATATAAATAAAAATAAAACCCCAAAGCAGCATTCTCTCTTTTGGACTGTAGCCACCATCATTCCCAGCCACCCCTGTTCAGACGGACAGAGTTGGAAGGGACTTTGTAGGTCATCTAGTCCAACCCCGCGACAAAGCTCCCCACGGTCTTCCAGATGTATTGGACTACAATTGCCCTCATCCCCAGCCGGCACTGCTCCTCACAGCCTTTCAGCAATACTGGACTACAACCGCCCTCATCACAGCTGGCGTGCTGCCGAGGTCTACCATCCCGGCCGGGTCCTTCCCCTTTTTTTTGGGTTTTTAATCAGTTTGACTCGGCTGTCCCGTCTATTATTCGCCGCTGGACTACAATTCCCATCACCCACAGCCTCGGGAGTAAAGGAAGTTGAGGTCCGACTGCGGGGGGGGGAGGCGGTTTTTTCCTCCTTGCCTCTGAGTTCCGCAAGCTGAAGGCGCTCGGAGCGAGGGACGCGGGGGACGCGTTCCCTGAGAGCCGCTCCCCCGCCGCGTCGGCCTCCTGCTCGGGCACAGGCGAGAGCGGCAGCTTGGGCATCGGTGCGGCTGGGCTTCGGCCTCCTCTGCTGCCATGGCAACGGCGTCGCCCGCCAAGGGGACAGAGGAAGGAGGCCGGCGAGCGGAAGGGGCGGGCGCATCCGGAAATCGCGCGTGACCATTGGAGGAGGGAGGAGAGCCGTCACCGATCGATCTCCCGCTCGCGTTGCCTTGGCAATCCATGTGCCGGGCCTACTGGTGCCTCGCGTAGGCCGGCCTTCCCTCACAGGCCTCGAGCTGCTTGTATCCCGCTGGCGGCCAAGGCTCGCCGCAAACTGGGCAAGCAGCGGCCTCGCGGAGCCCCGTCAGCCCGGATAGAAGGGAAAGCCTGTTCTTTGCGGCCTCCAGGGCAGACGTTGCTGGCCCCATTGCGGGCTGAAGCTTCGCCAAGGCCTCGATGCCCCCACCGCTTCCAGGCTCAAGCGGACGACGGCGTCGTGCAAGGCCAACTGACGCGGCCACAAGAATCCTGCGAGGGGCCGCCTGGGGGAGTCCGGAGCCTCGGAGACCGTGGCCCTTCCGAGGGCGGAAAGCCGCCGGGTGACCATGCCGGGCGCCCCCTCCGGCCAGAGGGGCGAGAATGGCACGAGGGGGGCTTCCACGCTGAGCCCCGCCATGCCTGTTGGTCGCCTCCGTGAGGTTGCTCTCCAGCCCTGCAAAAGGAGCCGGCTTGATAAACAAACAGCTCCTTGCTTCAACCTGTGCTGCAAAAAACAACAACCCTACAATTGTGCAAGAGAAACCTTATTAGTTAAACTATTGTATCAATGGCTTCTTCATTCAACGTTGGAAAAAGTGCAAAGAAGAGCAAACTAAGATGATTAAGGGCCTGGAGACTGAAATATACGAAGAACGGTTGCAGGAATTGGGTTTGGCCAGTCTAGAGAAAAGAAGGACTAGGGGCGACATGATAGCAATCTTCCAGTATTTGAGGGGCTGCCATAAAGAAGAGGGGGGTCAACTTATTCTCCAAAGCACCACAAGGCAGGAGAAGCAGCAACGGATGGAAACTAATCAAGGAGAGAAGCAAACTGGAATTAAGGAGAAACTTTCTAACAGGACAATGAACCAGTGGAACAGTTTGCCTCCAGAAGTTGTGGGTGCTCCATCACTGGAGGTTTTTAAGAAAAAAATTGCAGCCATTTGTCTGTAATGATATAGAGCTTCTTGCCTGGGGTTGGACTAGAAGACCTCCAAGGTCCCTTCCAGCTCTGTTCTGATTCTGACTCAACAGCGTGCAAAAGCCGTAGCACAGCCAATAGAAGAAGGAAACATGATACACAACCTGGTGGCCATAGGGGAGAAGAAAGTTGGAGTCACAGATCATGTTACGCCATAATGCGGTTTCTTGGCTCAGCGTGTTGAGAGAAAATACAGACATTTCTGGCTTATTTCAGAAGCAAAGAGGTTGAACACAAGTGTCATGCCCTTGTTAGAGTTGGACTCTGAGGGAGAAGAGGAACAGCCAACAGGGTAGTCGGAGTGTGGCTCCGGAGGTTGTGGAGGAGGCTGGGGAAGGGCAGAGGCCAGCTGGGCAGTCAGAGGAGGACCCAGGCCCATCCCCTCTTCATCCTAGGACACGCAGGGAGGAAGGGAAAAGGAAACAACTTGGATTACGAGAGAGGAAGCGACCATGATCCCGCCCATTGGTTGCAGCTGGGGAGAATAGTATATAAGAGAGATGATTACAAAACAGCGTTGCCAGAAGTAAAGCATGTTTTATTTTGGGCTGAAGTTATCTTGGCGTCCTTCCAACAGACTGTGCCTTGTTATCTCCTTGAAGTTGGTAATTACTTATCCTGGTCCGTTGTGGAAATTTCTTCATTGTAGTTTGGTTTTTTATTTCACCTCTATCTGCTCATTAAGTTTGGACGGTATTGCTTTCTTTTGAAGAGTATTTTTGAGTAAGTTTTATCTCCAACTGAGAATTATTGAACAGTGGGACCAAGTTGGAGGCATTAAAGCAGGGGTCCCCAACCGCCGGTCCGCGGACCGGTACCGGGCCGCGGAACAAGCCTTACCGGGCAGGTGGTTGCTGCGCCACCATCTTTTGTAAAGTGCTTCCGGTGAGCTTTTCCGGTAGAAAGCTCACCGGAAGCACTTTTTCGCCAAAAAGATGGCGGCGCCAGTTGACGCTGATACCGGGTCGCGCGCCCAGCTGATGCCGGAACCGGGCCGCGCGCCGAAAAGGTTGGGGATCACTGCATTAAAGGACATTTATTTACATTTTGGATTTTGTTACGTTTGTGTTACACACAACAAGCTTTCCTTGGCTGCCACTTAAAAGAACAGCATCTCAAAAGGTGAAGAAGTTACTGCCGACTGGGCCATCCAGCAACATCTGCTTGCTTCAGCTGCCTCAATTTTATCAGGTTGATAGTCCTTGCAGCTTTTCCTTCTTGCACCAGAAGAAGAGAAAGATGACAGTTTTTATTGTCTCAGACCAACCTGGTCCAATGTGACTTGCCAGTATTGTGGACTTCAACTCCTAGCATTCCAAGGGCCATCACTGTGTTTGTTGTCTGTTGCTGCTTGTAGTGGTTTCCAGCACTGGAGAATCCCTGAATTAGGGCTTGGTTTGGCCTTTTGGATTACAAAACAGAGATTTGCAATGATGAGGGACAGAAAAAATTGGGATCTTGCACTGCCTGACCCAACATGGAATCCTTGGCTATATATTGGGCTAAGGAAAGAGGGACACTGCAAGTCATCTGCATTTCTAGGTCATTATTTTATTATTTTTCATGGCAGTGAAAGTTAACAGTTACGTTGGCTGAAGGCAAGGGCATATCTTTAGGACAGGGAGACTTCTCCAGTGTGCTATTTTAGAAATAACACTGACAGAGACAGAATCTGGGCTGCCAAAATACAAAAGCTCACTGGATGGCAGCAGAGGGTATTGCTGCCCTCTAGTGGTGGTTCACATTTTGCAATCCAGATCTAGCCCCTGATACAGTAGAACCTCTGGTTGCAAATGCTTCCGTTCACGACCAAATCGGGTGATGAACAAATTTTTTTACCTCTGGTCGTGAACAGGTGCTCAGGTGGGGACCAAACACAGCCGCAGCAATTTGCCCTTCTGCACCCTGCCATTTTTTTTGCACGCGTGTGCTTTCGGTGATGACCAAATACGGTGACGACAAATTCTCAGAACAGAATACGGTCATCACCAGAGGATCTACTGTACAGGTAGGAACATCCATTAAACAAATTTACCCCAAATGTGTACTTACCCTAGGAATTCAAAATTGCATCCAAGAAGAAGCCTCTGCAGTCATGTGACCTGGAATTCAGTCACTCCTGCATTGGTGGCCATTTTGAATCCCATGACTTCCCTTTTTTCATCTGGGATTATGACAAGCAATTTCTGGAGACCCATATGGTCGGCACATTTTTCCCCCGGTCACATGGCCAATCAAGATCTGGGAATTTTGTAGGCAGTGCAGTTTTATTCTCAATAGCTGCTGCATGGAGCATCCTTGGGGCTTGAAGACTGGATGCTACAGCTGTTGGCTGTTCCCGCTGGCTTGATGCTGTCTGCAAATATGATGATGTGGTTCAGCCCTGGAAGCTTAAACTTTGTGTGCCAGCCACTCTGTTAACCTGCCCTACTTCACAGGGTTGTTTTTTTAGGTGAGGATTCAGGACCAGCCTTCAGCTCGTGGTGGGGAGAGTTAGAGGGGAGAGCCATGAATCAATCAATCCAGGGTAAACATGGGTAGCATGTGGCTGCTACTGTTCCTTTTTCCCCTGGCAGAGAGCCAAGGGAGCTGCTGCTGTCCCCTAGCTGGGAGGAAATCACCCCCTCCCCACTTTGGGCACCTGCCTGGAGACAATTCCTGGGCAGAAGGCTGCACACCCTTGCTAGAAACAGCTGATAGGCAGGTGGCAGGACTCAGGAGGTCCCACACCAAAGCCTCTCTACTCACTTAACAATGGCGGTGATCATTTAACTCACTTAACAACTTATTTGATTCGATTAGCAAGCTTAGTAAAAAAAATGTACTAAAATTGAGTATTTTACGAAAATTTTGATTTACAACCTTAATAGGCGGTTTCCATTAGGGTCATACCTTGAGGACTACCTGACCTCTGATCCTGCTGTTCTCTGGGCCCAGGATGCGAACAAGGCCATTCTGCTCAATCAGAAGGGATTTTATCTGAGCATCACATGTGTGAACACACCAATTAGGGTTTTGTTCATCCAGATTTAGGGTATACTGTGTTCTGAAAACTCAGCCGTATGTACTGTATTGTTCATTACATAGTTGAATGTGTTGACAACAAAGTCACACAAAAATTATCAATGGAAATCAAATTTAGCAACCCATGGAGGTCTGGCTTTGGAGTTACACTCAAAATTAAAGTGGAAAACAATACTACAAGCTGATCCAACTTTGATGTAATGTCCTTAAAACAAGTCAAAATGAGGCTCAGTAGTGTGTGTGGCCTCCACATGCCTGTATGACCTCCCTACAACGCCTGGGCATGCCCCTGATGAGGTGGTGGATGGTCTCCTGAGGGATCTCCTCCCACACCTGGACTAAAGCATCCCCCAACTCCTGGACAGTCTGTGGTGCAACGTGGCATTGGTGGATGGAGCGAGACATGATGTCCCAGATGTGCTCAATTGGATTCAGGTCTGGGGAACGGGCAGGCCAGTCCATAGCATCAATGCCTTCGTCTTGCAGGAACTGTTGACACACTCCAGCCACATGAGGTCTAGCATTGTCTTGCATTAGGAGGAACCCAGGGCCAACCGCACCAGCATATGGTCTCACAAGAGTTCTGAGGATCTCATCTCGGTACCTAATGGCAGTCAGGCTACCTCTGGCGAGCACATGGAGGGCTGTGCGGCCCCCTAAAGAAATGGCACCCCACACCATTACTGACCCACTGCCAAACCAGTCATGCTGGAGGATGTTGCAGGCAGCAGAACATTCTCCACGGTGTCTCCAGAACCTGTCACGTCTGTCACGTGCTCAGTGTGAACCTGCTTTCATCTGTGAAGAGCACAGGGTGCCAGTGGCGAATTTGCCAATCTTGGTGTTGTCTGGCAAATGCCAAATGTCCTGCACGTTGTTGGGCTGTAAGCACAACCCCCACCTGTGGATGTCGGGCCCTCATATCACCCTCATGGAGTCTGTTTCTGACCGTTTGAGCAGCCACATGCATATTTGTGGCCCGCTGGAGGTCATTTTGCAGGGCTCTGGCAGTGCTCCTCCTGTCCCTCCTTGCACAAAGGTGGAGGTAGCGGTCCTGATGCTGGGTTGTTGCCCTCCTATGGCCTCCTCCACATCTCCTGATGTACTGGCCTGTCTCCTGGTAGCGCCTCCATGCTCTGGACATTACGCTGACAGACAGCAAACCTTCCTGCCACAGCTCACATTGATGTGCCATCCTGGATGAGCTGCACTACCTGAGCCACTTGTGTGGGTTGTAGACCCACATGCTACCACTAGAGTGAAAGCACTGCCAGCATTCAAAAGTGACCAAACCATCAGCCAGAAAGCATAGGACCTGAGAAGTGGTCTGTGGTCACCACCTGCAGAACCACTCCTTTATTGGGGATGTCTTGCTAACTGCCTCTGCTTTCCACCTGTTGTCTATTCCATTTGCACAACAGCATGTGAAATTCATTGTCAATCAGTGTTGCTACCTAAGTGGACAGTTTGATTTCACAGAAGTGTGATTGACTTGGAGTTACATTGTGTTGTTTAAGTGTTCCCTTTATTTTTTTGAGCAGTGTATATTGTCGTGTTTACTGGCTTAATGCAACATACTAGTTCAAAATCGCTCTTGCTTATTAGGGGACTCCTACATTATGTGACCACAGATAATTCAGTAAAAAGCAAACTAAAGTTGGACCCTCCAAGTTTCCTCTGATCACTACCAGACAGATTTATGTGCAGGTGAGCACCTATCAGGGATATCTGGGTAGGGAGGGGGATGTCAAGAAAATGAACAGAAAAGATGGTGATAATGACTGTTCAAAGATCCACCCCTTTTTAATGTGTCTTGCAAGGAAAAAAGAGGAAAAAAAGCTGGGCTTCCATCCCATTGTTCCCTCATGACCTCTGCCTTGTCTTTTTGACCCGGGCCTGCAAATTCTCTTAACACGTACTTATTTCTGAAGAAGACTTTGTGGGCCAGAGGTATTTTTCTCGATGATGATGATGATGCTAAAGACCAATGTTTTGCTTTGCAACAGATCTTCTTTCCTTCTTTAAAAATACTAAATTAGTCACAAGCAACCAGCATGGAGGCCACCAAGGGAGATGTCCATGGACACTTTGAGACTCGTGACACCAGAGTAGAAGCTTACTAAGGATGTGGGAATGAAAATACATGATGACCATCTCGTGGTGAGAAGGGTGACAACTTTAATATGTATAAATAAATGGCAGACCCCACTTCACTGGTTGCATTCAAGGAGAGTCTAAAATAGTCACAGCTCTTTAATCTGGAGGCCTGGATTCCAGTATCATTGTCTGCTTTTGGTTCTAAAGTGTAACCTCCACACAAGTTATCAGATCAGGCCATAGCTAAAACAGAACAAATTGGCTCTAAGGACAAATAGAAAAGTTGCCACAGGTGTCTTTGAACAGGTAGAATAAATTGTAAATTATATCACAGGAAAAGGATGAGAAGACCAACATGTCTAAAATGTGTTCTTCCAAAATAGGAAAAATAATTGGAAGCCTCCATCATGCTTATCCATGGTTAACTTACTGTTAGCTTGGGGAATTATTCAAATTAATCTTCATTTATGTTGCATACCAAAATGTCAGCTAAGCACACTAGGCTAAAATATAGTTGTTTACTAAATCCACCTTTTGGTATAACTCTGTATGTTCTTGAAAAAAAAATCTGTGAGGGTGCTGAAGATTCTCTTGAACTAGCAGTCAGATTCTGGCAGTATTGCCACTTCCTTCTGGTTTATTGTTTTGTATGTTTTAATTGCCCTTAGATGATTTTATGCAAAGTCTCTTTTTTATTAATTGATTTTTTATAATATAGCAGGAAGGCAATTTCATAAAAGGGATGAATGTGGTTTCCCCATATGAATGCAGGATGGGAACCCCACCAGGGAGCAGAAATTAGAGGATTTTACTGACATTCCACTGATTTCTAGGCATCTCATCTCATCTCATCTCTGGACATCCCAGAAATTTTGAGCCAAGTGTGAGCCATGGCTCTGTCTTGCGAGCAACCTATCACAAAAAAATAAACAACAACTAAAAGCATGTATTAATAAAACCTGGGGGAAGTTTGCTTTTTTGTGTTGACCAATTATGTTGCCTCTCCAAAGCAAGTGGGAGTTTTAAGTGTACATGGCCACACGTGGCTTAACAGTTTCACAACGTTGTCTTTCTCTCCCAGCTCCAGCACAGGCTGAGGGTGGCCTCCAAGCATGGTATCTGCCTAAGCTTTGTTCTCTGTTGTCTTGGGAGGGTCCAGGGGCTGAGAACAGAGGCCGTGGGGCAGCAGGCGTCCTGCTGAGGTGGGGGAGAGGCCTCTATTAATTAAAACTATCCCAAAGAGCCCCCATAATGAGGCAGGAAGCCTCCCTCAGGTAGGCATTCAGCCTTGCTACCCATATCCAGGCTGCCATCTGGGGATCACATAGACACGGGGGGGGGGGGGTGTTCTATGTGTAACCCACCACTCCACAGGCTGCTATGCTTTTGGGGGGCCCAGCACCCTGGTCTCTCTTCTGGTCTTTTGGGTCTTAACCCCCACCCCCACCCCCCCACACACACCCAGCACAGCCCATAATTATTTCAAATGTGTAGTAAACTGGAAATATTAAATGCAGGATACAGAGCCAGGCACAGATTTTTCAGAGGGGGCTCCCTATAGTTGGGGGAAGAATCCCTTGCCCCACTGCCCTTCCCCAGATCCTGGAAAATAAGGGACGTTTAGAATAAGTGAAAACGGGAAACAGGAGGGTTAAAGCCACCAGAAATTTAAAGTGAGCTTTTGAGAAACCTCAAGATCCAGGAACTATCCTCAATGCATTTGGAGACATGGGAAGTTGGGAGAACCCCAAATGTTGGGCTTGCAGAAATGAAAAGCCAGCAAAACCAAAACGAACAGACTTTACCAGAAAAGAAACTTGAGAGGAACAGACGTTACCCCACCCCTGGCCCAAAGTCATTTTTAATTTTGGCAAGGACTCCTCTGTCTTGCAGGAAGTGGGTGGTTAGTGCCTCTTGCCCTGTAACTGGGGCATGTTGATGGTTCCCCCACACAGAACTCCTGGTGCCTAACTCTGCCCGAGAGCCCTTCAAACTGCATCAGGTAGAACTGCCTGGCCAGGTACTTGGCCATTTCTTTGAGGGCAAAGGAAGCGGCCATGATCTCCGAGGTGAGGAAGCAGAGGAGGATACCATGCACCGCCATTTCCAGAGGCATCTGGATCACCTGATGGTCCGTCAGGATGAACAGCAAGACGGGCATCTCAATGACGAAAGACAGGAGGAGGAATCCAGCCAGCTCTGGAACCTGTGGGAGCCAAGGGGGAGGGGGGATGGTTCCATGCAGTGCTTACCTTTCAAGAGACTAACCTGGTGTCAACCCTGAAGCTGACCTCACCAAAGCCATCTTGGAGCTTTAGTGTTGCCACACCGGAGCTAAGGGATAGAGAGTGGGGGAATAGAGATAGCTGGGCTTTTGTGGTCAAAACAAAATATTTTCTCTTGGGAACCAAGGACATTCTTAAATCTGATCAGAGGGAGGAGGGGTGATGTCACCAGGCAACCAGATGGCACCTTGATTGGATCATGTGACTGTTTGGAAGGGGGGGGGACTTTTAATTAGATGAAAACTCTGGGAACCTTCAGAGTTGGTTTTCCTCAGAATTCTGCCAATATGATATATCCAAATAAAACTATTCTTTGAGGAATCTACCTGCCTCGAAATTTTGTTCACCGTGGGTGTATTACTTGGAACTGACACTTGGCCCCTAAATTCATCATGAATTTCAACCAAATCTCAGAAGCCTCTGGGCATCCTTGAAAACCAAAACTGTTCCTCTTAATGCTCTTCTCTGCCTCAATATTTTAGATTAATTGAATGTGTTTTGAAAACTCACCAGATATTTGATATTTGACACCTGCTCAGGTGTATCCACAGGAAGGATCTGAAAAGGTCAGAGGGCAGCCTTGCCCAACAATTGAAACTCCACTCTATATGAGAGCTGTTAGGAATGATAGTCACCTAACAGTTGGGTTGGCAATATATAAGCCAGGATAGTCATTTAATACTGTTGTATCTTTAAGAGAATGTTGTAATTGTGATTGGCTGAGGTTCCTCCAATGGCCATAAGATGGAGCCAGAAACCTGGTTTGTTCTTCTTTGCATTTCCTTTTTGCCTTTTGCCTGAACGTCATTCTGCTTGAATTGCTGTGAGTCTTGCAACTGTTCACAAACTCCGTTTACTGAACTTTGTTTATGATACTGATAAAGAAAAGGACTTCGTTTTTGGATTATCCCTGGACTGATTGTTTTGAATACTAACTGCTTTAACTGTGTATGATTTGGACTGTTTGTTGGACTTTGTTTACCCGTTTACTGGAAGTAAAAACTTAACATTTTACTATTTAGTGTATCTGTATGCTGGTTGTGTGTTATGCAACACCACTCTCACTATGTTTCCCTGAGTGGACTCATTCTCCTAATGGGGAATGCCTCAACATGAGCCCTACAACAACTTCTCTTTCAGGGCTGCAGCTGCAGGGACCCCAGACTCTTCAATTTCGGTGGAAGATATTTAGCGATAATGTCTAAATTTATCCACAACTGGATTGACATTCAAGGCTGTCCTATAGTGAATGAGCCAGAATCAAGAGGCACCTGCTCTCTCCAAGGACTTGTCTTCTGAGAGCAAAATTGATACTCAAAACAGCAAATCGGGGTTGCAGGAAACACCCACTGGCAAATGTGGAATGTTGCATCTGTTTCGACATTGATAAATGATTCACAACTCTAACAGAGAAATGCCCACACTCCCTCCTCATCTTTCATAAAAAGTCTGCAGAAGAAGGAAAACCACTGAAGGAGATGCACTGTCTCTTTCTCCCCTTAGCAACCGAGGCCTCCACACTGTTTGCTGCCTTCCCACAATGCTGGGCATCCTTTCCAATTCCAATTTTATCTGCTCTGCTATTGGGTAGGTGGTTAAAAAGGTTAAGATGAGGTCCATGACTGCAGAGTTCAGTTTGGGAGTTGTGTGCATGTGTGCCACACGAATGATGCATACAAACAACAGCTTCAATCATATCACTACGGTTGTCCCCTTCAACATTTTTGGCCAAGTTCTGTAGATGCCCTTCTTGAGCAGGTCCAGAGAGCCACAGAATGCAGCATCGCAGGCTCATTCTGCTGACTGCCAGGAGTTCAAATCCCATTGGGCTCAAGATTGACTCAGCTTTCCATCCTTCCGAGGTGGTAAAAATGAGGACCCAGATTGTTGGGGGCAAGAGGCTGACTCTGTAAACCACTTAGGGTGGTAAAAGCACTGTGAAGTGGCATATAAGTCTAACGGCTATTTGCTATTGCTCTTCCTCCCTCCCTCCCTCCCTCCCTCCCTCCCTCCTTCCCTTCCTTCCTTCCTTCCATGGGGCATAGTGGTTAGAATGCAGTATTGCAAGCAATCTCTGCCCACTGCCAATAGTTCGATCCTGACTGGCTCAATGTTTACAATGCTGATATTGTAAACCGCTTAGAGAGGCTGTAAAGCACTGTGAACCGGTATATAAGTCTTAAGTGCTATTGCTGTTGCTATTCAGATGCACCTTTAGAGAAGTTCCTTTAGTCTCTCAGTGGCAAGATATTTCAGTTTGGATAATAGATTCCAGAAAGGCACCTTGATAAACATCTTGATAAACCTCTCCTCTATTCCCCCCCCCCTCCTTATTTCAATTTTTGGAGAGTAATTTAAGCAAATGATCACCCTAGATGTTGTGGTTCGCCTGCAGGCGGCAGTGGAGTCAGACAGTGGGGAAGAAAGGGAACCACTCAGGGAATCTGAAGAGGACTTAGATGAGGGTCCTGTGTCCGATGCAGGGATGTGGGCAGGACCATCTGGGAGTGGGGTGCTGCCTCTGGAGCCTCCGGAGTCTGGCAGCAGCGAAGCAGAGGACCCAAGGGAGCCTGTTCCCAGTGCGCGTGTGCACAGAGCTTCCAGAAGGCGAGAGCAGCTGAAGCAGCAGGGGCAACTCGGAAGTAAGGCTGGGAGGTGATTGCCCCTCCCATAAGGGATAAAAGTCAGACCACAATGACTAAAACTTTGCAGGAAGCAAAGCAGTTCAATTAGATTCTGAATCCTTGAAGCTCTGCGTACTCTGGTCGGTTTTTTTCTGATACTTCGGGGGTGGGTTCTGTTCTAATTACTTTGAAGACTTCTGTTTTTGGCAGCATTCCACAGCACTGACAAGCGTGGGCTTATCCTGGGGAACTGTGTTTAATTGGCTGTGGCTGGGAATGCAAGTAATTCCCAGCGTTGCAATAAAATAGGTTTTGCTTTTAAAATAAGTTTGTATTTAAGTACGTTTGACGAAGCCTGGGTCAGAACACTAGAAGTCCAGATCTCATTCTGTGGCTCTGAAGGAATGAGGTCCATCGGGAGTCTTCATAGGAAGGGAGTCACAAGGGCCAAGATGGCGGCCTTGCTCTTTTGTATGTGCCCTAGAGGATGGCATGGTTGTGGACACCATCTGGACTTTTGCCTTCCTCCCCCACCATCACCATCACCACAGGATCCATGGCATCTCATGATTTCCCATGTATGAGTTGTGCCCGCCGTGAGAATCTTGTGTTTAAAAAGAAAGCTAAGCAGAGCAGCTGAGTCTCCTGTCATTCCTTACCTTTTCTTGCAAATTCCCAATGTATCCAAGGAAGAGGCGGGCCGATTCTGCTCCGACAATTGTCACATACGCAGCAACCAACAAGCATTGGTAGTAAAGGGACAGCAAGCTAAACTGCAGTGACATAAAAAGAGATGGGGGGTCTTTTCCAATGGGCCCCTCCTGCCATGCTCCTCCTGTCCCTCCTGCCCCTCTTCAGAGGCTTATCCAGCCCAAGGATTTCTCCAACTATAAGCCCCAGGCTCCAGCCACGCCACAGACTGGAAAACCTCCCTCCCACCATCCCAAGCAGGGGACGAAGTTCCCCTCTGCAGCTGCCCCAGGGCCCTTTACCTTCAGCTCCAGCATAATTGCCTCCGACAGACACCAGAAGGGAAGGAAGATGACGTTGAAATAGAGCAGCATCTGAAGGGGCAGGCTGGAGAGCGCCGTGTGGCCTTCAGGGGACAGAAGAAAAGTGCAGTGAAAAACCGCTTTCCTTCTTGTTTTTGGTTTTGTGACGGGTCTTTAAATCCTAGAACAGGGATCCCACTGGCTGGAGAATTCTGGGAGTTGAAGTCCACTAGTCTTAAAGTGGCCAAGTTTGGAGACCTCTGAATACGGGAGCGGAAGAAGCCTTTTGCCTTCAGGTTCAGGACAGGGATCCAAATCAAAGCCCCCCCCCCACCTTGAACACATCCAAGGAAGTCCGTAGAGATTCTCCATCATCCAGGCCACGGTTGTCCCAAAGGGGCTTTTTCAGGAGGCAAACTGGACTTTCCTGTTTTTGCTTTTGGAGAAAGAATTCTTGAATTTTCTTTATAAACCCTTCCATTCCATTCCCCACCGCCCTGTCAGAGCTGAAGAAGCTTCTTGGGTGAGAAGTGAAACATCTTCAAAAGAAAAAAGTCCAGTTGCCTCCTGAAAAAGCCCCTTTGGGACCCCCAAGGAAGGAGCCCCTCTTTGGGGTCTGAGCCACCATCAAGCTGCTTTTACTCTTGACAGGTTTTTCCTGATGTTCTGCTATTTCAGGTCGCCATATCGTCTCAAATTCCATCAAATGCATGGGTGGGGTTGAGTACATTTTTGAGCATTTGGTGGGATCTCCACAAGACAGGTGTCCCAGGTGGGTTTCTGTCTTAGGACCCACATGTGCAATCAGTTCCAAGCCAAAAGAGCAGAGGCCTTCCCTTCACATCCCTTTGATCCAGAGCCCCCACTGAGGGCCCCCAGGAGGCCTTGGGGACCAGCAGATGTGCCATGAGTTCAAGTCCACAAGTCTTAAAGTGCCCAAGGTTGGAGACCCCTGTTTTACGGCCATTCGTGATTTGGATGCTTTTGAGACCCCCTACAGCAGTGGGGGTGGGGAACCTGGCTGGCTCAGGAATTCTGGGAGTTGAAGTCCACAAGTCATAAAGGGCCAAGGTTCCCCAATCCTGCTTTACAGCCTTGAACCCTCACCCAACCATCTCAACCCAACCATCCAGCCTTTCTGACCTTGTTGGCTTCAGCATTGGGAAGGGAGGGCAGACTGGTCCTCCTTGCAAATGAGGGTGGGGGTATGTGTGAGACCCTCCTGTGCTGTACTCCCACCCTCCATCCCAGATACCTAGCTGGTAGCCCTCAGCCATGCTGCTGTCCTAGGTCTAGACGTGGCTGGAGAGAGAGAGAGAGAGAGAGAGACCAAAAGTCACCAAGCCTTCCAGAGATCCAGGGGCAAGTGGCAGCCCTCATCCTCTCCTGTCCCCCTCCCCCATCCCCAGCCGGATCACATGAGACATGTGGTAGTTGTGCTTAATCACATTATCAGGCCAGGCTGATGATGTCCCCAACTGTCCTTCAAGCCAGGGCTCTGGGCTAATCTAGCGGTGCTCAAAATAGAAGGTAGGAAGGATGAGAACATGACAATGGCTGACGTTGCCAGATTGCAAAGCCCCCATCTCTCTCTCTGTCCTGTGGCAACCACTGGGGAAATGCTACCGGTTTGGCTCGGTTCAACCAAACCGGTAGTAAAATAAACAAATAAGTAAAGCTCCAACAGTCAGCTGAGAGGAGAAAGGAGAGGAAAGCTCAGGATCGGCCCTCCCACCCCTGCGCTTTTCTCTTCTTTCTCCCCTCAGCTGACTGGCACGGCAGAGCCTCAGCTGGTGCTTGGAAAGCTGCGTGTGCATGTTAGGTGTGCACGCGCACACAGGCGTGATAGGTAGGGAAACTGGTAGAATCCCACCACTCGTTGCAGCCCTTCCTTTAGAGCACAGACAAGGGGTCTGTTCTGACCCAGGTCCCCAAGCACGACCAACCCTCTGGCGGGAACTCCAAAGATTCCTTTCTTAGGAGTGCCGGCAGCCCCGGCAAAAGTCTCCCTCTCTCAGGCTGGAAGAGGAAGAGTTGTCTGAGCGAAGAGTTGTCTCCCCGCTGCCTTTTATCCCCAGAGCTAGGGTGGGGCTTCACTAGCAGCAGCGGTGGCTCTTTTGGCCCATATACTTCCACTGCTCTCCTCTCCTCTGCCTTCTGTGCACCCACACATCAGGCACTGGACCCAGCTGTTCCTCCTCTTCCTCATCAGCCACCTCCAGACCTGGGGGCTGTTGACTGGCCATCTGAGGGCTGACGGACAGCCCAGGCTCCGCCTATCTCTCTCTCTCTGCCAGCTCCATTCCCTCTTCCCCCTCGGAGTTCTCAGGTTGCCCTGATGCTGACCCCGACTCCCACGCCTCCTCCTCCTCCTCTGATTCAGCTGCTGGAGGGGCCGGTGATCCTAGAGCTCTTCAGTCTATGCCAGGGGTCTCCAAACTTGGCAGCTTTAAGACTTTGGGGACTCCCAACTCCCAGAATTCCCCAGCCAGTGCTTGCAGAGGTGAGATGTGCAAAGGGACTTCCCAGCATCACATGCTCTGTCCTTCCAGCTCAGCTCTCATCTGTCTTGGCAGTGAAACCATTTAAAGCAGCTGCATGAATTGCTGCTTTGTGATGCCTGCTGTCCGTCTTTGGCAGCAGCCTTGCTTCTGCCACTCCTCTTCTGTTTTCGGAAAGCGCTCTTGAAAATACATTGTGCTTTCCCATATCAAAAGAGAAACCTTTTAGCCATAAGTAGAGTTCAGGTTGAGATTAGGGTTGGAGACCTTCCAGTCGGACAGCCACGCGGATGGCTCCCAGTTACTCAGAGGTCTGAATGTATGCACGAGACGCAGGGGACTCCACCATCAAGATGGTGGCCCCATTTAAACCAAGTTTCCAAAGCGCCTCTGCTTTATGCGCAGGTGCAGTTCATGTGCTGACCATCATACTGATGTACGATCACCATATGAAAAATGTGTGCAAAACTTTACATGCTGTGTACACAGGGTGTTCCCCCCTAATGTTTTCTTTTCTCTGTTCTGTTTAGTAAAATAAATACAGGCAAACAACAGCTATTGCTATTCCTTTTCTCCTTCCTTCCTCCCTCCCTCCCCTCCTCCCTGTGGTTAGAATGCAAGCTAATTTGCAGGCTAATTCTGCTGACTGCCAGCAGTTCGATCCACCTTCCATCCTTCCGAGGGGGGTAAAATGAGGACCCAGATTGTTGGGGGGCCAGAGGCTGACTCTGGAAACCGCTTAGAGAGGCCTGGAAAGCCCTGTGAAGCAGAATAGAAGTCTAAGGGCTAGTGCTATTGCTCTTCCTTTTCCCCTTCCTTCCTTCCTTCCTTCCTTCCTTCCTTCCTTCCTTCCTTCCATCCATCCATCCATCCATCCATCCATCCATCCATGGTGTGCAATGGTTAGAGTGCATGCAGTACTGCAAGGCTACTTCTGCTGCCTGCCAGCTGCCTGCAATTTGCCAGTTCAAAATCTCACCAGGCTCCAGGTTGACTCAGCCTTCTGTCCTTCCGAGGGGAGTCACATGAGGACCCAGATGGTTGGGGGCCAGAGGCTGACTCTGGAAACCGCTTAGAGAGGCCTGGAAAGCCCTGTGAAGCAGTCTATAAGTCTAAGGGCCATTGCTAGAGTATCCACATGCTGGGAAGCAGCCAGAGGCCAGGAGGAAGTTTACTCTTGGACTACATCTCCCATTTCCCAACCTAACACGTTTTCAGCCAGGAATGCAAGACATGATGGAAGCTGTAGCCCAACAGGAGTGGAAGACGCCTTCCTCCTCTCCCCGGATGTTCAGCCTTTCTCCTCGGTGAACGTTCAGCTCCATGGAGCAGACTGGCACCTGCCTTAGGGTCCAGGTGAGTGTGGCTGGCCTGCAAGTGCCTCCTCTTTCCCTTCCCAGTTTCCTGCCCCCTTTAGACCAGTGGTGGGATTCAAATTGTTTTACTACCGGTTCTGTGGGTGTGGCTTGGTGGGCGTGGCAGGGGAAGGATACTGCAACTTCCCCATTCCCTCCCCACCCCACTAACCTGCTTTCCAGCTCCCTTCTCCTGGGCAGGGCAACCAAAGAAGACCCAGCTGATCAGCTGTGGGTGTGGCTTGATGGGCATGGTGTTCCGTGGGCGTGGCTTGGTGACTTGGGTGTGGCTTGGTGGGCGTGGCTTGGTGGGCGTGGCAGGGGAAGGAGATTGCAAGATACCCCTTTCCTCCCCACCCCACTAACCTGCTTTCCAGCTCCGTTCTCCTGGGCAGGGCAACCAAAGAAGACCCAGCTGATCAGCTGTGGGTGTGGCTTGATGGGCATGGTGTTCCGTGGGCGTGGCTTGGTGACTTGGGTGTGGCTTGGTGGGTGTGGCTTGGTGGGCGTGGCAGGGAAGGATATTGCAAGATACCCCTTCCCTCCCCACCCCACTAACCTGCTTTCCAGCTCCGTTCTCCTGGGCAGGGCAACCGAAGGAGACCCAGCCAATCAGCCGGGACTCAATGGGAGGCAGAGAAGAGATGGGGTTGGCGGGGCCAGTCAGAGGGGGCATTGGCCGGTTCTCCGGACTACTCAAAATTTCCGTTACCAGATCTCCAGAACTGGCCAGAACCTGTTGAATACCACCACTGCTTTAGACCACGGTGAGTGCCACATTTCTTCCACCAAGAGCGAAGCACTGGAGACCAGCATAACACAGAGGCATGGCATATATTCGGTTTATTAAGAACATTTTTAAAAAGTGGGGAGATTGTGATGGGATGCAGGGAGAGACCATGTTAGGCCAGCCCAACCGCCCTCTTACTTGTGCACCTGGGATGGGGAGCCACCGGGGGGCGGGGGGAGGGGTCCAAAGGGTGTACAGGGAGTCCTCAAATTACGACCGCCATTGGGACCAGAATTTCTGTTGCTGAACGAGTTGCTCCCAATTTCATGACCTTTTTTCACCACCGCTGTTAAGTGAATCACTGCAGTTAAGTGAATTAAAGGAAACTGGTCATTAAGTGAAACTGGTTTTCCCTCCCTTGACTTTGGGTGTTGGAAGTCGGCTGGGAACGTCACAAAATTGTGACCCTGGGACTCTGCAACCCTCGAAAATACATGCCAGTTGCTAAGCATGCGATTTTGAATACAATGACCGTGGGAATGCTGCAATAGCCATACATGCCAGGACTTGTTGTAAGTTACTATTTTTCAGGGCCTTTTGAACAGTCGCTAAATGAAGGGTTGTAAATCGAGGATTAACTGTAGCATAAAAAGGAAAGAGAGTGGCCTCGAAGGGTGCAATTCAAGCTCTGTGCATCACACGTTAAAACCCAGCTGGAGCTTCAAGTTGCACCGTAACAATTTCACTAATGTGGGTAGGAATGCAGGATGACTCAGTTTCCCCCGTGTAGATTTATGAATCAATCACGGGGGGGGGGGGATGAAAACATTTTCTGCCTGGGGTTGGATTTGGCCTTTCCAGACAAAAAGGCTGCATTCCGACAAAAGGGGGAAAGAACAGAACAAAACTTAAGCTGGGTTTCATTAAAAGGCCAGTGTACTTTCAATTCATAGCCAAGATGATAGATGATAGATAGATAGATAGATAGATAGATAGATAGATAGATAGATAGATAGATGATAGATAGATAGATTAGAGAGATAGATGATAGATAGATAGATGAGAGATAGAGAGATAGATAGATAGATAGATAGATAGATAGATAGATAGATAGATAGATAGATGATAGATGATAGATAGATAGATAGATAGATAGATAGATAGATAGATAGATAGATAGATAGATAGATAGATAGATAGATAGATAGATAGATGTATATATGCTATATTACTAATGGATTGGAGAGAGAAAGATGATTGAGAGAGAGAGAGAGAGAATATATATATATATATATATATATATATATATATATATATATATATATATATATATATATATATATATATATGTATATATAGTATATATGTATATATGTATATATGTATATATGTATATATGTATATATGTATATATGTATGTATGTATGTATGTATGTATGTATGTATGTATGTATGTATGTATGTATGTATTCTTAAGTTTTTATGGTACTTACATGTATGGCATTCAGCTTTGTTGGGTATTTTCCCACATCATTGTAGTTGTGCTTTTAAAGTTGTAGCAACGTTTGGCAGAATCTCATCTGCCATCATCAGGCTTCTGTATAGTGTTCATCTAATGAACACTATACAGAAGCCTGATGATGGCAGATGAGATTCTGCCGAAACGTTGCTACAACTTTAAAAGCACAACTACAATGACGTGGGAAAATACCCGAACAAAGCTGAATGCCATATATAGATAGATAGATAGATAGATAGATAGAGAGAGAGAGAGAGAGAGAGAGAGAGAGAAATAGAGATAGAATAGAGATAGAAATGGAGATAGAAATAGAAATGATAGATAAGTAGGTAGGTAGGTAGATAGATAGATAGATAGATAGATAGATAGATAGATAGATAGATAGATAGATAGATAGATAGATGAAAGATATAGATAGAAATGATAGATGAAAGAGATATAGATATAGATGATAGACAGATGGATAGATAGATAGATGATAGATAGATAAAAATAGATGAAAGATAGATAGAAATGATAGAGATAGATGATAGATGGTAGGTAGGTAGGTAGGTCGATAGATAGATAGATAGATAGATAGATAGATGATAGATAGATATAGTGATAGATGAAAGATAGATGATAGATAGGTAGAGATAGATAGATAGATAGATAGATAGATAGATAGATAGATAGATAGATGATAGATAGATAGATATAGATAGATATAGATAGATCAAAGATAGATAAAGATAGGTAGATGAAAGATAGAGAGATGATAGAGATAGATGATAGAGAGAGAGAGAGAGAGAGAGAAAGAGATGAAAGATAGATGATAGACATAGATGATAGATAGGTAGAGATAGATAGATGATAGATAGATAGATAGATAGATAGATAGATAGATAGATAGATGATAGATAGATAGATAGATACATAGGTACATAGATACATAAATAGATGATAGATAGATAGAGATAGATGAAAGATAGATGATAGACATAGATGATAGATAGGTAGAGATAGATAGATATAGATAGATGAAAGATAGATAAAGATAGAGAGAGAGATGAGAGAGAGAGATGAGAGAGAGAGAGAGAGAGATGAAAGAAAGATGATAGACATAGATGATAGACATAGAGATAGATAGATAGATGGATAGATAGATGATAGATAGATAGATAGATAGATAGATAGATAGATAGATGATAGATAGATAGATAGATAGATAGATAGATAGATAGATAGATGATAGATAGATAGATAGATAGATAGATAGATAGATAGATAGATAGATAGATAGATAGATATGCTAGCTGAGGAATTATGGGAGTTGGAAGTCCACAAGTCTTAACATTGCCAGGTTTGGAGACCTCTGGCCAACCTGAATCCTTCCCTACTTATCCAGTTAGAAAAAACCACCCTGGTCCAAGAATGAAATCCTGTGTTGCTTCAGTGTTCCTGCAGGAGAAACTTGGTCTAGGATCTATAAAGTGCATTGCCAAAAAAAAAAAAAAAAGTGGGGGGAGGGAGATAGAACCAGGGAAGAACGTGTGGATTCCAGTCATCCCAGTAGATATCACGGGTGGTTCAGCCACAAAGAGAAAGCAACGGAAGCTGCTCAGGCCACGTTCTGGTTTCCCAGCTGTCCAAGCGACCTTCTAGTCTTCTGCCTCCGTCCACATGATTCCAGAAAACATTTTGGCACATGGCACCGGGAGAGAAGCAGGAGAGGGCTTGCCTCGGGAGAAGGGAAGAGTGGGCGGCAGGCAGCCCCACCGAGGAAGCTGTGCCCCCTCCCCAAGCAAGCCTCAGCAGCTTGTGCCAGCCTGCCAAAGGTGCCCATCACACGTTTGTGTATATCCCTCCCTTCTCTTGCCTCCTCCACGGAGAGCCTTCCAGCCCGGAGGTTCCACGCTTCCTTCCTTCAGCTCCGTCTTCGGAACTGCAGCTCCGAAGGCAAGTCCACTTCCGATGCGCTCCGGAGAGACCCTTGAGATGAGGGGGAGAGCCGGGATAAGAGTCACGGGGGAGGTCGGGCTCGCCACGCCTGGAGGAAGGTGGCTTTTGCAGAGGGTCCCAGAAAGGGAGCCAAGCTCAAAAGGATTCCAAGCTCTTAGGAGCCTTTCCCCGCCAGCCAGGACATGTCTCCAGTTCTGCAGAAAAGACAAAATGGCGGCTGGGTTATCGCAGCCTCCCTGAAGCCCAGGCAACGCTGGCCAAGAGACCTGGCCAGGGATGGATGTCAGACTGACAGACAGACAGACGATAGATAGATGATAGACAGATGATGAGAGAGAGAGAGAGTAGACAGACAGACAGACAGACAGACAGACAGACAGACAGACAGATAGATAGATATTGTTGTGGTTAGCCAGCAGCAGGTGCAGACAGTGGAGGAGAGCGAGGACTCGGATGAGGGAGAGAGATAGAGATGATAGATATATAGAGATAGCGATAGATGATAGATAGATAGATAGATAGATAGATAGATAGATAGATAGATGATGGATGGATGGATGGATGGATGGATGGATGGATGGATAGATAGATAGATAGATAGATAGATAGATAGATAGATAGATAGATAGATAGATAGATATGATGATAGATAGATAGATATGAATAGATATGATAGATAGATGATAGAGATAGAGATGATATAGATAGATAATAGAGATAGATATAGAGATAGAGATAAATAGAGAGATGATAGAGAGATAATAGAGTAGATAGATATAGATAGATATAGATGAGAAATAGATAGATATAGATGAGAGATAGAGGTAGAGATAGATAGATGATAGAGATAGACAGAGATAGAGATAGAGAGAGATGATAGAGATAGATAGACAGATGGACGGATGGAGGGATGGATGCAGGGGTGGGACTCAAATTTTTTAACAACCGGTTCTGTGGGCGTGGCTTAGTTGGTGGCGTGGCTTGGTGGTCATGTGACCGGGTGGATGTGGCTTGGTGGTCATGTTATTGGCTGGGCATGGCCAACTCAATAACACTCACATCAAGGCACTCATCTCCTCGCCTGGCCTCTCATGACGGTGGGGATGCTGCAGCAGTCGTAAATGTGAAAAATGGTCATAAGTCACTTTTTTTCAGTGCCATTGTAACTTTGAATGGTCACTCCACACAAGCAAAGGACCAGCAAAGGAGGGGGAAAAAACTCCAGAGACGTTCCTGAGACAGGAAGTCTAGTCCTGCCAAGAATGTAAGAAGGGTTAACGGAGAGGCAGTTTCTGTAAGCAACCCCAGAATGTTTCCTTCCTGCCTTCCTTACAGGATTAGGCCAGTAATTTCTTCTAACAACCGGTTCTCCGAACTGCTTAGAATGTTAACAACCGGTTCTAGCGAATAGGTGCGAACTGGTAGAATCCCACCCCTGGATGGATGGATAGATCCGGAGCACAGTGGCATAGTGCCTGTCTGTTCCTCATCTGACCGCTGAAGGCCACAGAACTCTGCACCAAAGTAGCCTCTGGGCTCTTTTAATAATCATTTAATAATGGATCAGTTCTGTGCCACAGTTGGCCTCTTATTTTTAATCTAATGAAAAAGCAGCTTCTCAGCCGAAGGCAGCCCCTCCAATGCCCTTTCCTGGGCCGTGGTACTAATGCAAACACACACATGCGCATACATACCGGATGAAGAGCCTTAAATTGTAGCAGTAAAAAAAAGAGAAAGAGGGAGGAAAGGAGAATAAGTCAGGACCACTTTCCTCTGTGTGGGAAAACAGATCTAAATTCCATTCCAACCTAACATGAATGTGATCATTCACTTTCTAAACTGGGTGGGTGGGTGGCAGCCACATATAGTCCCAGTTCCTTTTTGTATTCCTCCCCCTCCTGCCCCATAAACTGTGGTGCCAAAATTCTGCTGCAAACTATCAAACGAAAGCCGTGCAAGTTTCTTAGGCAAATATTTGTCGTGGCTGTGTTGGGGATGGTGGTGGAGAAAGCAAAAAATGCAGAAGCCCCTTTAGAAAAAGGGGAAAGAATTCAAAACTGGAGATCAGGTTGCAATTGTTCTGTCCCTGTTCCACGGCTCCATTCTTCAGTCTAGGAAAGCTAACCATTAAAAAGCACCACTCTCTCCACCACCCGAAATCTCACCCTGAGACCCAAAAAGTAGGATTCCTTTGTCAATTTTCTTTGTTAGAATAGCTTATGCCCAGATTTATAACGAGGCACCCCCAGGGCTGTCAAATGTCAAGATAGCCACCATGATTGTGCAACCAAAGATCTCCCCCAACTTCCGTTTTACACACGGGGCTAATTGAACGATCCCCATCTTGGCTTGATGCTCCTCCCATCCTCAGCCCTTGACGCGGAATGGGACCACTCGCTGCAGCCCAGGCACCACGATCAACTCACTGCAGGATAATTCACTGTGGGACAATTTAACTATTCAATTTAATTATTTCAAATGATTTTAATCATTTTAATTTTTATCATTCGCATTTCATTCTGTCCCTCCTTTTGCATCCTTTCTTTAGTTAATAATATAAATAATAGTTCCACCGTTTCTTCGAGCTAGTTTAACTCTCGTCCCACAGTGAGTCAACCTGCGGTCATTTGGCCACGGCAAATTGTCATAGACCCCCCCCGCAACACGCCCGATTCAAAATGAAAATAGTATGTTTTTCAGAAGAGGCTGGACAGTCGCTTGTCTGAGATGGTAGAGGTTCTCCTGATTGAGCAGTGGGCTGGACTAGAAGACCTCCAAGGTCCCTTCCAGCACTATTCTATCCAAACCTTTCAAATCTACCTCCTCCCAACCCACAGGGACAGGATCTCTCCTCCAGGCAGAAGAGAAGAGTGGAGAGTCCTTTGTCAGGCAGAAAGAAAAATGTAAAAAGCCCAGTTTAAAGTCACAAGAATAAGGCATTTGTGTTTCAGATGGTCAAGGGGAGCCACAGGAAGAGTAATGTGGTGGCCTAGAGGTGGAGCTCTTGCCTCACAATTAGGAGGCTGGGAGTTTGATCCTAGGTAGAGGCAGATATTTCTCTCTCTGGGCACAACTGAACAAAACTCCACATTGACAACAGGAAGGGCATCCGGCCACTAAACACTCAGTTCCATTCAGTTGCCCAGACTCCACTACGCAAGGGATTATGGCAAGGGTCTTCCAACTTGGCAAGTTTAAGACTTGTGGACTTCAACTCCCAGAATTCCTGAACTAACATGACTAGAGGAGGAATTCTGGGAGTTGAAGTCCACAGGTTCTTAAAGCTGTCAATTTTGAAGAGCCCTGGATTATGGGGTTGTTAAAAGAAGATGATGAGATGAGGGAGAGCCACAGGAAGTTCCCACTCATGTTTGCTGTTGCTCCAACATGTTTGCTCCACAGGGAGTCGGAGTGTGGGAGCTGGAATATATGCCCAGAGTTAACCTTTCTGTGAAGGAGGAGGAAGGCAGCAGATACTCAAGGTGACTTACTCCACGTCTCGCTTGCGGATGGCTCTGCCAGAGCCCATGACGTCAGCCACTTTGGAGACCAGGGGGTCATAGTTCATGCTGGCCAAGGCCAGCACCTCTTCACTCCTAGAAGAAAAAACTCAGGGCTCAGGAGTGGAGGTTAAGAGCCACTGCTACCAAGCCAGGGTGCATTTCCCACAAGGCAGGAGGTTCCAGTGGATCCCAAGGGAGTTTTCCCCAGGCACTTTGCTTTTTTTTTTGCACCCAGGTCTGCTGAGTTGACCCAACGAACTGAATGGGATGATATGAATGGAACACAAATGCTGACTAATTATATTCGCCTGACCCACTTCATTGGCTCAAAGAACAAGCTAGCAATCCCAGCATCCCTCATGATCAAAAAAGACAAGATGTCTTTTCAAACTCCCTTCTGCAGATGGAGCTGTCCAGCAGAAACAGACAGACTGCTTTCTTGAGGCAGCTGCTGTGCATTGTTGACTTATTTGAAATCTGTGGTCTACCAAGACACCGAGATCCCTCTTGCAAGTACAACTGCTAAGCCAGGAACTGCCTATCTTGTTTCTATTTAACTTTGGAACCTGACCCAAATGTGCTTTTTCAAGAGGCATAAGTGGACAAATCAGCTAAATGTTGTAAATGCCACCAGACACCTGGATCAGATTACCATATGTGGTGGACATGTGTAGAAGCCAAAAAATATTGGACAAAAATACATACGTGGTTGGAGAAGATGATGCAACAGCACAGTGATTTTGAAACCCGAAATATTTTTGCTGGGGATTTTACCAGGAATTTATAGTAAAGAAAATGTATATTTGATTATTTGTGTATTAATTGCAACTAGAATTGTATTTGCACAAAATTGGAAAAGTGAAGAGATTCCTACAGATGAGAACGTGATTATGAAAATATTAGAACATGCAGAATTGAATAGGTCAACACTTGCAATTAAAGAGAAGGAACAAACTAAATATTATATGATATGGGAACTATTTTACCGATGGTTAGAGAATAAATATGAAAGCTAGAAATAAATGATTAGCAAAACATAAAAAATATATTAATAGAATTAAATAAGTTAAGATGATTGTTATAGTATTAGATATGTTATGTATATTAATATTAAGTTAAGAGTAGATAAATAATGAATATGGCTGTAAACTTTAATTGTTGTTGCACAAGATATCTGTACCCAGACGATACACTGTTTAATGGATTGTTTGTATGGGTTTGTATGGGTTTGGATGGATTGTTTGTATTAAAATAAAATTTTTAAAAGTGGACTTGTTTTTTCTTTGAGGACATTTTGCTTCTCATCCAAGAAGCTTTTTCAGCTCTATTATTATTGTTGTTAAACATAAAAATTCAGTGTCTACATAAACAGTGTGTTGTCTGGGTACAGTTAATTTTGAGAAATAATAATAGTAATAATAACAATAATACTTTTCACTTACTTACTTAGTAATAATCATAATAGTATTTCATCATAATAGTATTTGCTTGTCCATTCTAGTGAACCTTCCTTATGTAAATCATTCCCTTATACTTTTAAATTTATAACTTCAGTTTCTGTTAGTTACCCATTGATAAAATAAGTCCCATGTTAAAACATATCCAGTTTCTTCCTTCTCCTTAATTATGAGTGTTAAGCTTCTTCAGCTCTGACAGGATAGTGGGGAATGGAAGGATGGAATGGAAGAAAAACCAGAAAGTCCAGTTGCTTCCTGAAAAAGCACCTTTGGGACAACCAGGACTGAGAATCTCTACAGACTTTTAATTTGGGATGAAAACCCCTGGAATGGTGTAGGAATAGGAATGGATTTCCAGAGGGAAAAATTGCAGACTATAGGAACCATTTGTACCACTCAGGTAACCCCGAGGATACAGATAAACCTCCAAGTGGCCTGAATGACCCTCTAAAAGGATGCAAATGACCAGCTGCCTGCAAGGAACATAAATCCTTCCATTCCCTATCATCCAAGTCAGAGCTGAAGAAGCTTCTGGAATGAGAAGTGAAACATCTTCAAAAGAAAAACCAAGAAAGTCCAGTTGCCTCCTGAAAAAGCACCTTTGGAACAACCATGACCTGGATGACAGAGAATCTCTACAGACGTTGGGAACCTGACGTTTCTCACCACTGAACAAGGATGCTGAACTGGATGCAGCCCAATATTCAAGTCAATCAAAATTCTTTTGACCTTTGGAAGCCTGGAATGGTCCTTGGTGAGCTTCTTCAAAAATGTTTTTTTTTTAGTACCATGTTTCTCAACCTTAACAATGCGGGATGATCTTCCATCTCAGAATTCCCAGCTATGCAGGCAGGAGAATTCTGGGAGTTGAAATCCACCCATCTTAAAATTGCCAAAGTTGAGAAACACTGTAAATCTGGAGTTTCGTGGCCAAGATAATAAAATAAAATAAAATAAAAACTTATATTATTCTTGGAAGCCAAAATCAATTGCACAGATTCAGCCAGCTTCTGTAACATCAATACACAAGCAGCTGTATTTGCTTATCACAAACTAAGCATAATTTTGCAACACCTCATCATGGTGGTTTTTAAATTAAAGCTTTTCATGGGCACTTACTTAGTGTAAAAGGCTACAAATTTAAGTTCGTCTAGGTCTCCCCGAATAATCACATCATCAAATCCTTCTCCATGACCTAGAAAAGAAAACCAATGTGTATCTGTAGGAAGCACTAAGTTTCTTTTTCCTATGCTAATCTATGTTAGTCTGACATCTTTAACCTAATTTTACACTTTAAAAAGTGTAAAAATATGTTATAAGAAAATAATTAATACTGCACATGCATAAATATATATAGAGCATTCTGAAATAAAGACACATTTTTAAAATGTATTTCACCACATTTTTTATGGAGCACTGCATTGCAATGTGGAGAAAACAAGGAGAATTTTGCTGTGAAGTGCAGGTAAGCCGACAAGGTGCAGAGTTCGCTCCCTTCTGATCAAGAGTGGAGAAGAAGACATTTTAAGGCACCCTAAATTTGATGCTTTCTCCAGCCTTTCAAATCTGGGCTTAATTTCATAGCGCGAAGTGTACATAGATACAAGACTTCTGCATTTCTTCCACGCTTTCTGAGGAAGAAACGTGATATCTGTGGATTTTGCCAATCTGCCTGAGTGGATTCTTTTTTTTAATTTTATTTATCCAATGTATGTGGCCCCTCCACCTTAATGAGTGACTGTCTGGGCAGCAAACAGAATGTAATAAAAACAATAATGAACATTACAAGAGTTAAAATACAATATACGTACCGGAGAACATCAAACAGCTCCCCACCTCCCAAAACCAGAAAGGCAACCAAGAAGCAGGTCTCGGCACACTGTCTAATCCTAAACTTTTCTTCCCTCACCTGCATAGCGAATACTTTTGCCAAACATGGCAGTCCACAGGTAAGGGACGGTGCTGATTTCGGTCCCATAGGCCAGCATGTTCAGTGCTGCTATGCGCCCTGGGATGCAATAGAGAATGTAACAGAGAAAGTCAACCAGGCATATGAATTAGGTCTTTAGAGCAACATCAAAAGTGCACTTGTTCATTATTCAAATGGTGTAAGCCAGCGTTTCTCAACCTTGGCAACTTTAAGATGGGGGGGCTTCAACTCCCAAATTCCCCAGCCTGGGGCAGAAGGGTGGGGGGAGAATCAGCATCATTGGATTCAGGCCAGTGGTGGGATTCAATTTTTTTTTACCAGTTTGGTGGGCATGGCATGGCTTGGTGGGCGTGGCAGGGGAAGGATACTGCAAAATCCCCATTCCCTCCCCACCCCATTAACCTGCTTTCCAGCTCCATTCTCCTGTGCAGGGCAACCAAAGGAGACCCAGCCAATCAGATGGGACTCAATGGGAGGCAGAGAAGAGATGGGGTTGGCGGGGCCAGTCAGAGGTGGGATTTGCTGGTTCTCTGAACTACTCAAAATGTCCACTACTGGTTCTCCAGAACCAGTCAGAACCAGCTGAATTCCACCTCTGATTCAGGGGCCCCCTCGTGCCCCCCCGCCCCCCGCGATATGTTGACTGCCCTAAACTACATGGAAGAACCAAGACTGACTGCAGCTACCTGCACCGTTTGCGAAGGGCTTCCCAGGACTTCCAGGGGGGAAACTGAGACTTCACTTCCACGACAACAACACCCACCGTGCATGTGAGCCATCTGCCAGTGTGGAACGTTGGTCTTCTTGTGGTTCCTCAGTGCCAAAGGAAAGACCACTGCGTCGCCTGCAGCGAAAACTCCTGGAATGTTGGTCTGCATCATCTGGAAGGGAGAGAAGAGTGCTGTTGGCGGGGTGGTGGTGGCTTGCAGGGGGGGCAGGGAATGGTCTATTGTAGGAGGAAAGAGGGAGGGAAGGAAAGAGGGAAGGAGGGAAGGAAGGAAAGAGGGAGGGAGAGAGGGAAGGAAGGAAGGAAGGAGGGAGGCAGGGAAGGAAGGAAGGAAAGAGGGAGAGAGAGAAGGAAAGGAAGGAAGGAAGGAAGGAAGGAAGGAAGGAAGGAAGGAAGGAAGGAAGGAAGGAAGGAAGGAAGGAAGGAAGGAAGGAAGGAAGGAAGGGGCAAAAAGGAAGGAAAGCGAGGGAGGGAAGAAAGAGGAATATAAGACTTCTGCATTTCTTCCACACTTTCTAAGGAAGAAATGTGATAGCTGTGGATTTTGCCAATCTGACTGAGTGGATTCTTTTTTAAAAAAAATGTATTTATCCAATATATATGGCCCCTCCACCTTAATGAGTGACTCTCTGGGCAGCAAACAGAATGAAATAAAAACAAGAATGAACATTACAAGAATTAACAGAAGGAAAGGAGGGAGGGAGGGAGGGAGGGGCAAAAAGGGAGGGAGGGAAGGAAGGAGGGCTAGAAGGACAGGAGGGAGGGAAGGAAGGAACGAAGGAGGCAAGAAAGGAGCAAAAGGAAGGAGGGAGGGAAGGAGGGGGGGAGATGGATGCACTATCAATAGATTGTTTCAAAAGACAGGCAAAGCAAGCAGACTGAATCATTTCCTTAACTTTTTCAGTAGCAAATATGACTATTTGTCCAACCTCTTTTAAAAAATGCAACAAGTCAAGTGATCACTAGAGGTAGAGATGCTGAGGAATACCTGCAAGTTTCTTTAGGTACTTCTCCACAGCTAGCATCATTTAATTTTTATACCAGTTGCATCCTGATAGTTTTGGTTGAGTTTTTAATGGACAGCCCTATGACGCTTCCTGGTTTTCAGCTGCACAAGGGAAGCAAATAACTAAGAAATGGTTTGGTTCTGACTGAAGCAAGCAGAGCTGCCTTGTCCTTGGGCAAATATGGACAGTGAGAAAGGTAACCCAGCCCTGCTCTGGAAACAACACAGGGAGCCTGGCTTGTGAGGAAAGGAATGGGCTGCAGAACTTGCAAAGGGGCCGCTTTCCTTGGGCAAGATTTATAGCCCTTCCACATCTCCCCACCTCCACCCCTGGAGTGGCCTGGTTATCAGCAAAGGAGGGTTACATATTAATGAGGATTAACATTATTGGAGACGCCTGCTAAGACAAAAGAGGAAAATAATTACCTGGTTGGGGTTAGAACTGGAGGTTTGTTACCTTGCAGCTCACAAAAGTAAATAGGAAGATTAGTTTGTCTGGGCAGCCTCTCTTCCAAGGACTAATTAAACATGTGGGTCAATCACAGGACAGTCGCCATATTGAAAATATAAGATGCGATATTTTCCAACCCTGGGCACTGCTTGGTGTTTTCCACAACTGGCTTTCCCGAAGTAGCTTGCACTGCCATTTTATGATGACTTTTTTCAAACAGATCTAGCTGCACGGTCAGGTTTCTTCAAAAACGAGCTCAAGGCGGAGCGAGTTGGGGTCTTGCTTCCGGACTATAAGACATGAGGTCAATCCGGACAGATATTGAAATATAAATGGATATTTTCCAACCCCTGGGCACTGCTGTGTTTTCCACAACTGCGTAGCTTGAATTGATTTTTATATGACTTTAAACAGATCTGCTGCTAATTTCTTCAAAAACCGAGCTCGGAAAAGAATAGAATAGAATAGAATAGAATAGAAGAGAGAGAAGAGAAGAGAAGAGAAGAGAAGAGAAGAGAAGAGAAGAGTTGGAAGGGACTTTGTAGGTCATCTAGTCCAACCCTCTACTTAGGCAGGAAATCTTGTACCATTTCAGACAAATGGTTATCCAATCTTAAAAACTTCCAGTGTTGGAGAACGTACAACTTCTGGAGACAAATTGTTCCACTGGTTAATTGTCCTGTCAGGAAATGTCTCCTTAGTTCTAAGCTGCTTCTCTCCTTGATTAGCTTCCACCCATTGCTCCTTGTCCTGCCCTCAGGTGTTTTGGAGAATAGCTTGACTCCCTCTTCTTTGGGGCAGCCCCTGAGATACTGGAACACTCTCATCCTGTCTCCCCTAGTCCTTCTTTTCATTAGACTAGACATACCCAGTTCCTGCAACCGTTCTTTTCATGTTTTAGCCCCCAGTCCCCTAATCCTCTTTCTTGCTCTTTTCTGCACTCTTTCTAGAGTCTCAACCTCTTTTTTACATCATGGTGACCAAAACCGGATGCCGTATTCCAAGTGTGGCCTTACCAAGGCCTTATAAAGTGGTATTAACACTTCACATGATCTTGATTCCATCCCTCTGTTTATGCAGCCTCGAACTGGGTTGGCTTTTTTGGCAGCTGTAGCACACGGCTGGCTCATATTTAAGTGATTGTCCCACTTGGACTCCGAGATTCCCCTCACAGTATCACTTAGTGATATTGGCTTCTGCACAGCACACGGGCCAAGAAGTGAATATTCACACGACAACAATATTGTTTTATCAGTGGTCGAAGGCTGAGTTAGGAAGTAACGTTCATACCCATGGATGGGTGACCAGGTAAGTATCATAGAACCCTCAGCCTAGAAGGTACCTTGGAGGTCTTCTAGTCCAACCCCTCAAGGGAGGGGGCCTTATTGCATCCTGGAGAAATGGCTGTCCAGTCTTTTCTCGAAGATCTCCAGTGAGAAAAGATTGGGCAGCCATTGGACACTGGAGAGGATCTTCCTGGCTACATGAGCTCCCCAGTGGAAGAGGCTGCTACCTGTTGGGTGAAGTCTCCTTCGTTGGGGTTTTCAAGCAGAGTGTGGGCTCTCTGGGGAATTCTGGGAGGTGAAGTCCATAGGGCTGTAAAGTGGCCAAGGTTGGAGATCCCTTCTTAGTAGATCCCCAAATAAGGGTCAAGTTAACAAAAAGTTGGGGCTTTGGTCACACAGCTGCAGCCCCAACCTGAAGAAGGGCCCCCTTTCAGTCCTCCCAGCTGAGTTGGAGAGTGCGGTCTCTTCTCCCAGTACACACACACACACACACACACACACACACACACACACGCTTCTACTCAGATACTTTCAAATGGAGAGAAAAGAGATCCACACAGAACAAAACCAGCTCAAGATTTGAGTCAGGAAATAATCAGGGATTAAATTTTACTTTAAAATTTGAGATGGATGGATGGATGGATGGATGGATGGATGGATACCCATTCATCTTGCCTGAAACACTTCCACAGGGTGGAACTGTGGATTCCTTGGTGCTCTTTGGGTTTGGTGGTTTGCGCACCCCACTCTCCCTCGCACTGTTGAAGTTCCCTAGTTGGGCACTGCAACATCTGCAGGCAAAGCACCCAGCATCTGGGAGGTTATTATTTGATTATTTTTTATTATTTTTATTTCTTCTACCTTGTATTTTTATTTTCTGTAAGCTGCCTAGAGTCACTGGGAGCAAGTAGGCAGCTATATAAATTTGAATGAATGGATGGATGGATGGATGAATTGAATTGAATGAATGCAGAGATGTTATTCAGCAGGTTCTGCCCTGTTCTGGAGAACCAGTATCAGAAATTTTGAGTAGTCCGGAGAACCGGCCAATCCCCCCTCTGACTGGCCCCACCAACCCCATCTCTTCTCTGCCTCCCACTGAGTCCCGGCTGATTGGTTGGGTCTCCTTTGGCTGCCCTGCACAGGAGAACGGAGTGGAAAGCAGGTCAGTGGGGTGGGGAGGGAAGGGGGATTTTGCAATCTCCTTCCCCTGCCATGCCCACCAAGCCATGCCCACCAAGCCACGCCCACAGAAACAGTAGTAAAAATGTTTGAATCCCACCACTGAATGAATGGATGGGTGGATGAATTGAATGGATGGATGGATGGATGGATGAATTGAATTGAATTGAATTGAATTGAATTGAATTGAATTGATGGATGGATTGAATGGATGGATGGATGGATGGATTGAATTGAATGGATGGATGGATGGATGGATGAATTGAATGGATGGATGGATGGATTGAATGAATGGATGGATGAATTGGATGGATGGATGAATTGAATTGAATTGATGGATGGATGGATGGATGGATGGATGGAGGGATGAATTGAATGAATGGATGGATGGATGAATTGAACTGATGGATGGATTGAATGGATGGATGGATGGATGGATGGATGGATTGATTGAATGGATGGATGGATTGAATGGATGGATGGATGGATGAATTGAATTGAATTGATGGATGGATGAATGAATGAGCAAATGTCCAATGCTTGGCCAACCCCCCCACCTCCCCACCTCCTCCCTGGCTGGCCTGTTTGGATGCTTCTACAGTACCTTGTTCACCACGATGTAACCTTTGGAGTCCACATGGACCCCGCTCTGCTTCAAAAACCCGGTAGCTGGAGTGGCCCCTGTGCCAAAGAAAAAAGGGGCATTAGCAGTGGGAGGGACTCTTGACCCCCTGCCCCATTTATTTGAGCCACAGAAAAGACCATTCCCAAGTGCTAACTGCCCTTGACAAGGCCATCTGCTTTATAAATCATAGAAGGACAGACCGTCTATATAACTGGAGATAATATAAGTTTAAGTCCCCATTACCAATTGTTGTGAGTTTTCCCCTCTCTTCTCTCCTCCTCCTATTTTCCTTCCATGTTACAGTTTTTTAGCTTATCTTTAGATGGTGATTGTATGGCCTGTAGAACATTCTGGCTTTTTGGTGGAAAATTAAAATTAAAATGCTTTAAATAAATAAAATATAGCCTCTTTCTGCCCTGATCCTGATACTGCCTTGCTGACAAAGTCAAACACTTTTTGGGCTCCCCCCATCATGTCAACCCTTCTTTCTCACACTTTCTCACGGCTTCTGAAGACCCCGGTTTCTGATTGATAGGATGATTATCCTATGCAAGGATTCCTCTGAGTGGTGCAGTGGCCTAGAGGTGAAGCTGTCATCTCACAATCAGGAGGCTGTGAGTTCAATCCTAAGTAAAGGCAAATATTTCTCTCTCTGGGCACAATGAGAATATATCTGCTGAATAAAACTCCGCATTGGTGACAGGAAGGGCATCCAGCCAGTAAAACACTCTGCTAGTTCCATTCAGTTGCCCAGACTCCACCCCCAAGGGATTATGGGGTGATTAAAAGAAGATGATGATGCAAGGTTTTCTCTGTCTTAGATAAAACTTCACTTTCTCATTTTTTTCTCTTTTCCACAAATACAAATGTTTTTCAGACAACAAGTGGGTATTCCGGGTAGTTTTCTTGGAATCAAGATGGTCTTTTGTTTCTCTTCGTCTCTGATCTGCCCATTTGGTCTATTGCCTTCATTTTTGTGAACCAGCCGATGTCAACTACTGTATAATCTCTCTTCTGACTCTCCTCACTGAGCCTTGGGACTTACTTCAGGGACAATTTTCTTGGCAATCATAGGGAAGTCATTCTGCCACAGCCTCCTTTCCAGCTTAATCCTTGTCCTAGAATCTCCAGGTGGTCCCCGCTCCAAAAAAGTGGCTTTTATTTTTTTCAAACTCAGCAAATGTCAGCTAAGTGCTGTCCCCTGGTGGACAAAAAGAGCTGTATACTTATAATCAGGGCTGTCATTATGGGAAGCTTTCAAGGAAGGGCACCCAAAACACCAGGAGCACTCAGGGACATCCCCAGGGGGTTATCCAAAAGCTCAAGGTGGCCAAGAGCAACTGTTCAAAGCATGTAGGATGTCTCCCTTGGACGATTCCTCAGAGGCTTCCTCAGAGGTCGGCTCAAGGGAGGACGAGCTCATTCCTGGCACATAAAGAACTGGGTTAATTAATGTGCGTAGCCACTTTATTTAGCCTTATACTCCTTTCCTTTCTTTCTCTTTGCTGGTTATGGGGGGGGGAAGGGTT